>NC_047057.1:24780310-25110310 GCF_000738735.6 Corvus cornix cornix
GATCCGAGGAATAAGCAGCTACGGTTCCACAAATCCTCTTACGATAAAACTTGGTACGAGCCCTGGCATCCTCTCCCGAGCCTTTTATCACCGGGGCTGCTCACTCGGGTTGAACCATCAGGGTTTGTCCCTGGTTTTGCTTTCTATTTTAACAACTTGATTTCCCAGCACCGTGAATAAACATCAGCGTCTCTGCAGGAATCAGCTGAGGCTTCCCAGATGCTGTACACAATTAACCTGGTTGCAAATTTAGCAGTCCCAAGTACAGTACTTACAATCTTATCTCGAGTGGGTGGGTATACTGGAAACTCCTGAGCATCTTAGCCACATTCAGTGAGTAAGTAGGCTGAACACAACAGATCTATGGCGTTGATGGCTGATCTGAATTTTAACCACACTGCAGTTAATGTTTTTTCCCTCTTAATACTTTTTTTGTCTTTTTTTGTTTTTGTTTGTTTGTTTTTCCTAGGATAATGGGTGGGAAACAGATTGAGTAACACACACACACACCAAGTACAGATACTTTATCCATTGAACTAGTGTATGCTAAATGTCTTCTCTTTTTTTTTTACCCTCAGGATGTAAACAGTGAGTTCAGGCTTTGTGTAAGAGTCCAGTTGCTCTTTTCACTGGAAAGGGAGGATTGGTTGTTGGGGTAATGAATTATTCACTGTTGGCTGGGTATATTTTACTTTACAAGACTTCTGCTGCTGCTGTTGTTGCTAAGTCCTTCCAAATTTAAATCAGATTTGGATTTAGGTTCTCTGAGATACTTGTTCGTGTTCCATGACAAAACCAGATTTATTTATTGCCATTTTTATTCCCTGAAATTCATGAAAACAATACAGACATCTGTGTATTTTTTGTACTTAAGTAATTACAGAATTTGAGTGCATTTTTTATGTGAGATTTTAGTGCAAGTGTCAGTGTGTCTTTAATAATTTATGGCAAAGGTGTATTTCAGATCGTTGGAAGTAGGCAAAGTCCAGATGTGCCAATATCAGAAAAGCATTTTTCTGCCTTACAGAACATGGGGGTAGGGTATGTGAATATAATTTCTAAACAGTGTCAGCAAAAGCTGAGTTCTATTTTCAGTCACACCAAGTGTTCGCCCATATTAGGCAAGCATATTAGTTCCTGAAAGCAGTACTTGTTCCTGAATCATCAGACATTCGTGTGGATTTTTTGGGTTTTATTGTCCAAATTCAGTTTCACTGCTGTGATTCATACTCTCTCTCTGCTTGCAAAGCAGAAGAAATTAACCAGAGCTTTCTAAGGAGAATTTTCCATGAACTGGAGAACCTGCTTAAGAAACGATGGTATCATGTGGCCAATGGAAAGAAGTCTATGAACGTAGAGAAATATCTGGATAAACTATAGAATCTTCTTTTAAAAAACTTCAACTACCAAGCAGTTTTGCTCTATCAAACAGTTTGTTGCAAATAACATAATCAAAATATCTTGGCAATTTTCTCCTGACATGTTTTCCTGTTTGTTTATTTTTAATCAATAAAACAGTTTTGTTTTGGGTCATATAATATTCTGGAAATTTCTCCACCAGCTGTCAAGCAGTTTGTTGGAACAATTTCTGCTTCATTATTCAACCAGTTTGAAGGTTTTCACTCTTGTGGTATTTGGCAGGGTAAATATTTTCAATACCTGCAACTGACCATCTTATTAACTGTGAAAAATTTCACTTGAACAATAAACAGTGTTCTGCCAAAGAATCACAGCAAGTTATTCCAAAGTACATTACTCAATCAAAAATCTTGGGCAGCATTCATATGACCTTTGCCTGCTTTCAAAATGTTGCATTTTTTTCCTCCAGAATTCTCTATTGAGTAATATGGGTTGTTTTTGGAAAGACAACATGAGTTTCAGCAAAGCAGTTATTGTATTTGGGATAATGATATTTAAAGGGACTCACCTTGCAACCTTTACATGCACAAGCAGTTAACTGTTACTTACATAAGGACAACAGAGACTACTTGTATGTACAAGGTTGTAGGGTCACACTCAAAGACCCCAGATAAGACAAAGCATTTAAGAGTAGAAATTAGTTATGTCTTTTGCTGAATAGAGCTGAAGTTCTGATCTGGGGCCGTAACTGACATGGTGGTGGATGGTCCTGGAGTTCAAAGCTTTTGTAGGAGTCTGACTTCATGTTTTCAATGCCAAATGAAGAAAGTATTTGGAAAAAGTGGATATGTGAAAAACAAGAAGATAGAAATGTATTAACAGGTGAATACAGGACAGTAATAAGGGCATTACTTCCAGGACTTTCAGGCAGGCTTCTCCAGCGTCAAAGAAAGCTAGCAAAGATGCTAAGCTTCTTGTATAGCTCCTATACACTACGATTTCTTACAATGAAATTTTTGCCATTGACATCAAAGTTTTCCACAGAAATTATTTTGTTTGTCAAAACTTTCCCTAGGACAACATCTCAGTTTCAGGGGAGTATGTCAGGACTGGAAGAGAAAGAGCCTTTCATCAAAACACTTTGCTATAGGTAGTCCAGGGCAGCATCTGATCTGCAGATGCCCTAATCCCCATTGACTAATCTGTGTTGCACTGTCTCTCTCTCTCTCTCTTTTTTTTTTTTTTTAATGGGAAACAATTTTATTTTATTTCCTTGAGGAGCCAAATGTTTTCAGATAATTTCAAATGTTTCATGCAGAGGAATTCCTACTTTCTTGCCAACCTTTCATATGCGACTTGGAAATCTGAAGGAACTTCATGCTTACATAAAAGGTTCTCAAAAGGGCAAGATTTGGCCACTGGGAAACTGACAAAATATTTTGCAAATTACTTTCTTTTTTTTAATGATTAAGTTGCTCAAAGTTTAACAAATTGGGATATGGCTTTTCCAAATTAATAATAAAACAAACAAAAAACCAAACCAAACCAAAAAACACCAAAACAGAAAAGGAGCATTAATTTGTCCTATATTACAGAAACTGTTTGCACCCTTAGGTCAGTATTTCCATTCCAAATCTGTTCTCCAGGGATGTATTACTTAGCCATAAACATTCATTCAGAACTGCAATGAGGCATAGCAGGGTATCAAACTTGACCGCATCCTTGGATAATTTGTAAATGGCAGAAAGGCAATCAAAAAAGGCAATTAATTTTTGCCTCTTTCAATTCAAAAGGTGACTCCCACTCTTTGGGCACATAGCCTACATTGCTGAAGAGTTCACTTGTGCAACCTAAGTAGGAAAACAAATAGGAACTAACTTTTTCATCTCCTGCAGGGACTCAGACTGATGTATATTTACTGTGTTAAAAAAGCAAATATTTATACAGTTGCATAGATTTTGAATAAAATTCAGTTGTGGTGAAAGATGTTGCATCCCCTGATGACGTCAATAGAGTGACAATTCTGCTCACCGTGACTTTTATGTCTGCGTTTAAGAGTTAAATAAACAAAAAAGAGTGTTAGGAATTATAAACAGCCAGGAGATAAGAAACTCTCAGGAGCTGAGATTATTTTGCTGTTGGTGGATGGAGAAAACTCTGTGTGTGTCATGTTAGCTCAAAGTATGTCTTTAATCATGCATTGGAACATATAAAGAAACTTCTTCCTGGAACACTTATCTGGAAACATGGTAAGAGGCACAGGCTGTTGCCATTGTTTCCAAAATACAGGATGCCAAGTGGGAGAGTGGCTCAGCCCTAGGAAGCCCAGTAGCATCTTCTTGGCATCAGAAGCTCTCCCTTACTATGGTAAAGGCAGAGTTTCTGAAACTGGAGACCTCTCTGGCGTGGGTCCTGCTGGGCATCTCTCCACTTTGGGGAAGGTGAAACATGATCCCCATGGATGACAGCATTCCTCCAAGTGGATTGCAAAGCTGCCCTGCCTGCTTAGGCCATGAAATGGCTGGAAGCCTTGGAAGGGATGCAAACCAGGGAGCAATAAAAATCTGACTAAGCTTCACATCTAGGCTTTTAGGTAGGAGGGGACTCTGGAACTCACGCTCAGAAGAAAGAGACAAGGGACGATTGGGTTTTTCCTCTCTTTGCTGCAAGGACATGTTGCCAGTTAGTGCTGTCTTTCTCGAAGTCATCTTGCAGCCATCTGGCTGAAGTACTGTAGGGTTTGGGGTTTTTTCCACATTTACTGGCCCCTTGTCATTCTGAAGCATCAGCACCATTTCCTTCTGCTCAGCTATTCATTTCTTATTGAGCTAGGCCAATGCTGGAAATCGTGTTCACAGAGATTTTCCTTCTTCTTTGATATCATTATTCAAAGTTCCACTCTGATGAAATGCTAAGAAATGAACAGACCTTCCACCAAAGACATGCATTTGTATGCATTTTGAGACATAATTCATGGCACCATATGACATTACCCTTACGATAAAGATGATTCACTGCTGTGGGAAATAAATACCAATGTTCAAACAAATCTTTCCTGACTTGTTGAGAAGTAACTCCAGGCCCTGAAAATTCCTTCTCATCACACTGCACAAAAGGAGGCATTATGTTAGTGATATGACTATGGGTCTAGGTGAGAGGGAAAAAAGGAAAGACAGATTGTTGGCATAAGGATCTGTCTAACTTATAACACCTGCACATGCACAAGTCCCACACCTACTAGCACAGAGGTAGGTGACCAGGAGAGGAGCACTTATTTGGGCAGTGCAGAGAGAGGCTGGGGAAAAGTGATTTGTGTGCAGCAAATTCCATGGCAAAGCAAGATACTGCTATCAATGCTGTTACTGGTTAAACACTGTGAGCTCCTCTACACATTCCAGTCAGTTTCAATGGCTCCATAGTAAGGAGATAGGTCTGAGAATTGCAAAGAAACAGTGGTGCAATAAGACCCACTGTTCTGACTCCATCATGATATCTGTGCTTCTCACAGATATAATTTATTTTGCTGTTTAAAACTTTTCTCTGTTTTTCCACTGTCTAAATAAATAATAATACCTTTTTTTAAGTGGTAAAAAGGAGAAGGAAAGAACAGTAAGATGTGCAAAAAGGAGGGGGGCAAGAAGATGACCACCTGCACTTTTTATATTTCCATTACTGTTGAAAACAACAGCACTTGGCATCACACAGAACCTTTCTGTCATTATGTGTTTTACTGTACTTGAAGACTGTTTCAGAAAAATGTTTCAGATTAAAATGTCAATTTTTATGCTCAACTGGGCCCAGGTCTATGTGTTTAGAAGTATTTTTCCATGGGTTCCTGGTCTCCACACATTCTTCATTCTGCATGGCTGCAAGTCATGCCTCATAAAGGTGAGAATGTGGCATAACTGTGCAGACTTAAAACCACAGTTCTTTCTGGTATGCTTTACAGTTTTATGTATGGCCAAATGTATGGCCAAATTCTAGTTACTTTAGTTGATTCCATGGGCTGACACAACCTGACTAAGAGAAATCAAGAGAATCTGGATTCAAATTAAAATATACACATTTTCAAGCACAATTGTGTTCACAAAAGCTGAAATAATATGTTTGATCCATTCAGGTGCCTTTAGCAGAAATTTACCTTTACATTACTTTTATAATTAATATATTATTTATATTAAATTAATAAATTTATTTGATAGAATATAATTATTTTATATATATAACATTTATATTGAAAATAAAAGAGTTTCAAGATATTTAAAAGTTCAATCAGAGAATAACATATTATGATGGATAGCAGAGTTCATAGGGATTTTTGTATTTTCAAACCATGTGTAACCATACAGCATTTGATGGAGTAAACTCCTTCTGTCTATAGTGCAGAGTACTGATGCAGCTACAATTGCAAGCAAAGTGGAATGTTATCAGAGCTACAGACTAAAACCTTGAGTCACTCATCAGTATTTCTGTTGATGTATAAACTGCAGTCATTTCTGTGACGAGAAACAGAAGACAAAAAATGGAGTATTTTTAAAGTGTACCAATGAGTTTTCAGAACTTAGAAATCAGTTATAATTTTGCAATGTTACGTTATTTTATAGCCTTTAAAAATGCTCATTTTATTAGTAATACCTTAAACATCATCCTTTGTGAATGAATGGAATCAGTATCAAACAAAATGAGACTTCGTATGACACTTTAATTTCTCTTTTTATGTTTGAACCTTCATTGCTTTTTACTTTTCTTTTCTAGTTTCTAATCAATTTCCCCAATGCTTTCCTCAATTTTGAGAATGGAACATTAAAATAATTTCATATTTAATTAAATTATAAAGCCCCAGTTAGAACTTAACACCCAATAAATAGAATCTAAATAAAGCAATTATTGCTCAAAGGTAATTTTTATGTATTTCTTGTGAAATAGATGATGGTGTATTTTTGCTGGCTTTCAGTACAAATCTGTTGAATAATCACAAAGTAAAACAATATATCTTTGAGATTCATTTGTGCTATGAATTTTTAAATTGTTATTTTCCTTTGGTTTTAATTTGTGCCTTTTTGAACATCTTTGCTACACCAAGTTGCCATTGCTGTTTGTCCCAATGAAGGTATTGCAGGAGTGGTAATTGCAAAACAGATGAGGAAATTTCCTATTATACATCACCTACACACTGTTCATGTGCACTTTCCTAATTTCCTAATTAAACTCAATCCTGTATCTTCTCTGTGGGAACTCTCCAATGATTCTGAGCCCATCTTCACTACACACACCAACAACCCATGGCTCAGTTCCCTTCACTGCCCCTATGCTACCTGAAAATGTGTGCTATTCTTCTGCTTTGCTCCCTGTGTCACATATGTCATTTCACAAACCCCAACAACCTTTTGTCAAGACACAGATTTCCCCATCTTTCTTTAACAGTTCACAGGATTTTGAGCTTCTCCTTCTCTGAAGTCACTTCACTGAAATACCTTGTCACAAAGACAGGATGACCACCTTTTTTTCTCACTCTGCCTCCAGCCCTTCCTTGTGGACCTTAACTGTGGTCTCTGAAGCAATGCCTGAGCTGGATGTGGAGATTTACATGGCAGGTGAGTATTTGCTTCTATTCTTTGCTAAAAATTTACTTTAGCTCAATAAAATGCCATCTCAGGACCCCTCTTTTGGTCCCATGAGTTTTTTGTGTAGGTGGGATCTCACTTTGAGGCTACAATGCACCTGCCTTTTCCTCTGAGATGTTAAAGAACCTTTGTGTTCATTCTGACCAGTTTTCATACTGCCCACTTCACTGATGAAGCAAAGAGAGGAGGTAACCTGCCAGGAGAAGTTTCTTCATGTTTTTCTTCCCTTCATTGGTAGCTGGTCTTGAATGACAGGAGGCGAATACCTTCTCCTGGCTCAAAGAGGTCACTGCAGAATGTCATGTATGCTCTCCATTGGGAAAAGGGAAGAGATTTGCTCTAAAGCTGCCTATATTACACCTACTTTGTAGAAAAAGAGGGCTTTACTCTATGATGCTGCATTACCACCCCTTCCATAAAATTTAAAAATGTGAAAACTTCCTAATCCTTGCACAAGCATTTAGCCATGAGGTTTTTACTGCTACTAATAGGAGTCTTTCAGCTAAATCTCTACATCTCTCTGTAATTACCCACACAAGAAGTAATGTTCTGTAATACCATTCAATCTCTATTTTCATGTCATGCCACAGTCTAATATTCCTCATACCATGGCAAATATGCCTTCACAAAATAGCCTGAGATAGAACAAAATAAGATCCATGTTCAAGTGAGAAGCACTCAGTGAAACAGAATCCTGTCTAGTGACTTGATAAGCCAGACCATAAGGATATAAAAAGTGCAGGGATGGTTTGTGCCAGATACAATCTCTAGTTGGAAGATTTGGTTCTAAAAACCCATGAGAAAAAGAACTCATTCTATTCACTGAACGGAAAAAAGAAAAGCCAGGATATCTGAAATAAAATAGAAACTATTCGAACTATACCCTTCACTTTATTTCCAATCAAGATTACCACTGGATGGCTATAGAACAAGCCCAAAAACACACAGAAAAGTGAAATGTTCAGCCAAAATCAGAGAAGAAGCTTGTAGGAAAGAAAAGACACTGATTTGCAATCTTCCTTCAGTCCAACAGAGTTCTCTACATTGTAGGGGATATTACAGCGAGCTTCAAAAACCAGCCTACAGAGCAGGTTTTTTAGTTCCAGGGTCTCCATAACTTTCCTTGTTTCATATGGGATACAAGAAGCAAGATGACATTTGTTTTAAAATGATTGACTGAGGATTTCACCGGAGGTCTTTTGCAATTGACCTTCTGAGAGAAAAACAGAGAGATTTGAAATGAGAGAGGTGGAAAGCTTTTTCTACCCATCATCCACTTACACTGGACTGCCTATGAGTGGGTGAAACATAGGTAAAACAAATTAATAGTTTAAAAGAAAGTTCTAAGTCAGAAAAGTTGTTTTTGCTGTACATTGAATGACCTATAAGAGGCAACTCATTCCCAGGAGATACAGCAAGAGTCTCCACTTTGTACCAGCTCATGGAACAGCAGACGTGAAATTAGTCCAAATAATTAAACAATATTAAATTACAGTAAATGCTAATCAACAAACATCTGTGGAAAATGGATGTTTGCAAACTGACTTGATGTACTGACAAGTTTGGTTGAGAACCATAAAAATTTTTAAAAATGCAAGCTTGAATAAGATATTTGACTTATCTTCCCAATATCCTGAGACTTTCTAAAGTTACAAGCAAAGGCATAGATGTCAAAAAAATAATATTAAGCCCTAACAAATGGGAAACAATTCATAGATAATGTCAGTGGTACAAAATAACCAACCACATTGCCTAATTTTTCAGATAAATAAAAAATGTGTTTTGAAATGGCTAAATACTAAGTCATCCATAGGAGAAAAATGCAGACCATACCTAGAGAATGAGCAGCTTCTCCAAGAGAAAAAATTACTATGAATATTAGCATGTTATTGGATCTGCATCCTGGACATCTCACGTTGCTATATTTTCTTTTACAGAGTTAACAAAATCCTCATTTACATATGTTGTAACTTAAGAAGCTGAAGTTGAGCTTTTTTAGCATATCACAACTATTTAAATATTTGTCCAGTTCAGCTTTCTAAAATTAAGGAAATCTGTTGAAAAGTTACAGTGGTTTTCAGGAAAAGCCTGGAAAATGAAATTGAAAAATATATCTTCCAGTGCAAGGTTCAAGAGACGTTGTCTACTTAATTCATCAAGAGATAAGTTAATCACAGTCTTTAAATACCTACATGGGAAACAGAAATTTCATAATAAGATGGCTCTTCAACAGAGCTAAAAAAATGTAACAATATCCAATAGCTTGGAATTGAACCTTGACAAAATTAGGCTCAAAATTAGGTGCATTTTTTTTAACAGTGATGGTACTGAGCCACTATAATAATGTACCAAAGATTTCCATAGATTCTTCAAGGTACTCTGTTTTCAATAACATTGCATTTTTAAAGGATTTTATGTATTTCAAAAATTTTTTATCTCAGAAAAATCCATCAGCCTTTTTTAGCAGGTCATCCTTTGTGATAAACCAATCCCTATGAGCTCTACACTTTGTAGAACTCATGATAAGGGCCCAAATATTTTTATATTTTAAAAATTAGTCTTTCAGGACTGGTAATGATAGCTGCAGATTGTACATGGACTTTAAAATTCAGATAAGTTCAAACAAAACATTTCAAAAGGTAGCTAAAAAGTAGCTGCCCAAATCACTTAATATACAACAAAATAGGAAAACAATGTAGGTTTTCTTTGTCTTAATGCCATATACAAAAAGCAGACAAACAAGCTGACTAAATATTTTTTTATTGACAGCAAAATCTAGTGTGAAAATTCAGCTGATGAATATCCTTGTGATTTTCCTCTGGTCTAGTGCCTACTATCAGATGTTTCTAACTAAAGAACTCCCCAAAATGATACAGGAGCCCAGGCTGTTATAAAGAATTATTTTGAAGCATCAAGAGCATGATGTTATTTTGCCTAATGATAAAACCTGGATTTCTACTGGTGAAACCAGATGAGCTCCAAAATGCTTAAAAATGCTTAAAAACCACAAATGGAGCAAATTCAGGCAATTAAGAGAGTGACCTCCAAAACCTCTCCACCTAACTGGTATCAGATCTGAGATGCTGCAGATAACTCCATATTTTTTTCAAGAAAAAGTCATCAAGTTTGAGGAATTCTGCTAGGTTCAAGAATGCTGCCATTCTCAGAAGGAGTACAGCAGCTAGGTAACTGTCTCCATCTTTAAGGACATTTCAGTTCAAGGATCTTCTCTGAAGATTTTACTGTGACTTTATAGGAGATGTGGGTTTAGTTACCTTGAAATGGAGAATTCATCTCAGGTTACCCACCTCTTACACGGCTGCTCTAACAACAGGCTATTGTACAAAACACTATTTATTTTTCTTAAGAAATGAAAATGTCTGTCACTTATAAGTGAAGGCCTGACCCAGTTACAAAATTACACTTTGTGCAACTGGCATGAGAATCCCAGCCATACAGAAACTCCTTATTCTTGGACAAAGACACCATCTTGAGTAACCCTGTGTTTGTTATTTCATATTAGGGAGCTAATTAACATTTTCTGCTCACTCCCCCATGTCTTCACCCAAATCAGATGTGCAGAATATCATGCATCCCAGAGTTAAGTACCCAACTCCTCATTTGACACAAGAAACCTCTGAATATCATACCACTATGTCCCACTCAAACTCTACCACATCATATGTGATGAGATAGGTCAGGGCATATCAAGGCAAGTTGGCCAGCAAGGGCTGCCTTGAGAGAGTGGGGAAGGAAAGAAAACACTTGTTGGAATGTATCGAAGAACTGATCTACAATAAAAAAAAACAAACACCAAAACAAACAAAGCCCACACAAAACCAAATAAGCAAATAAGAAAAAACTCACACACCTTTTTTTCCTTTTGTTAGGTAAGTTTTATTCAGGGTCATCTGTTCCCCATGCCAATTCACCACATCAGGAGTGAGTGGGTTTAAGGACTAGCCTACTAACATGGTTACTGGAAGAGAAGAACTTAAAACTATCCTGTAAATGAAAGATGAAATTATCCAAAGTCTCCCCTACCTTCAGTTCTGTTTCAAAAAATCTCCATCAGATCAAAAGAATAATGGTAAAGCAACTTCTCCTAATCATGCCAAATCAAGAGCAAGAGTCCAGCAATAACTACAGAAATCAAACCAATGTCATATTGATTTTTAAAAAATGGAAAATCTAGAGGAAATTAGGCAAAAAAGGAAGACTATATGATTTCTAGGAATCATGAGAAATTCTAGACATTCTAATAAATCTAACGTAAGACATTATAAAAGAAATAACAACTTTAAGCATTCTATGAAGACCTCACACCTGAGGTAAGAAGCAAGACTCAAGAACTCAAGAACAAAGTAAGCCATAAGTTTTCTTCACCTCCTGCTTCAGCGGTTCTAATTAGGAGCTGAAGTGCCAAGTGAGAATTGAGAGAAGAAGAAAAATTGGAAAAGGTAATAATTTAATCAGTACAGTAAACAGATTTTGTAAAAATTACACAGGCGGGGAGTCCGCCTTCTGGTCAGATCACTCACAATGCAAGCATACACTATACTGTTGTTTTGGTAAAGGAGCAGTGGAAACTTGGTGCTAGACCAAGAGAAGAATTATTTTATATGGTCCTTTTCCAAGGAAAATCTGCAAAGTTTTGTGTAGGAATTTCTCCTAAGAAGAATACAGATACTTCAAAAGTATGTACGTTATGTTTCATCTATACACAACTGTTTTAAAGTTTTTTCTGAACAATTTTGCTTTTTCTTCATGTCATAAATTCCTACTTCATTGTAACTGCACATATATAAAAGATAACCATCAACAAAAACATTTTCATATGAGCTACACAGGTTTTAACACTTTCACTTCCTAGAAAATTAAAGTACTTTTGTTCATAACAGCCCTTTTTCTTGATATAGACTTTGTTCCAGAACAGAAGACTTTTGAGGGGCTTTGGAACTTTTCATGAAATGGAGAATTTGCATACCAATCAAAAGTAAGAGTTAATGATTTGCCACGCCTAGAGAATTTTGGGTGTGCCAGCTTACTGGGGATAAGTGATCTATTTGGATATTTGGTATTCTAATTTGCTGACATAATGTGTGCATATAATGTCTTTTTACCTTGAATGGATATTGTAAGAACAGGGCAGGAATCACACAGAGGTAATTCTACTTGTTAAACTGCTGCAGAGGCACCACTGAGTAGGTCGGGACTGCACGAGGCAGTGGAACAGAGAGTAATCCAGCCCAGCTCTGAAGGATCTGATGCCCAGAAAGAGGGGTGGGAACCATGTCAGTGCTCCATATGGGCTAATGCATGGATGTCTTGGCAGGGCTGATTAATCCAGGCAGAATTAATGTGGCCACCCCATTTCTGATGTTTGAACTAGCTCTCTGTGGACAGCCCCATTGCGCTCAGTTCTTCTCAGATTTGTGTGAGCAGTCCAACAATGCCTAAAGCAGCATTTCTAAGAACTGTCACAACAGGTTTCTTCTGCATTTTTAAGAACAGGTAGGGAGGCCCCTTTATGCTTTATAGGTCTATTAGTGAAAGTTGAAAAACTATTTTGCACCTGGTATGAAAGCATATGAAATGGTCTTGACTAGTGCAAAAAAAATTGCTCTGCACCAAACACAAAACCTATTATTTTTATAATATAGCACTTACTTTTACCTGAGGAGAGCAGTATTTGAAAGTGGTTGAGATCCTGAAATACAGATAATGTCTTTCAATATGTACAGCCCTCAAATTAGTCCTGGCAGAGAAGCATGCAATCTTAACTGTATGCAATACTCAGTGGATGAACAGCACAGCAATCAGAAGACAAGGCTGGCACACCCAGCATCCTGCTTTGATGAAAATGTCCATTGCTGTGCTCTGTGCTAACTGCAATTTCCTAAAGACTGGAATTTTCATGCTAGATAGATCATGCTGCAAGAGTCCAGCTGGAAGGTTATAAAGTCTTGGGTTGCCAAGGCCACGTCATCGTTCAATTGCTTTGCCATCTGCTAATATCTCTGTGTCTATGACAAACCCAGGTGAATTCCTAAATATAGTAGTGATCTAACAACTTGTGGCCATGTTTCTTCAATGAGAGAAGACTGAACCGGAACATTTTGCTAAAGAACATCATAACTGTGAATAAGTAAAAAAAATAACAGTGATAACAATAACTGTGTGGCCCTATCTACAAAATAATCCAAATGAAATATAAAAATCTTGAAAATTATATCCCAGAATTATTTTTCCTGCTGGCCTGCAATATAATGTGGCATTTTAATATTGTGGAATAGTGATATAGCTGTCTTAAAAAGGGGGAATGTAGACTGATATATATATATATATTTGAAGGACTTGAACATTCAGGAAGAAAATAACTTTGATTCCTCTCACCAACCAAAGTAAGAGGAGAATCTGTCTGCTACTGGCTGTGAAAAGTGCAACTGGCTCACTTAATTACTTAAAAATAGTCAATCTGAAGATGTAGAAAACAGTCTCCATTGACAGCACAACTGAGTAATTGCCTTATAGCATTTACCTCTGTTATGTTCAGAAACTTCCTTGGAATGGTGGGGATGCTCCCTGCATTCCCACCACTTGAGAATGGCTTCTTCAGCTCCCTGCAGAGCCCCTGTCCTTGTTGTCAGATACAGAGGGAGCCAAACATGGGAGAACTTCCCAAAGTGAAGGGATACAGTTCACTCTGGGAAGAGGGGCAATGGCATAGAGGAGCAAGACTGCCAGTCAAATCTCTTCCCCTGTCAGCAGTTCCATCAATTATTTTGAGCCCTTCCAGAAGCCTGATGAAGCCAACGGAAACCCTCTTCATGACTTCATGGTTGTTTGGATTGGTATCACTAAATCACTTTCATGTCCTAAGCTCTCCTTGGAAGAGTTTTGATGCTGTTTTATCAGATTATCTGTTTCACTTCTTCTTGGAAAAAATTAGGTGTTCCCTTTGCTGTGTTCTGTGAGTTTCTTATATGAAATGTAATCCAGAATATTTATTTTTTTAGCAAAGGAAATATGGTTATGAACCAACTCAAAACAGCTTCTGAGGCTTGTTTCTTTTTATTTTTATATATTTTATCACATTTTAAAATTTACTCTAAGTTTGATTCCCAAAATTACACATACTTTCTTCTAAAAATTGCCATTATTCTTTGATTATTCTTGTATTGCAAAATTGTTCACTCAGTTTCTGGTTAGAAAAGCTTCGCTGGAACGAAATGATCTTTCAGAACAGTGTACCTTTTTATGTTTCCAGTATTAACTAACCACTCAGGGTGTGATCTTTTTGAAATCAGAGGATTTTCTATTATACAGGAGTGGAAATATTTAGCTTCTCTCTCCCCTCTCAGAAAACAAACCACATCCTGGAAAAAGAAATGTTTTACACAGAATTTATACATGATAAGAAATTCATTCCACAAGTGGAGTAAGACCTTTAAAAGACCTTTATCTACCTCACAGAACAAATCTGATATGCCTTACAAACCATTATGCGATCTCTTCCTCTCATTGCATGCAGATGCAACTCTCTAAGTGCTAACATTGTAATTTCCATTCCAATGATGAAATTGGGTGTGGGTAGGGACAAGTTTATTCTAATGCACTTGTATATGATTACATACTGGATTGTAAAAATTTAACATTTAGTTAGCTTCTTCTAATAAGCTTTTCAAAGCGTAATAAATCTGAGTGTCTTAAAACATCTGTTTGCTCTGGGAGATCAGTCAGCTGGGTTGGGCATCCTGCTGGTGGGGCTGCTGAGACTGAAGATCCTGGTTGATACTTGCAGTGCGTATTACAAGAGAGCTATTCTTCAGAAAACTTTTGATTTGCACAGCTTGCAAACACAGGATCTTGAGCTTTATCCGCGGAAACTGTTTCTCTAAAAGATCTTCTGGAAATTTTGTTAACAAAGTGTATCAGAGATGCTTGAAAGGCAGGACTCTATTAGCAATATAAGAGGAAAAAAATCACACAGCCTTTCTTTTCTGCTATGTCTGAATGGGGCTTCTGCACTTCTGACTAAGGGGCATCTTGCTAGGTGCAGAAGGCTCAATAGGGATGGCCCTCAACATACAACCGATGTGCACCCTCAGAGAACTTACACTGACAAGCACTGGTCATGGCAGGTACCAGTTTCATTTATTTCACTCTTCTTTCTGCTTTGCAAACCCTCCTGCTCTAAAGCAACCTTAAGAGTGCCCTCTTGTTTTTTTACTCCAGTGTGGTGATGAAATGCAGTGTGATGCAGTACCCAGTAAGGCAAACTTATTCCAGCAAAGAGATTCCATAACGAAATCTTTCAGTGGCCAACCATTCACACTATAAACTCTGGAGTTGTCTGATGATACAAATCAGCTACAGCAGAGCAGACACTGCTGGCCGTGGAGTTTCTACCCAGAGCACCTGCAGCATTTTGCCTCCCTGGCTCTGTTTAAGTAGACAATGCAATGTGGTGAAAACCAGTTTTGTGAACATAAGGAGAGAAGTTTAGAATTTTTTGGAGTTCATACATGTATTCACACAAAGGAAAGAAATTAAATAGAAAATTTCAATATTTTTTTTTCTAAAATTATGTGTGTTGTCAGAAAACTTGACAAACAACAGCACATTTAATATCTTGGAGGTAATTCCCACAGCTTATTGTTCTGTATTTCTCGGTCAAAATCAGTACAGCAAATTTTGTTAAACCCATAAGGAAGAAAAATAAAGCATTTTATCACATACTTGTATTATAAGACATTCTTCCTATGTGTTTTTAATGCATAAAGATGACATTTTGATGATTTCACTGAGGGCTTTGGGGCTACCTTTATTTCACCTTTATTTATTTTGGTGGTGTTTCTAAATGTTTTGTCAAAAACCTCTTCATGGGACTTTCAGAAATTTGTGAGTTAAAGGACAATTAAATAGTTCTGAAGCTGGACAGTAGTAATTAAGATACAAAAAAGAGTTTGGGAAAGGTTTAGATCACAGCACTGCAAAGGTTAAATAATGAACTTATTTACCTAAAGCAAAATGATCCTATTTTGCTAAAGATACCAAGATAAAATGTGACATAGGAAAAGATGTGTTACCAAGGGACTGTACTGGAGGTCTGGTAGAACCTACCTCCAATAACTTCTGCCCTGCAGCCGTGGTGGGAGTTAGAGTGGGTTTGGAGATGTCCTGAGTTCTACCAGGACAAAACCCAGAAACCCAGAAACCTACAACTTCCTCTGTGTTTCCATAATTTTCACTATGTTCCAGAGCAAGTGAGAGATAGAGAAAGGTGGGGTTCAAAATGATAATGGGAACAACCCAAACCTTATCATTAGGATAACAGTGGAAACTTACTGGATTTGCCTAGCAGAACTTGTGCAAACACCTCCCAAAACAATTACTTCAAGCTGCTTTTTATCTGGGCTCTGTTGAAGCAGAGACAAAAGAAAGGCAAATGGATACAAATAAAGCAAACCAATATTTCAGGATTTTCAAATATGTGTATCCTAAATCATTTCCCCAATATCAGTAGTAAAAGAAAACAACCTCTTTTCAGAGTAAATGGGATGTAGCAGATTGCTTTCCAAACTAGAGTGACTCTTGAGCTGTTTTCATTAATTTAAATCCCATTATAAATGGGGATTTAAAATGTTATGATTTTTCTTGCTGGTTTATATTGGTGCATAACTTGAATGTATATATTTGAGAAATTTCCTTTTCTCAAGGAAAGGAAACGAGCCTGTTGCTTTTCTCTTATACCAAGAAGATCAATAGCTACACTGAATAAAGCTTGTGTGAAAAGAGAATCAACCCTGATTTCCAACAATACTCATAGCTTTAGACACTCTAGCTGCAGGAAATCTGCCTCTTTGACTTCTCAGTTCTAGTCTGTAATACACTCTCTCTGATGGCATCATGACAATTTTCTGAAGTAGACCCCTGAGACCTTGGGTCATTAGGTTTACTTCACTTTGTATGGTTTGTCTCAAATGTGAATTCAGGTTGTTTCTCAGGTGTACCACCTACTCCTACAGAGAAGCAGTGAGCTACCATGACAGCTGAATTTCCCACCCCAGTGAAGCTTACTGAAAAACATTCCCCTGACGTGTGTCACCTATTTAAGCAGTCAGGGAATGCTGTGAGGAACAAGCTTTCTTAGATTATTTCTGTTTAGGAACAAAATGATAAAGCATTTTTTCCTTGTGCTATTTCCAATTGGAAATACCATAAGGAAGCATGTTTCTCATTATATTTCCTATTTGTCTAAGTGTATTCCCATGCCAAGGGAACAGCTGAATCAAAAGGCAGGCAATACCCCAGAGTTTTGATGCAAGCAAATGGCAAGTAAAAGCAAATTACTAATCTCCTTTCTTCTTTAACTTTTTTCTTTCCGCTTCAAAATTGTTGAAAAGTTTTGATGCAAAACAAAAACAGAATTATGGCTTAGGAAGCCTCCAGAAAGCTTTACTCATCTCTTCTGACAACAATCTGCTAGCTAACTTATGTAAATATGATCACTTTATGCTTTCTAACAGAATTTATTGAAATGGAAAGCCCAGACTCTGGTTGAGGCTGACAATAACTTGCCCTGTCCTCATGTATTTGCTGTAAGACTCAGTATGATGCTATGCTATTTCACTTTTTCCTTATGTAACCAGTACATGTAGGGCAAAGCTCTTCTATCATGCACCAAAGTATAGGCTACTCTTCAAGCAACACTGTACCTCAGGGCAGGGAAGGGAAAGGGAGCATCTCTTCACTCCCTGATGTTACCCAAGACAGATACAGCCTGGGCTCTCTCCTCATATAGACAGGACTGACAATAACAGAGGTAAACATCTCTACAGGAGAAGTGGTGCTTCTGTGTGTGGACAGTGTCAACGTGTTCTTCTCAGCACTTGTGCCTCTTCAGGGTTATCACATTGTCTAGCAGAAGAAATTCCATCTGAACACACAGCTGTGAATGCAGGAAACTGACATTGCATGCACTGCAGAAGATTTAAAGTTTTGGGGTTTCTTTTCCAACAATTGATTTCTAACTAAAAATGTCAAAATTGCTGTTCTTTCTGAGTCTATCTATCGCTGGTTAGAGGGAGATACACCTTTTTCTCTCCAGATAATTTCTGGATCAACTTCAAAAATCAAAGAAAAACACTTCCATTGCCACAAAAAGGAGATTTTGAGTTCTGCATAATCAGGATTTGTTTTAGGGACTGGTGGTGGGCAGAGGGGGGAAGAATGTTTTGCTGTATGATGGTCATTAAATTATTTCTATGTCACAGAATTTTACCTTTATATCTTTACTACTAAAGACGTTTGTTGCTTGTAAAGGGCTATTTTCCATTTTCTCTTTCTCACATTTCCTCGTGATGAAAAGAATAAGGTTGTTAAATAGGTATAATGAAAATGAAAAGCTCATAGCCAGATTTTATTTCCAGTAGTTAGATGGTTTTTTTTTTTTTTTTTTTGTTAGCAAGATGACTTATCTGGACAGTGTTTTAAAATTGAAAACATTTTCCTGCATGAAGATTGTTCTTTAAAAACCAGTTTTACAAAACAGTGAGTACCTACCAAAAGGGGAAACTGAGGCAGAAGGCAATATAGGATTTGTAATTAATTCATTGCAGTGACAAAATCTTAAATTCTTTGTGACTTAATCAGGGTTCAGACATGAATTTGTTACAGAGAAACCAACAGATACCAGATTTCTCTGTAGTCTTCTTTGAATAATTTTATTAATTAAAAAGGAGTATGAAAATACTGAATGATAAAATGCCAGGAATAATTACGATTGCAATAACAGTGTATGCAATTTTTACAATAGTAGAGCTCTGAATACTTTGTCTCTTTTAGGTATTCTTATGGTTAAAAATAATGTGTGTACCAATAATCCTTCTTATTACATTTTAAGATTCTGGTGTGGGAAAAAAACCAAAGGAAAAAGCAAAAGTAACTTGTCACTTAGTAATTCATGTGGAAAGACACCTAGCCTACAAGAGGACATTATTGTCAGCTGAATGAAAGAGATTAAATTGATAAGAAAGAATAGAGGTCTGCTCCCTTCATTGTCTTGGAAAATACATTTGTTAGGCAGCTTTCCAACACAGAAAAGAGAATAAGACACTTCCTAGGACAGAAAGATTAGTAGTTGGAATAGCAGTCTTTCACGGTAAACAAACCACATCTTTTTACCCTTTTAGGATTTGAGAATTGCTCTCCAATTATACTTCCCTTTTATCAAGATGTGAACATGACTGCAATGGTAACTTAAAGAAGACCTAAACTTTAACATGAGGCTTTTAATTTAGTTGCTTTAATATCTGTTAACCACACTCGTGTTTTAGTGGTAGATGCTTAGCTCTCACTTGGTGACAAATGTGCTTTCTTAGGCAGCCTCATATTTCTGTGATGAGTTATCGGTAACATTCTGCTCCATATAAAAACATGATGTGAGCAGCTACTACTGAGGATATGACTTTAAATTAATTGGCTAAAGGAGATGAGCTCAATTCCTTGATCAAAGACTCTAAGCATCATCTACTCAATGGGCTTTCAAATGCATAAGGGATAACAGTTTATGAAAATCAGTTTTTCATCCAGACCTTAGTATAAAAGAAACACTTGGTTAACAAAAATTATATACAGGGAGAAAGAATCACAATAAAACAAGTCTTTGTTTTTTCAAAGAAATTGTTTAATGGAAAAGGCCATTATCAGTTAAATAACTTAGTGATAATATTACAGTGGGTCATATATCACAGACTTTTCTCCAGTTTAAAAGCTTGAACAAAAGCCAAATCTTTCTATTGATTGTAATGGGCTTCAAATAAGGTCTCACATATTGAAACAATGCATTTTATATAATTAGCCATCTCCAGATAATTCCTGAATTACAGGCAATGCATATATCTGTACCCAATTCTGACCTTAGTTCCAGCAGAAATTACTCAGGTATATCTGTTATTGTTTCTCCTACCTCCTGTGTGGCTCAACATCTTCACAAGGGCCTTCAAAGGCCTGTTAGTTAGTTACAGAATTGCTAATGAGTAAAAAAAAAAAAAAAAAAATACAGTATCAGTTTGTTTCAAATTTGTAATAGCAATTATTATCTCATACATTTCCTTGTAGTTGCAGGAAACAGTAGTATAATTCTGCTTTCTAAGCAATTAGAATGGAGAAATTGATGTTTGCTATGGAGGAACATATCTACTTATACTGGTATCCTTCCTCCACATTCTTTATGCCATAGTGGAAAAAAAATTATTATCAAACATATTCCAAAGAACTCCTATATACATTGAGGTTTCTGCCCCACATATCTTGTATTTCTAGAATAAACTAAGCCTAAGTGGTGGTGATATCAAAATAATTATAATCACTTGCTTGGTGTGTGAGAAAATATTAATAGGGGTATTGACCATTAAAAGTCTGCCAGTAGGGACAACTGAAATTTTTTCAGAAAAGCAAAAAAAATTGGCATAGCAATTGCTGTTTCAGAAAGCTAACCAAATCCAGAGAGCGTCGTAACCGCTGGACTCTGCCTAGCAGGCTGCTGCTCCCTGAGAGCTCAGCGAGTGTTTCCTAGGGCCGTGCGATTGATCGCATCCCAGAGTCCATTTGGGACAGCCCCGCGATCTGGCTCTGGCAGCCAGCAGCGTTACAATGCAGTGGTGGTAAAGGAGGTAGAGAAGGGTCTCTCATGAGGGTTTGATATGGCTTTAATCACATCTTGTCCCCATGATGTTCAGAGGCAGAGAGACAGCATGCTCTGAGTGCGGGGTGGTTTTGTCAGGGGCTCAGGGGCGGTCCCTGAGCAGGGTTGGGGTACAGGAGCAAAGAGGGAGAAACCAAGGGAGTGGCCAAGGCTGGGGGGCAACAGGCCACCACAAGAGAGTATCATCTTCTTGATGTATGTCTTGGCCAAAATTCCTTCCTCTTGGTAACTTAAGGATGCTTTGTATAGCATAAATCAGCACAAAAACAGGTCTACTGGAGTTCACTTAGTTAATAGTTGAGAACTGAGTTTAAACATGATGACCAGTGACTAGTGCATATCTCTGCATGCTACTATGTACCTAGGTAACTTTATTTAATCAGTATGACTGAAACAATTGGGCATAAATTGGTCAAGAACACATATGAGCTGGAGAACAGAACTTTCCTCTTTATCAAAGACATGAATCATCTATGGAAATGATCAGGGGACAGGACCATCTGTCCTATGGGGAAAGCCTGAGGGAGTTGGGCCTGTTCAGCATCAAGAAGGGAACATGGAGAGCAGATCTCATCAATGCACACAATTATCTGCAAGGTGGGCGTCAAGAGAACAGGCCAGTCTTGTTTTGGTAATGCCCAGCAACAGGGCAAGTGGCAATAGTCACAAACTGAAACACAAGAAGTTCCATCGGAATGTGAGGAAAAACTTCTTTCCTTTGAAGGAGACAGACGAGTGGAAGAGACTGCTCAGAGTGTTTGTCAAGTTTCCTTCTATGGAGATATTCAAAACACACCTGAATGTGATACTGTGCAAGCTGTTCTAGGAGAACCTGCTTTAGCAGGGGGGTTTGACTACATGATCTCCAGAGGCCCCTTTCAACCCCAAACATTCCATGATTCTCTGAATTTTAGACAGAGCCACAAGGGTAGGAAATTTTAGGGATTTCTCAGTTTCATACAATTGTTGAAGGAATTACTAGACCTGGCTGTGTGCAACAGCAGGGCAATAGATTTAGGGCTCCAGCCACCTTTCCTTGCTGGGTTAGCAGTGTCAATTTGAAGCACCCACACCCTGAGCTGTGTACTTTGCCCATCTTCCCAGCAGTGACAGATGTCTGCTCCACACCACTGCCCACTGTATTTGCTCGTACTACTTTGCATATATGCCAGTATTAATCCTCTGGGAAAGAACCAAGGTGCTTGTTCTGTCACTCTGATTAGAGAGTGATCTTCAACTGACGCCAAGTGAACATAACTCGAGGTCCTTCAAATCCTGTGGTACAAAGAAAAGCTCCAGGCGATGGACAGTCTATTGCAGTGGAGATGGTCTGTGCATCTTCTCCCCTATGCAAGTAAATTTGGTGTTGCTATAGTATCAAATGTGGATCAATAAAATGTAGTATGTTAATATGCCAAAAATTATCCTGTGAGCTGCAGGAGCAATGTCCTGGTGACACTGGCCACCCCAGCAGTTTTGTTCCTGGTTGCTGCTGAAATACATGCTTGTCAAAGCTGACCAAATTCGTCCTCCTGGGTGTCTCAGTGGTGCAACATGCATCATGACCAGGGCCTGCAAGGGCTGTCATCTGTCCTGGGACCCCAGTAACACCTCACATCTGCCAGTAGCTCTTTTGTGCTCAGTCTATGGCTCTAGTGCTCCAAATTTGTTGCATATGCTGCAATAAAAATTAAAAAAATAAATTTGAGTGAATTTTATAGATATTCTTAGAAGGAATATAAGGATTTGTAGTCCTCTGAAGCTGTAGATGACCCTGTCCTTTGTGTGGAGTTTCCTTGACTTAATTTTAGAGATATAAGGGGCTGCTATCCATGTCTGAATAATCGATCTCAGGATTTATTTCTAGCTAATGGAGACGAATGGGCACTTTTAGAGTACAGTCCATCTGACCTATTTTACACACCTCTGTGAAACCTATTCTGAGTGCTGCACATACATGAACTAAAAGGAACAGGGTTTTAAATATTGAGATTGCCACTGCCTCTTCCAGTGAGAGCATACAGGGCATTGCAACAGATATCTAACTCATAGTACATCCTGTATGAATCACTTGTTGGATGGGATGCCAGGCAGAACATTTTGCCTGCAATTTTTTGCTTGTTTGTTAAGCTCAAAAAAAGCCAGAGGCTTTTGTTTGGTTTCTACTTTTTTTCCCAGCAAAGTCTTTTCTTTTAAACCTGTTTGGAGAATAGAAAGCCTGCACAAAGAAAGTGATCCAGAGTCTAGACCTTGGTAGTAAACTTGCAGCATCTTTTGCAAGTTAGTTTTTGGGTAAATGGAGACACATTAAAGTTAAGGGTTAATCTTCAAAAGGCACTGCTGGAACACCAAATTTTGAATATTGAACAACAGGTAGTTCAAGATGCACAGTCAAAAATGGAGGCAATCTGACTTGGAAATAGCTTTTTGAAATGTGTTTAACTTCTATATCCCTCAATTTTATTTTTCTTTAATGTATAGAATAATACTTACCTCACATGGAGTAAATTATATGCTTGCCAACACACAATAGGTCAGCGGCAAAGATGGGGATAAAATCCTGGGCTGCCAATTTGTGCTTTAAACAGTAGCTGCACTCTCTTTCTTTTCTTACCTCAAGCTTTGGCTTTAACCATTGTTACTTTGGGATTTACTGCAGTTTTTCTCTACCATTAAAGAGCAGATTATTTCAAAAGTACCTTTTATTCAAACTAAATTGACTTTAAAAAGGAACTTAAGCTCATATGTTTTGTTTCCTTTTGCTTCTGTCTTTCACACTTGTCTCAACACACTTCTAGCCATCCTGATTTGAAAGCAGCAGATATAGGTCTTTTGGCTTCTGTAAGGGTACTCATTTACTAATAGATAGAAATACCATTTGGGTAGGAGAACACCTTGCTCTGATTCAGCTGTTTATAGCTTAAGTGTGTATCTTTTTTATTGGACTTTGTAGACATACTATGGCATCATTTGCTTATGGGGACATAAGAAAGGATTCTGTATTAAATTTCATTGCCAACTCTGTTACTAACGTGACAGGAGACCTTGGGCAATCCCCATGAGTTCTCTTGCTAGTCTTTCTGTATTTTTTTCTATCTTGTATATTACATCTGTAATTCTGTGGAAATATATATACCCACAATTAATTTATTCATTAGAATAATTCCATTTTAAAAGTTTACAGTTTGAGCAGGTATTTTTTTAGGGCATAGATGGGTGCTTCATAAGGGTTTATATGGAATATAGAGCAGTAGGAGCCTAATCTTGGCAGGAGAATTTACACATTGTCATTATCCTGATACTAAACAATTATCAATGGGCATAAGTTGTTATAAACTGGATAGAATTACACTGATTTTCTGTTATCTTAAATGCCAAAGTGGACATCTTATTCTGTAGTAAGTCATGTCATAATAAAGTTTCCATATTAGTTGCATTTATCCATATTTGCACTGCTGAAAATGATGCAAGTTTCTTAATATCGTTGCTGGGTTTTTTAAATTTCAGCATTCCCATTGAACCCTTCCATCTTCCATTTTTTCCTTTGCAAAATATGTTTTGTTCTGCCTCCATGGCAATGCTTCTTTTGTAGAAGTACAGGTGTTACACCACCTCTTATGTAGGTGCATACTGCTACTATCAATGGAGAACTCAAGCAAGAATGCTTTGTCATGATAAAAAAAGAGTATATGTTTACTGTATATTGTGCAATATATAATCCCCTTCCAGTGTAAATTCTGTGCCATTGTAAATTCTGACTGTCAAGAATTTTTTCAAGGCCTGGTTCTAGGAATAAACAAGTATGCAGTTACTCATGGCAGCAAGGTGGTTGTACTACAAAAAGAACTAAAGCTCTGTTGTCTTCTTTGCTCAACTGTGAAGCCCCTCCGGCTGTCACCTTCATGGGGAATGGGATCTCAGAGATGACAAATGCTCACATTGAGTAGTCTCTTCCAGGAGCAGATGCTGCTTTTCCTGCCTTTTCTATTCCTTCTGCAGGCGTATGAGAAACTTCGGGAGTTTGCTGGGATGTGTTCTGGTGTTACATCTTAGCTGTGTCCTGCTGTACCAAGTTCAAACTGCATGGTCCCAGCTCAGTCTAAGTCCCAGGCACCCTAAGGACTAGCTTCAAAATTAAGATTATGTAATCAACCGAGAAGTTCTGAGACTAATGTTTGAAGGTAATTGGGATTTTTTTTGCTACATAAGTTACATACTGACAATACATTGACTCTAACAAATAAAAATGACAAGACTAAGAAAGAAGAGGCTCTATGAAAGCTTTTTTGGGGTGTTCAAATGAAGTTCAAGACAGAGAAAATAAAAAGCTATTTAAAAGATCGGAACTTTAAAAACTCTAGTAAAATCACATTAAATTACCCATTTTTGATATATACAAGCATTATTTTAGATCTCAATATATATAAATTATATATATTATATATATTATAGATATATATTATATATAACTCACTGATTAGTTCTAACTCCAAATTCCTGAATTGTATGGCTTAGTTTCTTTCCAGTATCAGTATTTTGGAAGTTATCTTACTTAACCTTCCACACATTTATGCAGTGAGGACTGATGCTAATAAAAGTCACATGTGCAGGTTAGAACTCAGTTATCTAAAGAGTTCAATTTGAGCATGAAATGCAGTGAGAGCAAATATGGGATACATTAGGGATTTTGAGACTTTGCAAAGAGTAAGAATATGGTATTGGGATTTTGTTAACTGATAGGCAAGGAAATCTAGCCATCACGAGGTGATATCAGGATGATATTGCTGTGAACTGGGAACACAGTAGGATTTTCTTACAGGCTGTCAGAGGAGAGTGGGGGAAGGGCCACTCCCTGTGGTATACATTCATTTATTGACTACAGTCACAGTTATTTGCTTCAGCCAGCATGATCTGAAATGCATGTATAAAAGCATATAGGTATTGGAATTTTCAACTCAAATCAGAATCCTAATTAACTGTAAATCGTAAAGCCAGTAGCCTGAGGTATATTAAAATGAGAACTTTGTACATGAAAGGCTGCACATGCCCCAAAATCTAAGTATTTCCTACTTATAAACCACCAAATTCACTGCATCAGCTTCCATGACTGTAATTCTGCTCCTGAGGGATATACAAGTAGAGTTAACTGAAAACAAATATGAGTTTGCAACTCGTAGAACAAGTCATTTTATGGAGACATTAAAAATCACTGACATAAGGAAAGACAACATAAAATATTTGTACTTAAGGTAAGAATATGACATTAAAGCCAGAAGTGAACTTAGTCCATTGTACTTCATCAAATGCCTCTTTAATCTCTAAATGTGTGTGATTATAAAGACATTAATTTCAAGGGGGAGACCACATCAGTAAAGCACTGCTGAAACACCTGGCACAATTGAATTTCATGCAGCACCAAACGTGAAGGCAAAGAGATGAAGTTACGAAACACATTGAACAGAACTGACACAGAGGACACCATTTTCTCAGATACATAAAAGGTTCTGGTTATAAAGACCCAGTCCTGCTTAGGGCAACAGGGGTTATGTTGCCTTTAATAGGAGCAGAGTCAAGCTGTAAAGGGATATTTGGTAGGTCCTTTAGTGTTCAGGAGCAAACAACAAAACAGAAGTTGCAGAGCCCTTGAGCCTGAGGACCCTCTGCTCTGTATCGCTATTACCATTTCATGGGGCCAAGTTTTCCTGTGATCTTGATTTTAATAACAGCTGGATCCTTCCCCTTGACACATGCTGAGGCCAGGGTTTGAATACAAGCTGAGGTGTTCCCTCAGCTACTCTATCACTGTATTATGCATGTGTTCGTGTGTGTCTTTCCTAAGGGGTGTAACTTTTTCAATTAATTGCTCAGGCTCAGCAAGCTCTATCTCTAGATTGCAAATTGTATTGAAAGCAGACTATGTCCTAAAATAATTTTTGACTGTTGGCTAAAACTCCTATGAAACACCAATCCTCCTCCTTGGCTTGGTATAATTGGAAGGAATTTGCTTCTTTCTCTGTTTTCCTCATGGAAGACAGAGTTTAACAGTAAAGAAAGACTTTACTATGAAAATTGCAAAACATATAATAAGAACAAGAAAAACGCTACAGTATGAATTAAAGTGGTGACAGGAAAAATGTCAGCAGTTGTTTAATGTTCAAACGTCAACCTTCAGTAATTCCCGCAACTAAACAATTCTTGTGCAATAAGTAATGGTTAAAAAAGAGGCAGGGAAAAGTAAAACTAATGCAGATTAAGGGAAATATGAATTCTTGGGAGGACCTTGGGAGCACCTTGAAGTTAGATGCAGTAAAGATATTGCCAAGAGCAATACTAAATCTAATACTATCATAGAACCTCTCAAGTTTGAAGGATCCATTAGAATCATCAAGTTCAATTCCTAAATACACTGCCATCCTGAATATTCACATTGAAGAATACTGTAGGACCCACTGTTGAAATTGCAAAACTTCACCCAATTCATAGTGACTGTGCAGCTGGTGTTGCAATTTAAATGTTTCTCACTCTCAGAAAAGCTCACTGTCACCCATGAAAGGGGGAGCAAATACCACCTACATATACGCTAACTGAACGTGTTTATCTTAATCTGTCAACTACATCAGAAATCAAGTTGCTAAATGCTGTGTTCAAAAATTTCTGTGGATTCGTGACATTCCTTGGAAGGCTTTAGATCCATAAAGCAATGAATAAATTATAAGAAGACATAATTATGGTATTTGCATCCCTGACAGATATAATTTTACTCCATAAGCACTGAAAAGAAAGCTGCTGTTTTTCTCAGACCAACACTCTTAGATTTAAAAAAAAAAAAAAAAGAAAAGAAAAAAAAAAAAGAAAAAGAAAGAAGGAACATGTCTTTGCTGAGAAATGACATATTTAGTAAATATTGTCCAGGGTAATTGTTCCTGTGGGATCCCAACAGAAACATGTTTCAGATACTGTAACTACTGTATATTCAGAGTGTATGAGCATTGTATATTCAGAGTAGATGATAATCTCTGTAATGTTTGTTATGAAGCTCCTCGTGGAGTCTCAAATGTAATTTTAATGGTATCCTGAAGAAAAAAATAAAGAAGGTATAACACTCAAATTGGATTCCAGAGATAAGGTTAGTTACTGAATGTACAGTTTACATCAACTGAATTTAGCTGCCTAATATGCATGTATCTAATTTTGGCTCTCTTTGCAGTCCATCAAGGGAAGAATGTACCTCCAAAGGGAGATCAATTCCACTCACTCTGACAACAGTTTTAGGACAGGATGAAGCCCCCAATGACCACAGAGGGAAAACAGATAATAAGATTAGCAACCTAAATTCCAGACAGGAAACACAGGGAAAGTGTATTGGATCTGGACTGATAGTGCCTATTTGCACATGAAAACAGATGAATAAAATGTGAAGTTTCCAAACATCTCTAGGGATTTCCCCTCACATCTGCTGGAAATCACTAGGAGATGGCTCCACATTGAATGTTTCAGTCTGAGACTTCAAATCATCCCTGTATCTCTGCTCAGTGAATCCTGTAGCATATATGTAAATCTTCAAGCTTAAATCCCATTAACATCAAAGGGATGTAAGCATGCACTTAAATGTTTTGCTGAACTGGTACCCTTGGCCCCACTCCAGCAAAACATGTAAGCCTGTGCTTAACTTTAAGAATGTTAACCCTGTTAACTTCTATAGAGTTGATTTTCTACAGTTTCCTGGAGTAAAACACAGATTTCAATGCTTTGCCAAGTCACTATCTTAATGAAGATGCAATGCCTGTATCATATCAGCATTACAAGCCTCAGCTAAATTAGTCATACTTAGGCACAAAGAGTAGAGCTATGTATGCTGTGAGGAGAAGAAATCCATTAGAAATGCCTAACCAAATGGTAAATACTGAAAACTAAGTACCTAAAAAAATGGATTCCAAAATAATATAAACGAAATTAAAGCCTTGGTTCATCCAGGAGTCAAGCACTTGATATTCTTTAAGCACATTGCTGTTTATGCCTACATTTAGGCGTGTGCTTAAGCACCATGATGAACTGGTCCATCAGTGTACACCTTCCCTTTTATATGTTAGATAAAGTAAAATCCTCTGGCTTTTGTACATCACAGTGCTTTGCCTAAGATATCAGAAAAGCTGCTCTACTCTGATGCTTATATGCACACAATAAATCCAGACATAAAAATCAATAGCAACATTTAAACCTGAGAGGTTGTAGAAGTGCCCCTTGGAAAAAGTCAAATGTTAAAAAAAAATGAATCTCACATAACTGTGATATTGCTATAACAGGCAAAGAATTGTTCATGTTCATGTGTATTCATATACTTTTCACAGGAAAAAGCTTTGCTAAAGTAAGTGGTACACAATTTTTTAATGTATATTTCCAGATTTTTCACATTTACGCATTGCTACGCAAATGAAGTTTTATATGACTCTCTGCAGTATGCCACACAAGTAAGTTACTTTTTCTTCATAGATTTTGATTTTGTGGAAGAAGTGTGGTTCACTTAAAAATTAGGCAAATATAATGTGTTCAATACAAAGATTAATGATGTGTATATTTACAAAATCGTCACAGGTCTATGTTTTGCTTATGCACGATGGCACCCTGTTTGCTAAATATATCATAGGTTTATATTACCGTAACCATGCATCCTTCCTCAGCTATTAATCTAAACTGCAGAGTACATGTATATTTAATAATCTTCAGAAAGTCTGTAAGACTTATTTACATTTTCTATCTATCCTGCAGCTTTAAAGACCTTCTAACATTGGCCACTGATCCTATACCATCACAGTGCTTTAATATATGCAAAAAAGATTAAACAACAGTATGAGATGAGTGAAATCAGGTCTAAAAATGCCAATAAGGATGTTTTGCCCTTAAATTGATATTCTAAACCAATGCTATTTTTCATCTTCGACAGTGCAGTGCACTGAAGTCATCATATTTAAAATATTTGAAGAGGTGAATATCATACACTGATGTGTAATGGCATTTCTTCCAGTAATCTGAACATCAAACCATAAGAGTAAAGAAAAAGTCAGCAAAATGAGCAAATCAATCATAATAGCAGTCCCTTATAAATAAATTCAGCATTTATCTGAAAAATTAGTGTCTCGGTTTTGGAGACAAAACTTCAGGAGGAAACACTCTGGAGTGAATGTCTCCTCCAAAGGGAAAAGGGCCTCCCCTATTCCTCCACCAATAAGACAAGTGGGTCGCAGCAAGTGAAAGTGGAAAAAAGGTAAAATGTTTATTAAAACCCAAACAAAATGGTAGAACAGGATAAAAAAAACGAAAACTCAAAATACAACAAATTCCCGGAGAGGGAACAGACCCCTGGGCTCGGACCAGCCAGGGCCACCCCTGCAGGCTCCTTGGACTGGTGAGGAGGGAAGGGAGGCAGTGAGGCAAGAGGAAGGGAAGGGAGAAAAGAACAAGAAAAAACCAACAGAACCTTTTTCCAGCTAGCCGCAACACAAAAGAAACCCGAAAAACAGCACAGCGCTCCCGGCGCACTCCCTCCCGAGCCCCCCCGAGCCCCAGAGTTCCCGAGCTGTTGGGCTGAACCGTTCAACTGCCCCACACTGGGCCCCATGGCTCCAGCCCCATGGCTCCAGCCCCATGGCTCCGGTCCCATGGCTCCGGTCCCATGGCTCCAGCCCCATCCCGCAGGTCCGTCTTAAAGGCACAGCGTCCTTGGGCATTGAGCGGACAGTTAAGAATAAAGCGGCTTCATAACGTCACCCCAGGACAATTAGTTAATAGAAACTTACAGTATGTTTTGTTATTTTCATCACTTGTAACATATGCTTAGAAACCGATAAATATTTTTCTCTCTATCATTACAATTCACAACTCAGAAGAAAAACTGCAATTTCTTTAGTTATATTTTTTCCATCCTTATGGCGTGCTGTAAGAAACATCATCTGCAAAGAAAATTATTTTGCTATTAGCAGGAATCTGATGGCAAAAAAAACCTAGGGAAAAATATGAGAATAAATTTATAAAAACATCTGAAAGAAAAAAGGACAGACATTATAATATCATCATTTAAAATCTATGAAATGAAATGTATTTTTAAAGACAAAGTTAATGCCTCCCTTTGAAATCCTCATGTTAAAATCAAAAACACAACTTTAATGGAAGACAGACATAGGTACTGTATGAAGAATTACAGCTTAGAAAATTAATAAAAATAGTATCTAAAACAGTATTAGTAAGATATGAACCTCATTCATTAATGGTCTCTGTGATAATATATCACTGAAAATGTTGCATGAAGGACAGTCTTTGATAGGATTATGTACAGTATAATAGCAAGATATTGAAATTAAAATTCACTGAGAAGATACATCTTGTGAACTGAAGGGTAAGAAGATAATAATGGTAACATTAATAATAATAAATAACAAGTATAAAATGATTCACATAAATAGAATTTCCATCAGCAACCATTATTGTAATTATGAGAATGATAAAGTAATAATCTACAGTAAATAGCTAATTTTTGTTGATTCACAGTTTCATTTCTTTTTCTAAAGGGCTTTAGAATTGCTGTCAATAACAATAGCGTGTATGTGGAGAAAAGTTATGTAGAAAATAAATGATAAAAACAGTATTGTGTAATGAGTTTCTAAAGAATGTTTAGGAGATATTTATGTTGTTTGGTGCATGAAAAGAAAAATTCTTAAAATAATTTCCCTACCTATTTCATGAGTGCTGTCAGATTTCTCCAGCAGATGGTTATTAGGGTTCAAGAGGCATATCGGGAAAATTTAGAAAGTTCATCACCTGGCTTTTTCATCAAGCCACTCTGCAAGATGCCATCAATGGCATCTGCAAAGAAAAAACAGGCCATAGCTCTGCTGTCTGACTCTAGAGCAGCCAGCAGCAAAATAAGCACAAAAGGCAAACAAAAAGTCAAGGCAGAGGCCGAATAGGAGAAATTCTAAGGAACTAACTGTAATGCCGAGCAAATATATTCTAGAATTCAGCATACATGTACCAAACAAACATTCTGCATGGCAGCAAGGTGTAGCTCAAATGTTAGTACAGGCAAAAGAAAGAAAGGACCTTATATGAGCAACTGAAGTGATGATCATATAATGCCATTGAATGTAGGGTCTAATTTCAACTGCTTTTGAATTTGTAGAAGAATAGGGAATAGCTTGTGCTATGCCTAAAAAAAAAGCCAAATAATAATCTTCAGAAAGTCTGTAAGACTTATTTACATTTTCTATCTGTCCTTCAGCTTTAAAGACCTTCTAACATTGGCCACTGATCCTATACCATCACAGTGCTTTAATATATGCAAAAAAGATTAAACAACAGTATGAGATGAGTGAAATCTCAAAATGCCAATAAGGATAACACAGATAACCCAGTTTCATGACATAATGTGCTGCTTCTACATTGTTGTTTATTCTAGCGGACTGATTGTCGGATCCAACCAATTTTTGGCACTTTTAGAAAACACAAGAGAAAGACTACATTTTAATTCATAAAGATTTTCTCTTCAGTTTTGAAATATATTCATAATCCTAGAAATGTCTTTTGATAATTAACAATGTAGATGCCCTTTGATCAACCACATATGAGTGTTTTTATAGTCTGTTTTCTTTCAAATTAAGAAGAATATTGGATATTAAGCTTCATTGTACACCATGATTTTACTTTTGCCTTGCATGTTGCTGTCTGAGTTTTGTAGGCCACTGGTCAACAAACTGTTTCATGTAGATGAGTAAATTCATGTTATAAGAGGGTTCTTCTTGTAAGCAGCCATCTGCCTCAAACTACATATATTGTTATACTGAACAAGATTGTTTTCACTGCGTAATGCAGAACATATTTCAGATTTTTCCCTTTCCCTTAAAGGGAAGAAGTAATTGGGAAAAAAAAAGAAAGAAATGCCAGGCTGACTATGGGAAAATAGCAGAAACCCAGGGTGGGTCTCTCTCCTTCTGACAGTTTAAATTCACGTCCTTCTCATAATGGCACGTGGTCATACCAACATAGAGAAGAGAGCAAACAATGACTGTTGCACTCCAGATGTTGGATGTCCTAATGAGCTATGATATACCTCTGTGGTGGTGAACCCAAAAATGGGAGGCCCGGCTAAAAATCTGGCCCTCATATTGTCACTATGTCAGTCAGACAGGAGACATATAAAAGGTTCCTATTTAAGTGGGAGAAACTAGCAATAATTTGAAATGTTTGATATAGTCATAAGTGCAGCAAAAGGACACCTAACCTTAAGGGCAGATGTCAATGCTATGATACACGTGTGGTAAAAAGCAAAATGTTCTTATTGGCATGAAAAGACAACAAGAAATACGTAGTAGCATTTTTTTTTCTTTTTTTTGGTGGGGAGTTGATATTTTCCCACTGTACCCATTCCCAGGAGGGGACAGCTGATACATGATGCCAAGTCCTGGGAGAAGACAGAGGGATTCTGTGTGCAGAGAGAGAGAAAAGATCTGTCTTACACACTTAAGAAGGGAAATGGGTACCTGGGATAAATGTTGTGTGTGTCTGTGTATATATGTATATATATATGTCTGTATATAAAAAAGGAAATATCAGAATGTATACTTTTCTGTGATATAATAGTAGTAAGAGGGGAACTTTGTGAAATTAACAAGTTATATTATTAAAATAAATAAATAAAATTTCAGTTTTCAAAAAATGATCCATAGAAATCCTGAGGTATTTTTGGAGATGTGCAGGACCAGATTACTTAGGTGAATTACAAAAAACACCACAGTGGCATTGCAATGGATAAGACATTTCAAAGAGCAGAAAATTCCATATATGATTTACAGTCCAAAAACCAGCTGCTGTTGAGACAGAAAATTCCCTTTGGGGGTTCATGTTCATTCATCCTAGCACTGTCTGTTAGGAGCTTCTCGAACCTCCCTCTGAAACGTAGTATTAACCCCTCCTGGAAACTGGATCACAAAATACCTTGACTATTTTTCTTAGCCATTATTAATAGAACTAATATTATTCACAGAATGGTTTGGGTTGGAAGGGTTCTTAAAGATCATCTAATTCCAACCCCTGCTGCCAAAGACAGCAACACCTTCCACTGGACCAGGCTGCGCAGAACCCCATCCAAGCTGGCCTTGAACACTGCCAGGGATGGGGCAGCCACAGCCTCCCTGGGCTACCTGCCCCAGTGCCTCACTAGTCTTACAGTAAAGATCTTATTCCCAGTATCTAATCTACCCTTTAAAGCATTCCCTCTTGTCCTGTCATTACATGCCCTTGTAAAAAGTCCCTCTCCAGCTCTCTTGGAGGACCCCTTTTGGCGCTGGAATGCTGCTCTGAGGTCTCCATGGAGCCTTCTCTTCTCCAGGCTGAACAACCTCAATTCTCTCAGCCTGTCCTCATAGGAGAGGTGCTGCAGCCCTCTGAGCATCTTTGTGGCCATCCTCAGGACTCAGTCCAACAGGTTCATGTATTAATGTTTGCTTTGATTTCCCACAAACTTAAAAGAGAATAATTTGACTCCAGCTCCTATTAGCTAGCTTCCTTTCAAAATTTTTATTATAATTTTTGAATCTGCTTTGTAGACATTTTCATGAAGTAAGGAACATGGGACTATGACCTTTGTAAATATCTCTGACAGGTGACAGTGATTGTTCTGATAATTATTCATTATTCAAGACTATAAGAATAATTGCTTCTTTCAAATATCCTGCAAATCATAAATGCCTATATGAGGGCTTTCCTTAGGCAAGTTTTCAGAATGCTATTTCCACATGGAGAATTTTGATATATTTGTTTCTTCTGTCCTGAATTCAATTATCTTAAAAAGTACAAGGGTGGTGATTCTTTACTTGAGTGGATTTTACCACATTTTCAGGTAGGGAACTCACTTATGAAGTGGGTTGGAGTCCAAAGACTGGGAGTCTGCTGCATCCAAGAGCAAATGGATGGAAAAAAATTAAGTGTGAATAAATATGCAAGATTATACACACTGTAAATGGGGCATTCAATTTTAAAATAAAAACCCTAAAATTCTGCTGTTCAGGCTATTGTTAATTAGATAATTTAAATCTATTTAAAAATAACTACTGAATTCACTATGTTGCCTTTTCTATGCTTTATTTCTGTTGATGACTTCTTGTAAAAGTACAATGATCTCAGTTATATGATTGCTCTACCCTTTAGTCTTGATGCATTGTGTAAAATATAATGCAGTACAGGTGTCAACCTAAGAACTAAATAGCTTATATTTCTAAAGAACCATGAAAAAATATTAACACTATAGAAACAATGGTTCAGTAATTACTTTTTGCTGTGAAGTGAGGTTAGGCATTTATCCTTATAGATTCCTAATACACTTAAAGTCAGCACTGCCCCTGTGGTCCTTTTACCTTTGTTGATAAATGTATTGTACAGGATACCTTGTATGACCACTACAGTATTTGAGGTCATGCTAGGCTGTTAGCACAAATGGTGTGAACAATAGTTTATATGCCACTTAACTCCTTGGGAGAAACAGTTAACCTTGCCAGAGAGGACAGATCAGTCATGTATAGTTATTAAAGTCTAGAAGGTTTTGTTATGCTCTGAAATACTTTTATGGAACTACAATACTCTGGTATGAGCTTTACCAAGTAGGGAAGCAACAAAGTCAAGAATTATCTTTGCCATCTTTGAAAAGGATATTCAAAGTTTTCTAAAAAAATATTTTACCAGACCTACTTTTGAAGCACACACAAATTTTGATATATTAATCACTAGAATTCCTGAACAAGGCTAACCAGGTAGCAGTATATTAAGTCACTGCTTTAAAACAAACTAAGTTTACAAAAATTAATTGTGAATTTGATGGCCTTGAAATGGACAGTCAACAAAAAAAAACCCTATATCTTCTTGATTACAGTTTTTCAAATAATGATGAAACATCATAAATGACACTGATGAGCATCATAATTGAATTTTATTTAACTAATAATTAACTACAAAAACACCTTCCAAGCAAATATCCTTTTCCAGAAATTCTCATGAATAGAAATGACAGAGTGAACAAAGACTAAAACACAGTAGGGGATTACTGAGGACTTATCAGGTATTCTACATGCAGATGGCAATGACACCACTGTTAACACAGATAACCCAGTTTCATGACATAATGTGCTCCTTCTACATTGTTGTTTATTCCAGTGGACTGATTGTCAGATCAAACCAATTTTTGGCACTTTTAGAAAACACAAAGCTGAAGGCAGCCTCATCTATTTCCAGTTCAAGCATAGAAGCCCACCAGCCTCTGTACCTGCGTGTGTGTTTGTAATGCATCCAAACATCATTAACCACCACTGAGTCTTTTCGTTTTAAGGGTTAATTCAGAATGTTAGTGCAGCTGTCCTAGTCTGGCCTGTATTTTCAATTCAGCACACTCAGATTAGTCACTTCCTCTCCTCAAGTTCTGGTTTAGCATCCCTATATGCAAATGAGCAGGTGCTACCCCAGGCAGGGTTTGAGGTAACAGAGGAGTGGTCTCCTCCCTTTGCCAACCCATCTGCCACATGCCACATGTCACATCCATGCTGCACATGCTTCCAACCTTTCTTCCCAGGGTGGACCTCTCTCTGATTCTGCCTGGATTGTTGATACTCAGCTCTACACCTGAGTTGGCAAAGACTCACTCAGCCTTGTGGAAGCTCTTTCCACTGGTGTGTTGATGTCCTGTGTAAGCATGGGAACTCTCAGCATGACACCAGCTTTCATGCCTCTGAGCAGGAAACTCTACCATGTTCCAGGGTGGATGGGAGCAAATATATTCCAGAATGAGCATTTAGGGGAGAAAAAAACCACTTCTAGGTGTAGCTTCAAATACTCATCTCCATGGATAGATTTAATGGTCCATGTTCATACTTTCCTACCAAGAACTATTACCTCATTAAGTAAGAATATTTACTGTGTCTTCAAGAGAAGGACATGGAGAGCAGCAAGAACAGGAAGAAATCAGATTGCTACCACTGCCTTTTAAAATCTCCTAACTAGCAAAATTAAACCATGTCTCTTTATTTATTTATTCCACTTGTAAAAAGATTAATGGGGATGTGATTCCTTCAGGCTTTTACATATAACCCCATCAGACAAAGAACAAAATTACACAGTGCAGCAAACTATCTAAATTAGCTACATTTATTTAAATAAGTACTATGGAAGAAACAATAAATCAACAAGAATCCTCACAAAAATGTGTTTACAAAGTGTCTTATAATTTGTTTTAGCTAGGATACAGACTTCTAGCTCTTAGCTAAGCTTACTTCTAACAGTTTATTATCATACCAACTGTTAATGAGTGTTTGCTATAGAAATGCATTTCTAGCAAAAAGAAAAAAAAGACTATGTGTAACTTCTGCCTTACTGTCCTTTAAGATATGGCTGGAAACTCTACAAGAAATAGATTTTCCTAACAAACATTTTGTTAAAGGCTTCTAATAACTTGGGAGACAATCAAAATTAACTGATAGTGCTTTGTTAAATCAAAAAAAAAGTGATTACTTGAATGGTCATAATCATGCAATTATCTCATCTTCACTGTTTTTGAAGACTGTATCTATATCTACTCCTATATCGGGAGTGAGTAGGGGGAGCTCTAATGCTGAACCTGTGATGTATTCATAAATCAGTACTTTCAGAGCCTGTCATGGGCTCCATAATGAGGGTCATTATTCAGGCAGAGTGTCAAAACTACTATCAAAGGACCTTCTCAGAATCACAATCATTCTGTTTCTTGTTAAATAAGCAATGTAGTACACAAAAATGGCAAACAAGAACCAGGTCAATTTGATACAGTATGAGGGCACAGAGACCTCTAGAGTAATTTACCCTGTGGGAATTCTGATGGTTTGTGAGATAAATTATATACACCCTCAGAAATGATTAATGGTAATAAAATCCCAGGAATATTTTCAGAAAAAAAAGTCCATATGTACATATGGCAACTTCAGTAACAAAGAAGACATTTTCTAAAGCAGAACACTTAAAGAAAATTATTATTAGAACTGCAAGTAGCTCTCAGGAAGGCTACTAAATCTTATTACAAAGTTGGCAGTATTCTGTGGAAATGCTTTATTTCCATTTGCTGAGAGAGTTTTTTTTAAAAAAAAACAAACCTAGAGCTTTTCTGAATTAAAAAGAAAGGAGATAAAGGTGGACAGAAAAAAGGAAAAACAAACTGTAAAAAATAGATTTACTGAGACAAGCTATTTTTGACTTAATTTTATTATAAGCAATATGACATACAAAAGGAGTTATTAACAGAGTATCATCTGGACATTTGACCACAATGGCAATAAACTCAAATTATTTGTAAGTGATTAAAGGCTGTATTCAAACCACTTATTATCGGTGCCTAAATTAGGCATTGGCATTACTTCCCTCCTTTCACTCTAGAGAACAAGAATATAATTCCTTGTCTATTAGGTAACTGTATTGAATTTATAATATACACATCTATATATTATACATATGGATACACATGTGTATGTATGTAATTCCACAGGTATGATCATACACAGCATGAGTCTGAAACAGTAAAATATTGTAGGGTAGAAATTTCACTACTGTCTCTTAATGTAGCTCTTCTTATTTGACTGGTCTGATGCTTCTCCTAAGGCTTTGTCTAAGAAACAGTAAAGTAGACCTGACCAGAATTTAGTGTGGTCCATGAAATTATACAGCCACAGGCTTCAGAGATGGATGTCAAGAGGTCCATTTGTAAGTGCAGATTCTGATACCGTTTGAATATTACTTGTGGCACAGACTTTCTCATGTGCACACACACAGCACTGCTGACTTCAACAGGGCTTTTCTGCAAGTGTGAAGTTTCCAGAGAAATGTCACAACTGCCCCTAATACCAATTGCAGAGGCTGAGACTTTCAAGTTCTTTTCAAGCTAACGAGAACTTTTGAAACTCTGGTTGCCCTAGTACTGTTTTCCAATCTCAATCTCTTCTGTTAAATATTTACAATGCAGTCTTGTAGATGTTTGTATCCATATGCACACTTACATGGCATAACTTTATCATAAAGACTGACAACATGTTTTTACCCCGTTCAAAGCAACAAATAAATTGTGGGTCAGATATAAGTTGGCTTCTCTGCTTCTTTTGTCATATTACCCTTATTAAACAGCAAGGTGAGAAGTAGATTAAAAACCAGTCCCCCTAAGTGCCTCATAAATCCCTCAGCTTCACTTTACCACAATGAATTTTGTCTGACAACAAACCCTACCTTGTCTAGACTTATTGTTTAAGTAAATTTGTATCTGTGGAATAATCAAAAGCAAACCAATTATATTCAGGCATCTTTTTTATCTATCTGTTTGGATATAACTGTCTATTTAATAGTGTTTGCATATGAAGCAATGTTCTATTGTATGCATAGGTACTCAATTATTTAGATTATACGTTTGAATAAACTGCAGTTAAAGGAGTACCCTTGTAATGCAGGACAATTACATTTTTCTAGCACAGTTTACACGTTATTAAACTAATATCAATTTGGACAACACAGCTGGATGTAGGATTCTGCCCTTCACCTATCAAAGTTCTTTTCTTTAAGGGTACATTTTACCCCTATAATTATCAGTCATTGTTAGTCACTTCAAATTATATCAAATTACATAAAAAGGCTAGTGGTGAATAGAAACTACCAAAAAAATTCATTTCACACCTAAGACTGTGCATTTAAATGTAGGTTTTCTTAATGCAGCTATAAAAGTCCTGTCTATATGCATAATAGGTCAGTATAAAAGGTGTCCACATTAAAATCACTGTCTGGCCAGCATAAGAAAATAATACTGATTGTCATACTGTGAAAGAGCACTTCATTGCATCTCTCATCTTCCTACCAATCAGGGAATGACTATCACATTTTTCCAAAGGAGAAGACAACTACCTTTATGCTGAAGAAAAGGAAAAAATCAAATAATATTAAACACCCAGACATAAATATGTGTTTGTCAGTCCTTGACATAAGTTTTCAGTGACTAATCATGAATATCTATTTTGAGTAGAATAGTGGAAGAGAGATAGAGATGTAATAAAATAATCTCACAGCTTCAGTATTCTGAGCATCTTTGTCTGCTTTGTACCTTGTGGAAGTGTCATAGGTTAGCAAGCATAGTCCCGGAAGGGACGTCCTTGCTAAGGGGTGCTTACAGTTTCCTCTGGGAACTGATAGAACCTATCAGCTGGCCAGTTTGAATATGGACAATTCTCTAAGCCACTTAAAGTTGTGACCGCCTCTGTGATCCACATTTAAGAATAGACAAACTCTCCCCCCCAAGCTCTCTCTCGTTTCCGGTGCTGGCACAGGTGGCTGCGGGGCCCGTGCGGGGGCCAGCGGGCCCGGCCAGGCCCTGCTGGGGCCAGGCCGGGCCGGGCCACGGCCATCCTGAAGCCATGGACCTGTTCCAGCCATGGAACCCCCCCCACTGCCTTGCCGTGGGCAGCCGGAGCGGCTCGGCTCTCCCCCCTCTCCACTTCGATAAGAAAATTCAACATTCCAGCTGCAAAGCTGCAAGGCTGAGGTGAGATTAACCCTTTTATTGCTGTGAAGAGCTGAAAACCTGAGGGAAGAGAGAGAGGAGATGCTTAAAGCTGAAATTCTGTTGTGAAGCTATGATATATCAGAGTATCCCGTTGTAATTCCATGAAGATATGGGGGGGTGGAGTGTTCCGCTCGTAAGCAAAAGCACCTGCGCTGAGATAGGCAGATGCTGATGCAGCTGTAATTTCATGAGAAGTTTGGACAGGGAGAGATGGACCAGATGACTTTTGCTCCAAATGGGAAAGGAGAAAACCTCAGTCCCTAGAGATGCTCCCAGAGATAGTCTTAACGATGAAGATGAGGAAGACCCTTTGCTCCCAGGGAGGGAGAAGGGCCTCTGTTTTTTGTTTCTGAACGGCTCAACCTTAAAATTGTACCCCAAAAAACTTCAAGAGTGGACCCTCGAAAGCAGTTGCGGGAAAAGCTGCAAGTTGGGGGAAGGGACTCACATGCAGGCAGAGAGACTCCTCTTCCTAAATGGACTGAACAATATTTGGAAGTGGGTGGCTGTCTCGTTGTGATACTGTTTTCATAGCATGAGCAAGAAGAGACTTCTCTTTCTAAATGGACTGAACAAGGTTATTATGGAAGTGGTAAACAGACTGAACATCTTAAGGGTTGTCTTTTTACATTGTCAGTGGGAGAAGAGAGGAAGGTGGGGGGAGGAGGAGAGTTCTGAAGGTGGTATAATTTTTTTTTTTTCCCTCTTTTAGGTTTGTTAATAAAATTCTTTATATTCTTTCAAGTTTGGTGCCTGCTTTGCATTTCTCCTAATTCTTATCTCACAGCAGATAAACAGTAATGAGTATTTTGGACCAAACCACTAGAGGAAGGAATACTTTGCACATGTACAAATTGACTTTAAAATGTAGTCCATTCTTTTGCATCTGTTACACACTTGTATGCTCAAAGGGGAAGAACAGGCATTTACGATGATCATCTGTCAATGAAACCTTGTTGAGAATCTGGAGCTGCACAGTGTTTGTCTGGTTTGCACTTTTGCTAATGTTCTTCACTGAGTACTCTTTCTGCTCTTCCCTTTGATTATAACTACTGTGAAATATTTTTCACCATCTTGTGATCAAAACAATTATCATGATGCTGCTAGATATCATGGTACTATTCAATGAAAGGTAACGAATGAACAAAATACCGATGCAGTCAGAAACTCTGTACTGTGTGAAAGGCTGGCTAATCTCAGAATGCTACAGATTTGTACGTTGTAAGTTTTCTAAGGTGACACAGACTTTATCATCTTTTCCATGAAAGCAGTTGCTCTGCCTAGAGTTGATGGTCATTTTACTTCGCCTGACAGCAGCTGTTCTCCTTAGCAGTTTTCCTCCTAAAGGGTGCCTTACTGAATGCTGAGAGTGTTCATTGCTGCTGGATTTCATAGGGGAAGCTCAAAAACCTAGCAAACAGCTTGCACTTGCTTTCAGGTGGATGCTATAAGTCCAGACTAACAAGACCAGTAAACTGCTTTCAAGATTGCACAATGACTCTAGAACAAGGTAGACTTTTTTTAATACTAGGAGCAACCTGTGAAGCTACTGCATGAACTGACAAAAATTGTGAGAAAACAGATCCACTGCTAAATTGTTTGCCTAAGAATTTAAGAAGCATCATCCGACCACTTCCCCATTTCCTCCAGCAAGATGTTGCTCAGATCCCTATCACTTGGGTATGGATCTGCTTGAAATTGCTTTCTTTCTTTTCCTGCTGGTTCCACAGAAATTTGGATGTGCATTTCCCTCATGGTCTATTCAGTAATGACTGACTGCCAGCAGAACACAGTTCGGGGAGGGGCAAACTGCACTGGAAGAAATGCTACAAAGGCCAGGCTGAGGTCTGGCTAAATCCACAGCAATATCCAGAGGCAGGTTTTTGCTTGCTCATTTTGACTTTCTGCCATCCAGTGTGAAAACAGAAATACTTCGAAATCAGACTTTGATCTTGAATCACGTTTTATTCATTTATCCATACAGTCATGCCAGGGGGTAAAGAATCCCAGTAGTATCTTCCTAACTCAAAAGCAGAATACAGCAGAACCAATAGGAGCCTCAGGAGCGAGGGAAAACTACCTTTTATAACATTAACACATATTCACTGAGACCTTCAAAGTTATCATGGCTCCCTTGGAGTTAGGAGTGCAGAGCCCACACTCTGAAATACTTGACATGAAGAAGAAAGTGTTGAGCAAAGGGACCAAAACTTACAAAATCCCTCCCTCGCTGTGGTGGTGGGAAAGAAGACAGTTTGGAAACCCAGCACCAAATGCTGAGGTAGCCTGGCCCCCAAGATGGCTTTGCAAATATGGGAAAGTCATGTGAGGAAGTCATGTCACAGCTATTATGCAGCTCACTGTAGTATTGCTGCTGATCCAATAATCTACCAGCTTTCAAAGGCTGAAGAGGATTTTGATTCTTTTTCAAATCAGAAAGAACTACAAAATGGTGTGACAATAATATGCAATATATGGTCCTAAACAGGACTATGAACATGCATATATATGAATTTTTGAAAATATTAGAAGTTTTAATGTTCTAAATGAGACTGAAAAATCAGTAATCACTGACTGGCCACATTTAGCTTATATACACTTATATTTTCACTAATAATGCTTTGAAATATGCTCTGGTAGGTGGCAAAATGTATTTTTTTTGTTGTTGTTGTTTAGTGCTATCGTTTCTTTTTTGTTTGCGTTTTTCTCTTTCAACTTTCAGTGTACTGACTGTATAAAATGATGTAAAACTTGAAGGCTTTCTTTCACAGGTACATCTTGAGTTGTAGGTCCTATCTGAAAGATTTCTGAACCAGATCTACACCTGGAACACCTTACAATCTCAGCTTCATCTCTCCTACAATTGAATAAGATAAAAATAAATATGTACACACTCTAATGACTTAGGTGTGTCTGTTTGGTTAATATCCACGCTGTATAATTTTCCCCTTTGATAGAGTTTTAGTGCAAAATTTCCCTTGACTCACGCCAGCCATTCCACCATAACCCTTCAGACAGACACGTACTTTGCTCCCCCCAGGTCACTTGTAATTGGCCTCTTTTCCTTTGTGTTCAGTAACTTTCCAGTTTTCTGCAGGCCTGTTCACAACTGAATTGATGCTGAAGAAAGAGCGGATAAAGGCAGACATGAAGTCTGTGCAGAGAGTAGGTAGGGACCTGAGTTTCTGAATACAAGTGGGTCAAAATATACATCCTCAGAGGCTGCTGAGAGAGTTGATCCAGGGTATTATACTTCTCCCAAGGAGTTGCACTTTTTGAAATATATCAGAAACTCTATGACTGTGAAGAGAATCTGGAAACACTCTGTAAACCAGCTGTGATAAAATTTGCTTAGCTGATACTTCAGACATATATGGGCAAAGATCTGCAGACAGGAGCCCTGTTGTTTCTAAGACCTCTTCCATGAGAGCTGTTGGCAACACCCCCAGCCATCACAGTACGATGCCGACCTTTCAGCCAAAGGGCCCGTGTCACAGCTTGGAAATAGCTTAAAAGCTGCAGATCTTCTGCGATGAACCCCCCCATCTGTCCTCCCCCCACCTTCCAGACACACACTGTGCAATTTTTTTACATTCAATGGGAGGATATGGACTTTAGGGATCTATTCATGAATAACTTATACAATGTTTACATGAGGATTTTTAGGTAGTTTGCTTAGAAATGTTTTGAATTGGCTGTATGAAATTGGTATTCATTCTAATGAGGTTTTCTGAGTGAAAAAGGGCACTGCAACATATTGGGTTCTGCAGTCTGAAGGACCAGCTGAGCAGCAACAATTAAGCACAACTGGGGCAAAACTGGGCAGGCAAAATTGTTAGGAAGAATTTGAAGCAATACAGGAACCTTGGACAAAGTGGGATATACTGTTATTCACTGTTAATTGTCCAAATACCTTGGGCGTTGCTGATTATTTCCTCCTAATTCATCATGAATGAGATTAAAAAGTCAATCAGCAAAGAATGAAAAAAGTGCAGACCCAAATGCTACAATAATGATAAAGCAGGAGTCATATTCAAACACACATAATTGGATCTTATCTTTCCTTTTTTCCAGTGAACTTTCTGGTACAGTGACAGTTTCCTCTCCATTTTTTCTTAGCTATGCTCACCCTTATGATCCCCAGAAGGCATTAAACTAAAAAAAGACAGTACCATGAGCTATCTTTTCCCCGTCTTTATTTTTTCTGAACTACAATACTTTTTCTATCTTGTCTTTTTTTGTTTATTTGTTTATTTTCTTTTTCACTTCCCACAATTTTCATTCCATCCACCACAAAAAGTGAGATGAGCAGAGAGGGGACAGCTGTGGGTGAGGTTTTGGTATTCAGAAGGCACAGCACAATTGATGTGTCAGTAGTTTTGCCATAGAAGGCAGTAAGGTACTTCACGAGCTCTACCTGTGACCAGCAGGAGTAGAGGTCACTTCAGAGGTCAAACAGAAGGGGAGCTGCAAGAGTTAAACCCATTTGTAGATAGAAATCATAAAGGTTCCAGAAAGCAACTTTTTATTTTCTTGTCTTCTTTAAGGCACCTACCCCGTGGTATCATAAAATGGGCATAAATCTCCCTCACAAATCCCTTCTCCCAAAAGTAGCCATAATGGGAAACGTCACTTCTCCTCCTTTTGCTCTGGGCTGGTTTTGTAAAGGCAGCTTAGAAAACCGCTGTGCACTCCAGAAACCTTGGATAACCTTGTAAATTTTGGTAAACACACTCTGTACACACTTGAACTCCTTACATGTCAGTGAACACAATGTGCTCAAACATCATTCTTCATTTTGGTTCAAAAGAAAAATTTGTAACCTGTATTCTATATAATACAGCATTAATCAATGAGAAAAAAAGAGAAAAAAAGAATAGCAGCAGAATAAAAACTACAAATAGTCTAAATATACTGTGTTTCCATATGCTTCTTGGGAGCAGGCTGGAGAAACCTTGTTAAAAGAGCTCAGAAAATTCCAGAAGTTAAAATTCTCAGTGACTGTGTTAGCAATTAAAAAAAAAAAAGTTTTTAGTGAAAATAAGATGCCTTACTGATTCTATGTTCAGTTGGCTTTGAGTCCTGAGCCAATCTGAGGTCCAAGCAGAAAGGCTATAAATTCAGACAAGAATTAAAAACAGCTCTTTGGACTCTGTAGAGAACTGTAATAAGACCAAGATGTGTCTGCTATGAATACCTGTGCCACATTGGAAGCAATATTAACATTTGCTGTTTAGCCAGGAGTTGAAAAGACTAGTCAACTATTTATTTGGAGGCTGGAATGCTACTAACTATAAATATCTCCAGACTTTTGTTTGCCAACAAACCTCTGAAATGGTGCCATTCACTGCAGCTCTCAAAGCTCCAGTGTCACACACATGTATATCTTGGAGCACTGCTAGACAAATATAGAGCCTGTCGAAAAGAGAATCACAGTGGGAAGTCCTCACATCTGTGTTTTAGAAAACAAAGTACATTAGTACTTTTATTTATTTACGTGACGAAAGGCAACAATGAGAGGAAAGCCTCATAAATAAAGAACATTTAGAAGTTTTGCTACTTAGTTTTGCTTAGGTTGTTTTCCAAAAATACATTTAAAGCTATAGAAAAATTGAGCAGTTAAACACTATTTGTTAACAAATGGCATGGTATTCTCCTTTGACACTGTTGCAAATACATTACCAATATTTATCCCTAAAACAATAGCTCTGGGATTTAGCTTTTATAATGTTCTGGAAAATGTCCTAAAGACATGGCACTTTCACTAATTTTTCGAAGAAATTTTGTGATATAGGGAAAAAAGAAACCTATTAGTGACTAAAAAAATATTCTTCAACATTCACTGCTATTACAACAGCAAAAAAGTTGAGCAAAAGTTCTGAATTGCTGTGTTCCATAAATTGGAACAAACTTCTGTCACCACAGCAAGAGTTCTGTCAAGTTTAGATCTTTATTAATACATGTGAGAACAGTGTTAGAATATTACACTATAATAATTACACAGAATAATACTAATAATAATTTTTAAAACCAACATAAAAATACCCCAAAATCCCAAAACTGTAGAAACCAGATTTTTTTCACTTGCTTTGCTGTAGGGAAGGGAAGAGAAGGGAAGGGAAGCGAAGGGAAGGGAAGGGAAGGGAAGGGAAGGGAAGGGAAGGGAAGGGAAGGGAAGGGAAAGATTTCTTGAAGTACATTTCAAGCATGTCTGAGCACTGCCAATTTTGAATTAACACTGAAGCAGTCTGTAATGTCCAATATCTGCTTCAAAACTCATATTTTGCTTCTCTTTACTATAGTTGTGTCTAATGTGGGTATTCTTGCTTATTTTCTCACAAAGTTCAGTCATAAATGAAAGAAAGGAGTTTTCTCCGGTGAAAGTTGCAAAGACTAAGACATCATTGAAATTCAGACCATCCCATTTTTGCAATGTTCCAGTTCAGAAAAGAAGTGCCAAATCTAATGTCAGCAGCTACCCATATGGCAAAGGAGAACTAAAATACCCCAAATCCCCATAAATAGCGTACCAAATGCTATTTTTAACGTGAAGGTGAAGGGTACATTCTGACAGAAACATTCTCTTCATCAGGCACAAGGCTGCTAACAAAGCTGTCACATCCACCCCTCCTACAACCACCAGTGTCACCACTTGCAGCTCCAGTGCCAGCACGTTCAGCGCCTCAATAGTCTCTGATACTGCCTTCCCCATCATCAGCACGGATGAATTTCTCACTATTACTGCTCCTGATACAAGCCTCTCCAGCAGCCCTTTTAAACACCTTTGAGCCTCTCCTCTCTCTCTCTCTCACATTGAAACATTTCAGCTGACAGTCTATTTTTTAAACACTCAAGTGCTGGCTTTAAAGTATTTGATGTCTCGAGCATTTCAGCCCCTTCCTTCACACCTTCTGCTCATAGGGCCAAGTGATATGTGAAGAATTTCTTTTGGTTTCAAAGAATATATCCTTTGTTTTCTTTTCACAAGAATTCACTTCATGCCCATGTTTAGCTGAAGCACAGTGAAAGAAAAATAAATTTTGTACAATATTATCGGAAAATATTAACACAGTGCATACAGTGAATTTCTAAAAGACAAAGGACTTACCAGTAAAATATCTTTAATTTGTGAAAACTGGAAATTTGCCAGAATGGCTTGCTTGTTAATTTAACCATTGAAAACAGATCTTAAATTGCTGTTTGTGAGATTTCCACCAACATCAGAGATGTTTTTTCTCTTACTAGTCTTGCATGTATTTTTAAGTCAGAGAATCATTATTAAAAAAAAATTATTATTTTTCAGCTCAAAAATATGCGCATTGCCCTTCTTTCTGAATATTAAACCTGTTTTCCTCATGATCTGTAGAACTGCGGAATAACAGAGTGAATAAACAAGGCTAAAATTAGTGGGAAGAACTAAATATACATTCTGCTTCAGTAGCTGTTTACATAAAGTGGTCATTTCTTTCCTGTTTGTAAAAGCTAATCACAAACACAAGAACCTTACTTCATGCACATCTTTAGAATGAATTATGCATTTCCCTAATGGGCATAAGAAGTAGGAAAACAAGGTGCCATCATTAATTTGGAACACAATAAGTTCAGGGAAATTCATCTGTCCTAGTAAACTGAAAATCCCTGCAAACCCTGTATTAAATGTCACAACCTACTATTCAATAAGGTGAATGTGTATCTTGATTTTGTTCTCTGTGCCCAGAAGATTGTACTTTGGTGTGAATAACAATGTGTTTTAGCAATTAAAATATTTTTATTTGTTCAGCAATTTGATGGAGTCCAGACCACTTTGCAAGAAGGTATGCTTGTCTTTTAGATGGTCTCTCTAGAGTATAAAGATGATACCTAGATTTCTGTGTAATTACAGGGAAGCATCAGAGCTTCCATTTCAGGCTCTATCTAGATTCAGGAATCTACATTTACGATCTTTATTCAGATCACACTCAGAAGAATTTGAAGATGTGTTTTAAGTTTGTGGATAGGATTTTTAATTAGTTTTCAAGGAAAAGTCTCCAGAATATTTTGTGGCATAGGATACCTTTTAAAATCAGGCAATTTTAAGCTATTTCAATCTGGGCCACCAGAATAATTAATAGTTTCCAACTGCCTTTAACACTAAATTGAGTAAGTCATTCAGTCTGATAATACATGACAAAGGTCAGAAATTTGACCCGACCTATTTAGGTAGAAAGGAACCCCAAGGGAAGGAAGAGGCAAAATATCATCCGTCTTACTCCCGCCTTCACTGAACTCAGCTGTTCTCACCAACACTTAGAGCACAAGTTTTTATTTCTGCAAAAGCAGACTATGAGCATGCATATAATCATATAATTCTAGCCTCTTAGAAATATGAAGTTTTTAACTATGCTTTGAACTCTTATTTATTTATTCATTTAATAGAATATGCAGTCATTTGAGTTTGTCCATCTTCTTTTTAGGACTTAGCTACACTTTCCATTTGGAGTGTTTTGATTAAAACTAATTACTTTAATGCTATATCAACATGTGATGGTAAAAATTTACAATGAGAAAGCACCAAGTCTGAAACCTGAAGTCCCGTTTGCCTTTGACTAGTAGAAATGCAGCACAGGAAGAAAGATCCCATGACTGGATAAGCATAGGAAAAACAAGAAAGGAAGACAGTGGGTGTTCCTGTAGTAAAGAAAATAGTAAATTCCTGAGAAAAATTAGTTTGACAGTTCAAAGTAACATTGGAAATACTAACTTAAACTCATGTACAATTTTTTACAAGCCACAACTAATGCCATCACTTTATAGAAGCAAATGCAAAACTTTCTTGCTTAAACCCTGACCTTCTGAATTATTTATAGACATTACTGATAGTCAGCAAATTCAGCCTCAGAACAGCACTATCACTCAGAAAATGGTGCTCACTGTCTGTGACATTTCAAGCTGACCTGTTGTTCCTGTAAAAAATAATGTGCAAAACAGCACAGTGGTTTGTAAGGTTCTGCTGTCTTGATGCACTCTGACATGACTTTGTCATGAGTTCTTAAAATAAACTGCATTTTCAAATTGAACAGGGGGGGACCAATCACTTCTGAAACATTGCTTATCTCCTCAAGGTATGTACATGTGTACACAGCCCTTGCACCCACTACAAGAATGTCTCATTGGAATCTATTGCTCAAATGTTGCTCTCCACCTCTTCGTTTGATCTCATGTTCTTCAAATCTCACACTCAGAAGAAAGTCATGTAGGTTTCAAATGAAGGTGATCTGTTTACGTGAAGAACCAATATTCCTATTCTTCATGGGGTAGGAACATGGCAAGCAGTCCTGCATTTTCAGCAATCCTCCTAGCAGAAGTAACAATGACAATAGGGCAAACTCAGACTTTTCTGAGTGTGTCTTGACATCCAGTTGCACCAACTAACCTCACTTCTGGCCTCAAATGTTATTTTTACCCAAGTCCCACTTTCCACTCTTCTGTATTTGATCTGACACTTTAAATGAGGACAAGGAAATCCAGTTTACATTAAAGGCACTAAGATAGTGCCTTTTCAAAAAGGCTGATGCTGCCGCAGCAAAGACACAATACCACAAAAGTAGGTTACTGATGCCAATTTACCGTTCCCTTTCTTTTCTATGGCAATTGCAGTTGGACCAGTCTCTCTAGTTTTGCCTTAAGGCACCTTCATGTTACCAAAGAGTACCACCTACACTCTCTCCAGGAGAGTGTGACTAATTTCTTTCTTGTTCATTGCCTGTTCACTGCACACACAGATTTTTGACAACCTTTCTTAGATGGTCTTCTAATTTTGCCCAGTTCTGTGCTGCAGCTTGCTTGCCCATGAACCTCTGATTCACCATCATTCTTACAATCCTTCAGTGACCGCTTTATGGCTTGTCCCTTGTGCTCACCTCATTCTCAAATCTTTGTGTTCTTCACCAGGTCTTAAGACCCAGGCTTACAAGAAATAATATCTATTCTAAATGTGGTTCCTGCATACCAGCAACACTCCTTGCAAGCTAAGTTACACCCAAACAAATCACTCTGCAGGATCAGGGCGTTAATTTTTAACTGAATGCCTACCAAATATAACACCCTTCCCCATTTCTCTAAGGGAACTGATTCACCTTTATAACTCTTCCTCTTATGGGCTTTCATTTACCATTCTGACATAATCTAGTGCCTCACTGCATGATGCTGATGTTTTTGTCAATGTGAAGAATGTGGTGCGATTGTTGCAGAAATTGTCTAAGAAACAGAGACCTTAATACGTACCATCTGTTTTACAAAAAAAAAGCTCAATGTGGTAATGCATTTGCAATACCAGAAGCAATATCTCTAAGACATGAAATGAACATATGCTGTCTAAGAGCCTTCAGGCTGACATTGAAAAAGAGAAAAGATAGTACTTCAAGGCAAATATTGTCCCAATAGAAAGACTGCCAGAACCAATATGGCTCAGTCTGTTGACAAGTCTCTGGTGAACAACATCATATAAAGACATGCACATTGCTATGGGTTGTACAGCTCTATGCCCCATTTTTTCAGCTTGGGAAAAAAAGTAGAGAACACCTTCACTGTCACACTGGCTGTTCTCCTGTTTCAGATCAACAGATGTTGTCAGATGAAGACATCCTATCCATTATTCTTTGATTAACTCTTTTTTTAAATCAAGACAATGAAACTCACACTAGCTTCTTGTACTGGGTTAAGCAAGCAGCCTGTTCAAAAGGAAAGGACTGAAAGTAGACTGTGCTTTCTACTGTATTTTTTTTCATTCTTAAATTAATATATTTTATGCATGAAGATATCTGTGATTCTGAAGCTAAAATGGCATTGAAACTACAATAGCTAGTAATGAATTTTATACATACCAGAAGATACAGTAATTTTATTTTAAAGTCTGTTATCCTTAAAGAAAAGGATCTAAGTTATTGTCCTGTCAGCCACAGTTTATACCAATATAATCAGAAATCTGTATCCTTTTCATAGAAGACATAAACAAAAAAATGCTATGTTATAAAAATGGCTGGTTTTGGGTGATGTTTTATTTGTCTTCCATTATATATTAGAAAAATTAATTAAGTGATAAGTCACCTCCTCTAATTTTAGCTTAGACATATTCTCTGAATCCACTCTTTCAAAACCATTTTGGCTTGGGGGGGTGGGAATAGATTAGGCATTTATTAAATATTTTATACACTAAATATTTGGGTTTGCAAGCAATTTTAGCAAAATGGGGGGAGTGAATCTATGGGAACTAATATACTCTAACTGTGAATTTGATGTCTCTGTAATATTATCAATACCTTTTATGATGTAAAGAAATCTAGCCAGATCTCTTTAAAGTTAATACCAGCGTTCTTTCAGCAGTGGTTACTGAAAAATATAGTTTCAGGAATACTCATATTTCTTCTGCTTAGACTACTCAGGGGCATTAAAGATATCCCTTGGTATGTGCATTAATCAGATGATCATATTTTGAGGTTTTTCATGTTACTACCTATGTCATAAAAGCTGTACCATCTTAAAAGTGAAGTAACACAATGATAACATGGACCCATGTTTGTGGATCTGGAACATATGTGATGGAATTTAATGGCCTCACACCTAAAGATGTCTGCAACCATATTAAATTCTTACAGGCAAATCAGGATTCAGGAAATCCACAGCACTTCCTCTGTGGATTTTATTAGTTCCACAGGAGGGAGTCTTTCTGCTATAGATTGTAGATGCTACAATCATGCTAAAGGAGCTTGTAAACAGTGCTTGAGGAAGCTGCCATTCTTTAGATCTCAGAAACTCTGCAGGAGGTAACTCTTCCACTACAGATCTTAGAAGCACAGGCTATTCTAAGTACAGTATAATTCTAATTAACTACACCATCAATTATGTCAAACAAGGGCACAATCACTGACCTTTCACTAAAGGCAAAGCTATCAAAGCAGGTTTTTTTAAACTGTGTAAGGGAGGAGGACCAAAGAAAGACCTCATATCACCCTCTCTGGAGACTGTGATAGATACAGACATCATAAGAGTGGAGAAACCTCCTAGCTTCCTAGTTGCTTCTCTGTCATGTGGTAAATATTGTGCTCTGTAATGGGAGGCTTCTTCCTCACAAACCTGTCTAAAGTTCTGTGCATTCAAAAAATTAATAATCTCGAGAACAACAGAGATACTTTGTTCTATAAAGCTTTTTTCTTCTATAATCAGAAAAATAAGCTAGTTTCAGATAAAAACCTTTTTGAAAATGCAACTTTCAACTGAAAGCTGGAGAAAGCAAAGCAAAACCATAGGAAATAACATTTGTTTACAATAGAAATAAGAGCAAATGGCTTGGTTACTCCCCTTGGTCACAGCAGGAGTAAATAAAATTATATTTACTAGTATGATGTAGATATAAAAAGCCTACAGATAAGCAAATCTAATGGTTAACACTAAAATCTGCGCCAAGTTAAACATTGCTGTGGGACCTTTGGACACTACTTCAAGACCCATAACATTTAGTATGCTTTAAAATACTGAAACAATGTTTCCAGCCTCAATATTTAGTAAATTTGCTCTGGAAGCGCCTAACTCTTCCAATTGACTCTGGGGAAACCTAGATTATTTGTTTAACCTGGATGCCTGCCTTTTAAACTGCTAAAGTAAGATAAAATGAATGATTGTTTGCACTATGAGGAACAGGCATGGGGCTTAAGCAAGCTCCACTGATCTTTGCCTTTGTCCTCCTCTATGTCATTCCCATAAATATCTGCTTTTCTGACTTCTTTATCCATATTTTTAAAAAGAGTGGAGAATGTCTTCATTCTCTCAGACAATTTGATAGCATTTTATCATCTGATTTGCCAAAATCTCATATTGCACGACACAGTACAATCTCTGCTCTGAAATGCTTGAGTCTTGAACTCTAAGTTTCATTGTCACAAATAACCACTGTGTGCCTTTTATTTTCAGTGGAACTGGGACTGTATGAGCGTGAGTCTGTTAGACTCAGAGGAAAGTAGGTTTTCTTTGGAAATATAGAACAAGAGCTAAAAAAAGCCAAAATGTATAAATAATAAATAAATTAATAAATAAATAAATTTTTAAAAGAAAGGGAAGACTAGCATGAGAAAATAAAAAAGCACAAGTAGAGGAGGGGCAGACACTGATCTCTTCTCTCTGGTGCCCAGTGACAGGACTTGAGGGAGCAGCCTGAAGTCATGTCAGGGGAGGTTTAGGTTGATATTTGAAAAAGGTTCTTCACCCAGAGGGTGTTTGGGCACTGGAACAGGCTCCCCAGGGAAGTGGTCAAAGCACCAGTCTGGTAGAGTTCAAGATTTTGGACAATGCCCTCATGCACATGGTGTGTCTTGGGGATGGTGCTGTGCAGGGCAAGGAGTTGGACTCGATGGTCCTTGTGGGTCCCCTCCAACTCAGTTGATTCTTTGATTTTGTGAAAATAGGTTTTCTTTGGAAATCTGGAACAAGACTTAAAACAAGCTAGAAAGTATAAGTAAGTAAATAAATAAATAGTTAGAATTTTAAAAATAAAGGAAAGACTAACATGAGAAAATAAGAAAGACAGCACAGGACAGAAGGATGCCTGTCTATCTAGACACCTCTTTAAACAAGGCAAACAAATAAGCAATTTGATGTCAAATATTCATTTGTACTAGAGGCTCATAGATAGGACTCTTTCCAGGAGACAAATAAAGACCAAATGTGCAGATATATTACTTATGAGCCTGTAAATGCTGAGTAACAACATCCCTAGGAGTAGGACAGGTGCTCTTGCAGTCTAAAAGGAGCAGCTACACTGACTGTTATGTGAGAAATATATTCCTGACAGACACAGTGAACACATTGCAGTGCTGGGAGAGATTGGGTAGCATAATTTAAAGGAAAAGCCCTTCTAAACAATATTCTTGATATTGACAGCTAAGACTTGCTCTAGCACAAGGTTACAGAGGGAAGACTAGAAATTAATAAATGCATTGCAGAGAAAGAACCATGTATATAATCTGTAGTTTAGATTTATTAGAAATATTAATATAACAATACATTTTCTTAGGCATTGCTTTGGTTGAGCAGATAAGGTTTAGGAATCTGTTCACCCTCCCATACGTATTCCATGATCCAGCATAAGAGGAAGAAAAATAACACAACTGAAGACCATAGATGCCTCATCAGATTTATAGTTGTGCTTTGCTCTGGTCTCTATTTTGTATGCTGTCATCATTTGGTGATTCTGATATACTTTGATGAATTATTTAAAGCTAAGGAATATCAAAAGAATCCCTTAGTTAAAACTTTACTCTTGTACTTCCATTTTTCTTCACTAGCTCTGTCACAATTGCTGTTATGACCATAGACAAAAAAAAAAAAAAAGCTGTGTGTGGGTTTTAAGAAAGGGATTGTCCGAGAAAACACACAACTGACCTTTTTTTCTAATGTGAAACCTCCATTTTGAAGATAATTTTCTTCAGATTTTCCTGTGATTAACTAAACTCTTGTTCTTCAACATTTGAATTTTATTATTTGTGATAATGACCAGTGCTGAGCATGTAGGAAGATTTAGATCAACTGAGACAGCAACCAAAACCTGAACCTTGAACTTCTCTTCCAGCCTCTTTCAAGAAGTGCTACCTAGTACTTTTTATAAAACAGGTCATTTTAAAATTATTTTGGTTTTGCTTTCCCAGTTCAAGAATAACTAAAGAAAAATGAATGTATGTTGTTTCTGATTTTTGGCAAGGTAGTTCACACATTCCTACTTATTGTACCTGGCCAGAACACAGTAGCTGATGTTAGTTCCATCACTGAGTACATCTGACTTGTACAATGAAATGTAGTGGGTCAAATAGTGGTGACTAATAACCCTAATAAGACTTATTCTATGTTGGAGCTAACAAATCCTTTATCAGTACTTCAACCATTCTGCTTACGTGGCCTCATTATTAAGATTATGCTTTTCATCTATGGGAACTAATCCCTTTCATATACAGTTTTAGCAAGAAGCTTATAAAATGTGTATTAAAGCATATTGACTTGTCCAACAATAAAAAGTACAATTAGACTTCCAACATAGAGCATTACTAATTTGCATAAAAACCTCTCTAACCCATTCCTTTTACTGCAGAGTATAACCAGGAGGTTACATTCTGTACCACGCACCAGTAATTTACTGTAAAATCAGTAGATAGCTGTACCTGTGTAATAGTGTTCACTTTCTTTGTGCGAATCTTTTAAAAGTGAATTGACATGCCAAATGTATCAATAGGAAATAATATAAAAGATCATTACACTGAATGACCAAGTACAATGGGTTCCTTTGATAATATCCCATAATGCAATAACTCAAGACTTATTTATTGAGAGTACCTATCCTGATGGAGTCATGGGTAGGGTCACACTATAGACTCAGTTTTATCATACTTTGCAGTTGCAAGAGCTCATTTTCATAATGTACTATTTAAGCAAGAAGCTTTTAAGAACTGTAGAAGGGTAATAATGACCAGTCTATGCATAAAAATAGATAAATAGTTAGACTCCCAACACTAAGAATTGCCATCTAAGAAGATTACTTAATATCCCTTTTGCAAAATCTCTTATTTCCATAACCAAATAGGTGCTATTGTCTATCCACTCTCCAAGTACTACAAGTCTTTGTAGCACTACAGGAATTTCTCTTCAGAGTGTACTCTGGACCATATTTAATTAGATTTCTAAAGTACATGCCAACTAGTAAATAATAGTACGACGTGATTCTTTGGGTTTTAGACTGCCTAGAAGCAGCTGAAATAAAATCAAAAGAACATACTGCTTGTCATTAAGTGCTTTTACCTACAGAGAGCACAGAAATTCCTCATGGCTAGAGATGATTAGCGTTCTTTTCACTTGTTTAATAAAGAGTAGTATTTCCTTACCAAGGTAACACAAGATGATTGCCTCAGGTCACTGCAGGGCATGTCATATCATGTAACACAACATAACCTGGTGTAACCTGATCCAGCAGGCCATGTGCCTGTTGCTTATTTGTAGAAAATAGTACTTTTTTGGAAGAGACGACATGACACCGTAGACAAAAAACACATTTATTCTACCTTTTAGTCTAAAGACTTCTGTGTTCACAATTCACTTGGGGTTTAAGTCCAAATCACAAGGAATAGCAACAATTTTCTCTTCAATTATTCCATGTTGCCTATACCAAAAAGGTAATTTCTAAAGCTACCTTTTAGACTAACTATCTTTAATCAGCAAAGGATAAGTTTACAGAAAGTGAAAATATGCCCTGTGAAATGACCCTACCCAAATACAACAAAGAAAGATCTAAACTCATCAAGATGCTATGACCACTACTCCCTCCATTTTTACAGTTCTCAGGAATATGCCAGTTTGTTCATGTCAGGATCAGAACAATTCCTCACAATGCTCTCCATTTTTCTGGTACATATGATTACTGAATGATGTATTATTTTTAAAAGAATGATAGTGAATTGCTTTCTAAATTTTAGATATACTTATTTATTCTTTATTAAACCAGAGAAAAACTAATCTATAACAAAAACTTAAAATTGGCATGTTACCAAACAAATGATTACTTTCTAAAATATCCAATCTGAGCCGTCAGCATAAGTGATCTTATTTAAAAAACCCCAAACCACACATCTAAGTAACTTAAGGCATTACTTTTGAGACCTTAATCCTACTGAACTCTTTGCTGAAATAAACACCAAGAGCTAACGAAAATATTTTTATAAATTAATTGTGAGAGATAAATAAACTAGCACTATGCCAAATTAACAAGAATCCTAATTAAATTTTAACAGTGTTTGAAAGGTTTGCTGTGTTAATTAGATAAAGTAGTAAAAATTTCTCTTGCATTCACACATGATGAAGATGAAGCACCAAATATAGTATAGAGAAATTCACCCCAACTATCAGGTAAGTATGTGCTCTTCAGCTAATTGATTTTTACTATGTCATGCAAAACCCAAAAAGTTTAGTCAAGAAAGAAAGAATAAAAGAAGGCAAGATGCTACCTTTTTGTAAAAGTATTAGTTTGCAAACATATCAAAGAAACAAGAACCAGCCACATCATTTTCTTGTTATAGCTTTACTCTTTCAAAACTTCATTCCCTTGTTTTACAGTCATCCTTTCCTTTCCTTTCCTTTCCTTTCCTTTCCTTTCCTTTCCTTTCCTTTCCTTTCCTTTCCTTTCCTTTCCTTTCCTTTCCTTTCCTTTCCTTTCCTTTCCTTTCCTTTCCTTTCCTTTCCTTTCCTTTCCTTTCCTTTCCTTTCCTTTCCTTTCCTTTCCTTTCCTTTCCTTTCCTTTCCTTTCCTTTCCTTTCCTTTCCTTTCCTTTCCTTTCCTTTCCTTTCCTTTCCTTTCCCTTTTCATCCTTTTTATTGGAGAGGACCTGTTTGGGAACTGTAGGAAGGTTAATAATTTGTTACACCATAGTTCTTACTATTACAAACAACTATGCAGGACCTTCAAGTTCAAGATCTATGACGTTTGTTCATTTAATCCATATTTTAAAAATCCATATTTATTACAGTTTTGTTTCAGCAACCTCTTTTTATATGCACATTATGTATATTTATACGAGTATTGTAAATTAAATAAAGGACACCTATAAAATAATATTTTAGAGAAACAGATATTCCCAGGAGCAGAAAACATTTTTTGGGTATCCAAAATCCATTCTTTTAATCTGTAATTCTTTGCCTTGGCAAGCAGAAGTGAGATAAGGAGAGGTATAAAATTAGAAGGCTGTTTTTAAAGTATGAGTCTTTTTCAGCCTAATAGTATTTTCAAAAATCAGTGCTTAAAAAATATGAGAACAATTGAAAAAGCTAGATCTGAATGCTTTTTATATTTGAAGAAAATGCCAGTCACTGTATCTGAACACTTAATTTGATAAATCTGTGATTTGGGTCTGAACTTTGCATCCTAGGCATGTTTAGTTTAGAAACACTAAATTAGTTTTAATCCTCAGCAGTGAAAACCTGCCACCATTCTGTGCTGGTAGAGATATACAAAGGCATGAGCAATACAATCACCTCAGAGGAAATGCTGCTTTACTATTTCCCCTCAGTTTGACCCTTGCTAGCATGCATGAATCAAATCAAGAGCTTGAAGATTTTGCAGACCCGGATTAACATATTTGCAAAGCTCAGTCGGATTTTCACAAAGAAAGCAGATATGGAAAGAAAAACTCTTTGCTGTTTATGGAAAGTCTGATAAACATGTGGTCAACACCTGGATTTTAAAGGGATTCTGTTCCTTGATCAATAAAAGTATAATAGACAACTTCTGAGACATACAAATAATAAAACAAGGTGACAGCAACAAAAAGAGATGCCACGTGCTTTTCTTCACCTCTTTGATTTTCTTTAATGACAATGAATCAACTTTTAAAAAACATTAGATAAAAATAACAGGGTAAAAAGAAAAATCCTTGGAAAATATGCATTAAAACATGGAAACATATATATAATGAAGTGTCATAGGTTAGCAAGCACAGTCCCGGAAGGGACGTCCTTGCTAAGGGGTGCTTACAGTTTCCTCTGGGAACTGATAGAACCTATCAGCTGGCCAGTTTGAATATGGACAATTCTCTAAGCCACTTAAAGTTGTGACCACCTCTGTGATCCACATTTAAGAATAGACAAACTCCCCCTCCAAGCTCTCTCTCGTTTCCGGCGCTGGGACAGGTGGCTGCGGGCCCCGTGTGGGGGCCAGCGGGCCCGGCCAGGCCCTGCTTGGGCCAGGCCGGGCCGGGCCACGGCCATCCTGGAGCCGATGGACCTGTTCCAGCCATGGAACCCCCCCACTGCCTTGCCATGGGCAAGCCAGAGTGGCTCGGCTCTCCCCCCTCTCCACTTCGATAAGAAAAATTCAACATTCCAGCTGCAAAGCTGCAAGGCTGAGGTGAGATTAACCCTTTTATTGCTGTGAAGAGCTGAAAACCTGAGGGAAGAGAGAGAGGAGATGCTTAAAGCTGAAATTCTGTTGTGAAGCTATGATATATCAGAGTATCCCGTTGTAATTCCATGAAGATATGGGGGGGTGGAGTGTTCCGCTCGTAAGCAAAAGCACCTGCGCTGAGATAGGCAGATGCTGACGCAGCTGTAATTTCATGAGAAGTTTGGACAGGGAGAGATGAACCAGATGAGGACTTTTGCTCCAAATGGGAAAGGAGAAAACCTCAGTCCCTAGAGATGGACCAGATGAGGACTTTTGCTCCAAATGGGAAAGGAGGAACCTCAGTTCCTAGAGATGCTCCCAGAGATAGTCCTAACGATGAAGATGATGAAGACCCTTTGCTCCCAGGGAAGGAGAAGGGCCTCTGTTTTTGTTCCTGAACGGCTCAACCTTAAAATTGTACCCCAAAAACTTCAAGAGTGGACCCTCGAAAGCAGTTGCGGGAAAAGCTGCAAGTTGGGGGAAGGGACTCACATGCAGGCAGAGAGACTCCTCTTCCTAAATGGACTGAACAATATTTGGAAGTGGGCGGCTGTCTCATTGTGATACTGTTTTCATAGCATGAGCAAGAAGAGACTTCTCTTTCTAAATGGACTGAACAAGGTTATTATGGAAGTGGTAAACAGACTGAACATCTTAAGGGTTGTCTTTTTACATTGTCAGTGGGAGAAGGGAGGAAGGTGGGGAGAGGAGGAGAGTTCTGAAGGTGGTATATTTTTTTTTCCTTCTTTTAGGTCTGTTAATAAACTTCTTTATATTCTTTCAAGTTTGGTGCCTGCTTTGCATTTCTCCTAATTCTTATCTCACAGCAGATAAACAGTAATGAGTATTTTGGACCAAACCACTACATGAAGCATGTGTTTTCCTAATAAATTTTATACTGTGAAAAATCATGTTGGTGAATGCATTTACATATGACAGTGTTTTGCATCTTGGAAATGCCAGATAAAACTGCTGTATGGAAATGATATAAAATTAATGCCCAATATAGTTTCTGTACAGACCACTGACCTCTGCAGGGTTAATGAGAGAAAATTCTGTCCTTTAAGCATAAAATACTGCTGTTTAATACAGACAAATATATGCAAAGAAATACACTAAAATAGAATTGAATTCTTGCTAGCTTTTCTGCCAGTATACATTAGAAGAAAGGCAAAAGGCATCTCCATTCTAACATAGATGTCAGTAATCAGGAGATGCATTGGCATAGCAGCCCTTTTGCAATCACTGGACCATTGTCCCTATTCAGTTTGTAGAGTGAATTGGAATTACTCTCTTATATTTGCTTTGAAGTACATAGTAAATATAACACTGACACAGAAATGTATGGGCCCAGGTGAGATGACAACATGTGGTTGATTAGACTTGTAGGTCATCTTTATATATCATAGAACGATAAAATTGTTTAGGTTGGGAGGGACCTTAAGACCACCCGGTTCCAACATCGTCCCACAGGCAGGGACAGTTTCCACCAGATCAGGTTGCTTAAAGCTGCATCCAGCTTAGTCTTGAACATTTCCAGGGATGGAACACCCACAACTACTTTGGGAAACTTTCTCCAGTGTCTGGCCACCCTCACAATAAAGAGTTTCTTCTTAACATCTAATCTAACTCTACTCTCTTTCAGTTTAAATATACCAGCCATCATGTTTCAAGACTGGTCAGAACAGCTGCTCTGGGACATTAAATACTTTCCCTTAGTGAAGCAAAGAGTAACTACATTTAATACATCTGTCTTTTAAAGTTCTGATGATATGTGAGACCAACCCCATTCCAAAAGTCAGGACTGTGGGGCTTTCTTTTCACTCATGCCAACAAATGCAGGCCATTTACCACTCCAGGTTTCCAACCAGCCAAACCTAGGAACATGCTGGAGTACATTCTGTCTTTGCTACAGAAATTTTCCTATGAGAAGTGATTCTGTCTTGAGGTTTGACTCTTACCTAAACAGACTGTAATTCTGGCAAGCTTTCCATGAATTACAGTGCTGTGTCTACAGAGGGTGAGATATAGTCTGAAGTTCTTGTAAACAGCAATAGTTTATATCTTAAGGCAATCAAAGATGTAATTATTCCAACTTCCCTGGATAAAAATAGCAGAATTTTAAATTTTAAGTAGCAAAGACCTCTGAGATCATCAATTCAAACTTTTGACAGAACACCACCATCACAACTAGACTATGGCACTAAAAAATGGTTTTAGTTCTGATTACGTTTTTGGTATCTGCCATAGTTTTGACAGTGTTGACATGGCAGGTTCCTTCCCCAGACTGACTCTGCTGTAGATGACTTTGCTAGCTGTTGAGATCTGTGCAGCTGAAACCAGGTAAAGCCACTGTATTCCACCTCCTGCCAACATCCATCATCCTTCTCACTCTTTAGTTTAGCATGCATAAACAAAGATGTAATTATTCCAACTTCACTGGATAAAAATAGCAGAATTTTAAATTTTAAGTAGCATAGACCTCTGAGATTATAAATTCCAACTTTTGACAGAACACCACCATGTCAACTAGACCACGATACTAAGTGCCACATCCAGTCTTTCCTTAAAGAGCTCCAGGGATGGTGACTCCACCACCTCCCTGGGCAGCCCATTCCAGTGCCCAATCACCCTTTCTGCGAAGAACTTTTTCCTAATGTCCAACTAAACCTTCCTTGGTGCAGCTTAAGACTATGTTCTGTTGATCTATCACTAGTTGTCTGAAAGAAGAGGCTGACCCCCACCTGGCCACAATTTCTTTTCAGGTAGTTGTAGAGTGATAAACTCTCCCCTGAGCCTCCTTTTCTCCAGGCTAAACAACCCAAAACTCCTTCAGCAGTTCCTCATGGGACATGTGCTCCAGACCCTTCACCAGCTTTGTTGTCCTTCTCTGGACATCTCAATGTCCTTCCTGAACTGCGGGCCTCAGAACTGGACACAGTTGCACCTCAAAGACTTTCAGACTTTGAAATCTTATGGTCTGATCCTGCCATATGCCAGTGTGCTCTTTTCCCATTGACTATACAGATAAAACAACTCAGAGAGTTATACCTTTGGACTTTTCATTCTTTACCTGACATGTATCCATCTGAAACAATGGCTAACTTGAAAAATCTCTGTTATGCGGAAACACAAAGAACATGAATTTTCTTCTCTGCTATTAACAAGTATCTTTCACTTTTACTATATACATCAAACTGCCAAGTAACATATCTTTGTGAGCAGAATATTTGAATTGAGCAGCTTTTGACAAAGAAACTGTACACTTGCCAAAGGAACAATGATTTTTATTTCATGCTAAAAAAGGGGTTTACAGACTGAAACAAACTTGGAATAAAAAAAACTTTAATGGTTAAAAGATGTCGCTTGCTTTGGGGAAAGAATAAATGTAATTGTTATGGGCTTGGTTTTATAACATATCTGCTTAAAAGAGTAAAAAAATCTTTGCTTTCAAAACCTTCACTTGGTTTCTCAGATTTTGTGGCCTGCTCCTGTTATAGACATATGTAAATTTATATGTAGGACATTATCTGAAGGAATAGAATGCATTTAAAGAAAGATAAATGAATGGCATTGTCAACTCTGGACATAAAAATGTCATGAAAGTTTTCTGAAAATTGCTATTTTTGTTAAAAAAATTGAAGTTTTAAGATTTTTTTTTTTTAATAGTTCTTTCACTTGCATTCTCACCTCTGAGCCTTATATATAACTAAGCTGACAAAGTCAATCCTTTCACACCTAGAGGATCACTTTTTAGAAAAGAAAGAGGACATTCTTATACAGTGCTTTTACTTCAGGATGTGGTGCCATAAGAGAAAACACTATAAATGTTGAGGTTTACCATGATGAATCATGGTTAAAAGAAATAATACCTCGTATATCTACTACTACTACTACTACATACATGGTAGGATATGCCTGATAAGCCATGCTTCAAAAGACCTTCTCTGGACTGAAAACTGTTGAAGTGTATCTACCATAGTAATATGTATCGCTTTGCAAATGTTTTCTGTCTTTTATGATCAATTATGGTTTATCCTGAGCACTCCATTCCTTTCTTTCTTAGAAGAAACATGAGATGTATACCCCCTCAGATAAAGAAGAAGTCAAACTGAGTCACATATTACAGACCCAAATCAGGAACAAAAGGTTCTTAAAGAATCAACTGCAGAATATTTACTTTTCTGTACATGGGGACAGTGACCAATTCTCAAGTTTGTACATTATTAAGGACTTGAAATCTAAGAGATAAGTTTTCATATTCAGCATTTCTGAAAACAGTCATTAAGTCTCTTGTGTGCTTATTGTCTCTGTAAAAGACAGACAAGAAATGTTGTCTCTGTCTTCCAGAGGCATTGGTAATGTAACATTAGATAGACAAATTTTGGTCCCAATTTTCATGGTTGAGATATTTATCTTTTTTTTTCATTAATGAAAGCAAAATAAACTTCTAGCCACATTAGCTGTTTGCTTAAATAAATCAGTTATTTAACCAAAAGGCCTTGAATTAAATATGCGTTAAAGGCCATCTTACATATGGGTCCAGGACTGGAAACTCTCAAAACTTGGTCAGAATGAGCTACAGCTAAAATAAGGGAGGTGAGGCAAGGAGTGAACGTGAGATCAATAAGCTTCCTGCTGGGACACCCAACGTTTCAGATAGATGGAGAGACCAAGGAGAAAAAGTGGAGGGGTAATAGATAACTCAAATTCTTGAACAAATTCTACAGCGAAAATTTGACTTGATAAGAAAACTCATAAATGTATTAGTCTAAGAGTCCAGCCACCTTTCCCAGAGTTCGTGCACAGGAAAATTCTTGTGGGACTCATTTTATATGGGTCCTGAGAGTGTGTAGGCCTCTGTTCAGATGGGCAAATTAATCTCTCTGTGATAAGGGGAAATTGCTAAATTATGTAATTTTAACACAGAACAATAAAGTGACTCCAGAGTTTTATTCTAAACCTTCTGACCAAACCTCTCTGAATGTGATAAATGTTTATGGATTCTTCTAATTACAGATCTGGATTAAAGCTAAGACACTTAGAGAATATGTCTCTCTTTCATAAGGTTTCCAAGGTTTTCCTATAATAATCAATTACTATAATGAGTTTTTTTAAAGCTGCCATTTGTCACTTTCTTAAAATATATAAACTACCCAGTATAAAGACAAATAGCCAGAGCCAGCCTACCCTGAGGTCCTCTACCAAATATGTCCATTAAATCAAAATCAAGTGGGAAACCTGTTGGATTTTATTTCAAAGTCAATCCTGCTTGTGTTAAATAAAATCTGCCCTAAACAAGTGTAATTTTATGGCAAGAAGGCCTGTTTTCTTAACAGAACCTTTTAAAAAAAGGTGTTGGTCTTAATCCTAGAAACAGAAGGCAATCTGTCTTGGAAGAAGAACATGCAATTACAGAACTCTGACACCTGTGTATGACAGAACTGGGGAAATGATAAACCATATGGTTTTATTTCTGATGACGTTTTTGGTATCTGCCATAGTTTTGACAGTGTTGACATGGCAGGTTCCTTCCCCAGACTGACTCTGCTGTAGATGATTTTGCTAGCTGTTGAGATCTGTGCAGTTGAAACCAGATAAAGCAACTGTACTCCATCTCCTGTCTACATCCATCATTCTTCTCACTCTTTAATTTAACATGCATAATCTCTTAATAGCAATAAGGTAACATCTTTGGTTAAAAAGGCAGTGTTCACTTAGGGCACAGCTGTAGGACACTCCAAACAAGTAATCTACATATATTCTTAACATGCGTACTTGAAGTTTCTAAATAGTTTCTGGATCTCTGGTCAGACATGTTTTACTGCATGTGTAGGCTCATGAATCTTGAACAAATTATACCTTGTATAAGTAACAGTTCAACAACCCAAACAAAACACAAAGTTGGAACAACAATACTTTGCAAAACACAACTGCTGATTTGTTGCTGGCAGTCCTGGCAGAAATGGATGGTTAGGTCAGCAGAAGAACCCCTCTAGGTTTCTGTGAGAATTTCAGAGAGGCTAATATTTTTTATATAATGAAAAGATTTAAATTTCCTTTTAAATTTTAATTTTTTTTCCCATGAAGAATGTATTCAAACAACAAGATATCTCTGACACCCTGATATTACACTGGTTATCTTTCACATCTAAGCCAATGCCACCCAAATAAATATAAGGAGATAGTTACAGATGGACAAACAAATACATTGGCTTATGTACACTCACTGGAAACTTATACTAAGCAAGGACCTCCAGGAAAAGGCAGCTGACAGGTGTTTTTAAAAGTCTATAGCTAATGACCATAGTTGAAATAAGATGAAATAATTTTTAACAATCTATTTAATAAATTCAATTTTATAATAATGACAAAAGTCATTATTTAGCTAGACAGTAATAGTATGAAAACAGAAATGAGTAAACTTTCAGGAGAATGTGTTTCTTCTAAGCATTTTAAAGTATATGAGCGCTGTTTTCAGTCTGTGAACAGCAATGAGAATTTTGTGAGGATACTTGAATGCTATTAGCTCAGGAAATGCCTGCTCTCTACTCAGCTCTGGAGGTTCTTGTCCCTCTCACTCATTCAGGAGCACTTCGGATCTACTTAGCTGGACTCAGACAACCCCAAATCCTTCAGGAGTACTGTCCACCCTCTAATGGAGGGCATTTTCAGAGCTATGTACCTGAGTAGGCTTACAGATGGGAAAGACAACAAAAATGCCATAGTATTTTTTTGCAGAACGTTGGTGTAATTTGCAGCAAACTCAGAATTTCTTCTGAAAAAAGGTTATTCTGTTAGAAAAGCACATCAGATGAGTTGTGCTGATTCTATTCTCTTTTCTCAACTGAAGACAAATCTATTCTTTCAAATGTACAAATGACTGTGGCACAGGTCAGACACTCCTAACACAGAATCTGCATTTTAGTTGTGTATCTAGACTGTTTGGATAGATCTGAGGATTTTTTAACCTGTACTTGAATATTTTGCAATTCTAAGCTGTTATTTTTCATGTAGTTCAATGAATTCTTTACTAAGTACACCCTTTCTTTAGATGACTGTTATGTCATATGTCTCATTATCTTGTGTACACATGTAATTCTATATAGAGAGGCTTCTGCTCTTGAACAAAAATTATCTTCTCTTTATGAATTTACTTTTCCAAGAAGTTTATTCTGCTTTAATTTGATCTGTAGACAACACTGAACTGTCTGGCATTTTTTGGTTGTATACAGTGCTTACATAAAAATTTTAAAAATATCACACTGACCTAGAAGTCTGAATTTTCCTTTTAAAAATCACAGAGTGGCATTTCAAATGTTAAAGGACTAAATAATTTATCTTAGGCAAGAGTGAGATACTGTCTGTGCTTACTATTAAAATTGTGCATGTATTCAACATCAAGCCCAAAGAAAAGCTTACCCTGACCTCATCTATCCTGTCCCAAAGCCTCTGCTGAATGACAACTGTCAGCAGTCTCCTACCCGCCTTGTGCTCTAGTTAAAGCTTATTTGTTCTTCACAGTTTATCAGTACCATTCCCACTGTACTTTTATACCTGAATGAGCCTTCTACTGCTCTTTATTAACACCTGTGGAAAAAAAAACAGGGCCAATTCCTAGAAGAGGGCCACTGAACAAACATCTGAACAGTAGAGATGTTTACTCGAAGTTAAAGCTCATTTGTATAAGTCCATTTACAGGGTTCAAACTAACTGAGAATGAAAATGAGAATCTTATTGTAAATGTATACATACCCAGAACATAACTAACCCCACAATTTCCTGGAGCATGTATAAAGCAATAATTTTTAATACCTTTGAAATGCTGTTTCATCTGCCACCTGAATGCACCCAAGGGTTTGGGTGCCATGCAGCATACGTGCAACTCCTTATGGGATTCACGAACTATATGTTTCCCAAACCATTTCCAGGCCTTCGTCCAATAAGGCACTATTTGCATGATTAAATTTAACATTCCTGGGCATTGAAACTTGAAAATCGTACTGTTAAATTGTTTGACTGGCCTCAGCACAGTTTTGGTCCTGGCCAGCTAGATCTTGGTTTTGAAAACCTTTGCCAGGCACAGCTAGAGAGCTAGTGCTATTCACAGACTATTCATAGGAGATAGTTTGGATGAAGCCATCCTGTTTTAAAAGCTAACAGAGTGTGATAGTAGAGCATTACAAGGCTGGTTAGAAAACTTGTTTATAATTTTTAAGAAAGTACATTTTTAAATATAAATAGGAATCTCAAATTAAAATATTAGTTAATGTATTTTGATCAATACTGGGCATGCCATATATGACAACCTGTTCAGTTTGAAGTACTGAATGATAAATCTGAATTGGTGGAAATTACAAGGAAAGTGACTGCATTCAGAACCTGTTGAAATAAAAACCAGCTGTTGGCAGCAATAGAATCTTTCACAATTGCAAAAAGACTATTTTCTTCATTTCAGTCAAATTGATTCAATTACTAATTCACTGAAAGGTGAGAAACTGCCTGGGAGTTGACAAATTATAAAGATTTGTTTTCTTTCTCTATTGTTAAAAACAAGGTTCAGGAAGATGAGGTCTACTAATTCTAAAATCCTTTATGAGCGCAAAAGGAGATGGCTCAGTCCCCCTCTCTAGCTAAGTCTGCAACCCTTAGTGTAGAGGTTCAACTCTCTGTGATCCAAGGCTTAGTTTGATACAGAACAACTCTGTGACCCTGGCTCAGTTTTGCTGAGAAAATTTTTTTTTAAGGTATGAGAAAATTCATGAGCTAAAACCATAAAAGATAAGAAAAGTGAAAAAACAGACAGAATTGAAACTCTTGAGGTGGTGATATCAGCTCAAGGATTCAAGAAGGAAAATACTGACATGGAAAGGTAAAAAACCCCAAGACAAAAAGCAAATAACAAGAAGTCAGCAATGCATCAACACTCAGGAGCAGCCCCTTCCACAGAGCAATGCAGGCCTCTGCTTCTCTACCTGATTGGCTTCCAGGTTCTCATAAAATATCTTGAAGGAAAGTAGGAGTATAATACACCTTAGCCTAGCTACATGTAGTGACCAGTCATCTGCTATGTGTATTAACCAACAAATGACCACTGCATATTCTTAAAGTGTGTATATTCTCCTGGCAGAGCTTCTTCCAACATGACAGAAGATGCCAGGGCAAAAACGGTCTAGTGACAGAGGGCTACAGGTGCTTTAATGTAGCAAACTAAAATGAAAAATTGTTAGATAAATTTATCCATTTCTTATTTAGAAGAAAGTTAAGTCTGTTTTGCTTATATTAAAAATATGAAATTTTTTGTGCTTCTCTAAAAGAATTGTCTTTTCTGAAGAAATCAAGTATAAAGACATGATACCCATTTGGTTAAACCAGACTAAAAAATATAGCAACAACCATATACTAACACAATAGATATACCCATTAAAACTCACATAAATCCACATTAGCAGTAAATTTACTCAAATAAATACGCAAAAATTTCATATATCTGTATAGCAGAGAAGCATCAGATACAAAACTTGCTTTAACAACATATTTTAATATTTGCCAAACATTAGGAACCAGTCTTTTTACAGAAAAATAAATAAGAAAATATAAATTCAAAATTAATTGTGACTGTAAAAAGCTACTCTAGAATTTATCCTAGAGAAGGAAGAATTCTTGCAATTCTGTCTTCCTCAGGACTATGAACCTATGACCCCTAGAAAAATGTCCAGCCACCAAGAACAGCAGGACCCACCTGATCTGCACCTGGCTAAAAGGCTGGTGCCATCTATGGCATTTGGCTTTTCCAATCATGGTGTGGTTTATGTGGCACCAGGCCTACTAGAGACAGATGCGGTTCACCTGTCAAAAAAGGGAAAAGGATTCTAACCCATGAGTTGACTGGGCTGATTGAGAGGGCTTTAAACCCATGGGGAAGGGGATAAGACCAGGCTCACTAGAGATGAGCCTGGGAGCATCATGCCCACGCTGGGGGTGAAATGGATAACCCACGTGAAGTGCATCCACACCAGTGCACACAGTATGGGAAGCAAACAGGAGGAGCTGGAAGCCATCGTGCAGCAGGAAAGCTATGGCATAATCTCCATCAAGGAAACATGGGGGGATGACTTACATGGCTGAAGTGATGATAATGTGGAGCTCCCATAGGTAAGGATCAGGGGGAAGGCTAGCCAGGCAGACATCCCAGCGGGAGTCTGTTATACACCACCCAACCAGGATGAAGAGGCAGATGAAGTGTTCCATAAGCTGACATTTCACTAGATGGAAACTCAACACAGCAGAGAGGAGGCAGTCTGGAGTGCATGGAAGAGAAATTCCTGACACAGCTGATGAGCAAACTTACCGAGGCACTATTAGGACTTTGTTTTCTGCACCAAAAATTGAACATAAATTCTTTAATCATTGAGATACAGGTTAATAAATCACTACAAATTTGAGCGCAAAATCTTCTGACCTGGAAAAACATGAATTTTCTGCTGCATAACCCCAAAAGCAGCTAAACGTCACTGCTGTCTTAGGTCTTTTTATACTAAATAACTTTTGGTAATGTATAAAAAAACCCCTTCTCAGAACCAAAAAAAATAGATTGCAGACATGCTGTGTATATGCAATTATGAATAGAGAATATATATGTTATTATACATTGTTAATTAATGTTAATTATGATCAGTTACTCTCTCTACCATCGTCTTCTTATGTGGCCTTTCCCAAACCAATTAATGTCACTGAACCTTAGCTGAATTATAGGATGCATATTTCACAAAATATCAGTGAAGGTAAATACATTACAGATTTGGAGGTCATTAGATAAGATTAGGCAAGTAATTTACATACAGAAAGAAGGAAAGAGCCCTCTCTTTTAGTATGACGAGCTCCTGTTGGCACTTGTTACAATATCTACTTGCCGCTATGTTGCTTAGGTGTCCCTGGATGGTTTGGCATTAATAATATAGATTGGCCTTCCACAGCAAAAGAGGAAATACAGTTTTGATTTTAGTTTGTTCACATTTTTTCAGTTAAATATCTCATTTTCTCTGAATTGTGTTATCATATGAACAGGAACAGAGAAACAAAGAGGAGATGTGAAATAAATAGGCTCCTCTGTAGAACCAAATGGAAATTAACCACAAGAAAAGGAATTTGTGAACCATCTGCCCTTCTATGTAGCTGAAATTCTCTCAGGAAATAAAATCACAGATGAATGAGAGAAGGGGCTAAAAGGGAAATGAGAATTTATCAAGATCCCAAACTTGAATTCTTATGTGTTACAAGCTGAGGAGAAGGAGCTACCAAAAGGAAAAAAAAGAAAACCAAAAAACAGTTAAGGGACTTCCTTGAGGAGGAGAACATATAGCATGAAGAACAGTTATGAAAACTAAGGTAGAAGAGGATTTCAGATTTTCAAAGCCATTGTTAAAAATACATCATCTTCACTTTTATAGATGAGTTCTGTTCCATAACCTACCACCTAAGAAAAATAACTACTGATCCATGCTCTTACATCAACATGTGAAGGAGTATATTTAATAACTTTAAAAATAATAAATGTATTGAAAGCAGAGAAAATCATTTAACAAAACAGGAAACATTACCAATTACTTTAAGATGAAAGTTTCTGTGAAAAACATTGCAAGTCTCTGTCACATTCTAAGTAAGGGATGGCAGAGAAGTTGGTTTTAAAAGAGAAAAGCAACATCATTAAAAAGATCAAAACTTTGTATTTAAAATAAAAAAAAACAGTCAGTGCAGCGCTTTTCAGAGATGAACCTTGTATTGGCTGTGTAATTGCAATAGGTGAGTATACAGACGTTAGCCTGAAAGTCTGCTTTTGAGGCTTAGTGGAAACTCATTTCAAGGGTTCAGCTCTGCATGACTAGCTTGTCATAAGGAAAAGCAACCAAAGACAATTGGACGTGATACTGATTCCATCATTGCCTTGTATACTGATGGTTACAGGTACTGCATGCTTTATGGCTGCTAGCTTAGTTTGCTTTAGCTTGGGAATATTCTTGATTGGAATTGGTGGGGAGAGGAAGGGCGTGTGGGTAACTGTGCACATAGAAACAGCTGCTAAATTCAGTATTTTAATATAGTCAGGAATAAGACTGTGTTTACCATAGACAATTAAATATGAGTGCATGTATCACATTTCATGTGGAAAAAGGAATTCTTATGCATATGCAAAACCGCAGGCAAAATACGACTGCAATAGCTGTTACAGCCCTACACAGGAAAGCCATACAATTTTGGATTATGTTAGGGTTAATGACTGCAAGTTCAAAATGCATTTGAGAAGAAGAAAATTGAGGTATTCTACAGAATAAAATATGTTCTTTGTCAATGACTTATACAGAACACTGGGCTTACAGAAAAAGCATTGGTCCAGATAAATAACTTCTTTATTTATGTCAAGAATTTTTAAAATGCTACATTTAATTTTAATATCATGATGAGAAGTATTTCTCCTTCTTGATAGGCCTCATTACACTACACTGAGTATAGTGTTTGCCTTATTTAACAATTTTTATCAATCATTTAACAAAGGATAATGCACTCAATGTCGATAGAAATACAAGCAACAAAGGCACAAGGGTACAATCGACTAGGAAAAACAATTTCTGTCTTAGAGTATGGCAGTACTATTGCAGTGAAATAAGAAAAATGTTGCTATTAAATGAAATATCTCAGGATGGTAAGAGGAATCTTATTGAATTCTACTTATTACTTTGTGAAAATTCTTAATCACTATGACCTTTGTTTTGCACTAACTTATACTTTCTATTCTAAGGAAATGTGGGTGTGGCTAACATTTCTGTTCATAAATAGGCCAGTCACAGTTTTTGAGAACTTGCATGCATCTCAACTGAGAAGGATTGAAGGTATAATATAATATATACATGTCTCAACAAGGTACTCTAAATCCAAAACTCCAAACTCATTAATTCAACACCATAGCTAATGATACATCCAAAATTCTTCAATTTCTCCGGCATGTATATAAAAATATTAATTATTATTTCTATATATAGGTACTAATAATGATGAGTAATCTACTCATATGCTTCTTCATTTAAAGAAATAACATGTTCAAATCTCTTCTTTTGCCTGAGAGAACTATAAATAAATAAAGATTATATATAAATAAAGATTTCATGTGATATCACTCTGCTCTTGCTGCAAGTTGCTGAGGCCATCAATGCATAATGGAAGTGTTTGAGTTGTGATGTCTGTCAATCTACTAAGCTTTTCATAAAATTGTTTTCCTAGAGCTTCTTTAGACTTGCAAAGTCAAATTATAGAGAAGATACCATCAGTCCTTTAAACTGATGTGCTCTAAAAATTCTGGGTTGTGTTTATCTCAACAACAAAAAACCCCACAATGACTTGTCTGTTAAGCAGTTATGATTCCGTATGAATAATAAAAAATTATATAAATATTCAGCAGCCATCTACCCTAGCAAATGGAATATTTTTGTTTTCCATTAGCCCTTTTAAACTAATTAATGAATTAATGAGTGAAAGGAAGCAATATCAGACCTCAGTAGGCTGAAGTGAGGTCACTCTGGTGCCATTTTCAATTAATGTTAGCATTTCATATGCATTACATACTATTGAATGATGACTCTTTGTGTGTTGGGACTACTCTTTGTGTAGCTGGAACAAGGGACCAAGGACCTGGTGCTGGGCCAGTTCAATTCTTTGTTCCTCCACTGACTCACCTTGTCGCCTCAAGTGACCCACCAAAGGTGGCAGCTACTTGGAGTGCACCTACTTGGAGGAGTGATGTCAGGCATAATTAAATAAAAGCATTAAAGACCAGCATTTAACCAATGAAAGGAGAAATAGATGAACAAATCATGTTATTATTTTTTTGAAATCTGCCTATAAAGAGACCACCATATTTGGAGGCCTGTAGATGTTTGGTTTTTTTAATAAGACTACTGACAGCCAACACTACTAGCATGCCATGTGGAAGAACTACTAAAGAATAAAATGGTTTGTGTAGCTAAGCAATAAAGCAGAGGTTTCTCTGTGGCAATTTTTCAAAACGTTGCATGGGGTTTTAACTATGTGACTCCTATTGACTTAAATGGGAGTCATGCAGCTAAAAACGCATACAACACTTTGAAAATGTATGCCTAAGTGTTTTGTCAATAGTCACATGTAAGTAATAAAATGGGATTCATTTTTTTCTACTCAAGACATATAAACATTATGTTTATATCAGCACAATTACTGACTTTCTGTGGCTTGATAGCTAGTCTTTAGTCATACTGTAATTGGCATCCTGATCACATAATGTCATTTTAATGCGTTCTTCAGAACACACATTACATTATTAGATTCTTGCTGTGAAAGAAGTGCGGAACAACTATATCATAAAAAACTGCAACAAGGCTAACTCAAAAAATCATTCCCCATTCAAAATGCAATATGGATCAATGTCTGAATAATAATTTTCTATAAACATTTTTAAAGTGTGAACACAGCTAATTTCTGGGGAAAAAAAACAGATCTGCTGCATACTGCCTATACACTGAGAAAAAGAGCATATGGAAAGGCCTTGAAAGGATTGTTTCAGGCAGTCAGAAGGGAAGAAAACTGTTCACTCACTAATTGATAGCTTATGAAATATTTCCATACCAAAAAGTCTTCTGTATTCTGATTGGATAGTAGCAGCCAACTATCTGAAAAAGCCCAGGTTTGGTGGTATGTCTCATTATCTGTAGTCTTTAATCACACCTCTGTTAACTGGCTGGTGCCCTTATCCTTCAGCAATTTTGAGAGGATAGACAAGCCAAAGGCTGGGACTTGTAAAATGGATTATTCTTTTCATGGTTATTGAGGAACAATTGTTCCTCAATACTCAGTCTGCTATTTCTCATTGATTGCAAAGCAAATCCTGAGCTTAATCTGACTCTCAAGCTATTAAAGATAATTTGCAAAAAAAAAAGGAAAAGAAAGGAAAAAAAAACTATTGCACTGACGAATTCATGACACGTAAAGAATATTTGAGAAGAACAGGACTAAAAGAGACTGAGAGGCCAGAGCTACTATAAAGTATTTAAAGTGGACACATGGAGGAAATGCTGGGAAGATAACATTCACAGGGGCTGGCTACAACAGTTATGAGAGGAGAGTATAAACTATTTCACTGTTTAATAACACCAGCTATGGAGTGATTACAATATTTGAAGATATTATCACCAAGTAGACACAGCTTTTATTTAGCCTATTTTGTAGTTTTGTAAGCAGAAAATATGAATCCTGGAATAATCATGTTAAGAGATTTTTTAGAAATGGGAAGTCAGAAGAGGAATTACAAACTTAGCCACAAAGTTCTGCAGTATGTGTTAGCCTTGACCTGCCATTACAATCTGCTTCTGCTGAACAGAAGCTGCCAATTGTGTTGTTATGTGTTGATTTTATGAGGTAGACAAATACCTCCTAGAAAATACAAGATCATTGCAAGAAGTTTAGTGTGTTGAAAAGGCTTGATAGTTTATACAGCATTTCTTGGGAACTCAGAATATAACGTCTCAGCACTGTAAAAACAACATTCTGAGGAAAAATTAAAAGAATAGGCTGTATTTGCAGTATATTGGGTGGACTATTATCCTTTATGAATCTTGCAGTTGTCTGGAAGATGAGAGATATTTGTCTGAGTATAAAACAAGTCAGGACCTGTGCTTTTACTTCCTAGAGAGAAAAAGAAAAAGAAAAAGAGACTGTGGAAGCCTTAACAGCTGCAGTAAGAAACATTACTTTAACAAAAATGGTCATAAATATTTGGTGTGGTTTATAAGATTTGATTATATTTTAACTCTCAAGTCATTCAAAATCTTATGAAGTTCAACAAGAACAAGTATAAGGTCTTGTATGCGGAAAAACATAATCCAGGAGTGCAGCACTGCCTGGGATTCACCTGGCTGGAGAGCAGCTCTGTGGAAAGGGACCTGGGAATGCAGGTGGAAAACAAGCTCAATAGAGTGAGCAGTGTGTTGCTGCTGTGGCAAACAAGACAAGAGAGCGCTGGGCTGCAAAATAACAATATAAACATATATGAAACAACATGAAATTTTTGAATCATATGATTTATATCATTTTGATAAAACAGAAGATGGATTTGCTAAAAGTTAGCCACATCAGCTGTGAATTTATTTGCTTCTTTCCTGGAATATCTGCACTGCTGTCAATGACTGCTGCTCTTGGGGACCCACCTGGGTTAAATTGAAATCTCTTCAAGTGGAAGTAGCGATAGGAAGCCATGGTCACATGGAACTTGGTTTAACCATCTGAGTACGTAATTTGCTTCTCCAGCAGCTTCTGCAGCCCACATTCAGCTCCTTGATGCTGAAAATATCCTGCCACTGGTACTTGTTCTGTCTAGTGTGGAGCCTCTGCAGCGTATTCTGAGTAAACTGCAGTCACAGAAGAACCGGTAGAGTGCTTATGAAAACAGATTAACCAGAAAAATTCTGAGAGTGTATTCAAATACCACAGACCAGCACAGAAGAGAGGAATTGCAATGCAAATTATCATAAAACACCTAACTTGAACAGGCTTCAGAGGTTTGCTACAGACTGGGTTAGTGCATAATCATTTCAGGCAACATATTTAGTGTAAGTCAATGCATAAACTCAGTATCAAGCTCACTACAGGTGTAAGCAAGTGTGACTTTAATTGAGTTGTGCCTGCTTGTACTAGATTTGGCCTGAGTTCAGAACGACTTTCAGCAGGTGCAGTTTATGGTCCTTCAGATGATATATCTCACCACAGCATAAAAATAAAAATAAATCCAAGGACAAACCGCATTATGATGACCACACTATACAGTTAGCTGATCTTAGTACAGTTGCATTTCTTTGTAACCTGGTTTTCTAAGGGTTCTGGTAGTCCAGTTCTGATAAAGGAATTTTCCACTCCTTCCTGCCCTACCCTAGTCCTCTCTTGCAGGCTGTTTCCTGACTGCTGGCAGTGGCTGCATTAGTAGCATATCAGTGCTTCATCCTGCAGTCCAATACCATCACAGATTCACTTTCAGAAACAAATTTGGCAGATTGTGAAAATAGCTCCTGGAACATGGACAGACTTTCCATTCCACAGCTCCAATATGGAAGCAAGGGCTGGGGCAGAAAGGGTCATCTGCAATGCTATAATCTCTGCACTGCGCTGTTTAGACAAGGAAGACACTGGGCCATATGGGAACAGAGACAGCAGAACTGTTGCATTCTAAATCTTTGTCTTTGCTAGAGAAAGAAGCTGCCTTCTGAACTCAAAAGAAGAAAAAATGGCAAGTGAGAACATAGCAAAAAAAAAAAAAGAACGAAAGAGCAGTCTTTAACATCATCTAGTTAACTCAGATGAAAAAAAAGAAAGGTTCCTCAAACTATCTCCCAGTGCACCATGAGCATCAGCCACTTTTTAGACTGACAAAATCAGCAATTATTTGTGACACAGAAAACACAGGGTGACATTACATCAAATCTAATTGTATATTTATGGTCCATGAAAACAAATACTTGAGAGGATGAGCTATAGTTCAGGAGAAGCAAGAACAACCTGGATTTCATTGTTGGGCCATGCATTCAAATCCACAGAGCTGCCCCACACAACACACCATTTTGTAAAACTACAAATACATGAAAGATAAAGAAGCTGGTTTGTTTGGGTCAAAGCCCATTGAAGCCTGCTATCCAAAGGGAGCCTGGGGCCATTGTGGATGGTAGCCTGTGCCTTTCAAGCCAATTTTTTCCCTATGGTTTAATTTCATTCCTGAAAGCCAGAGAAGTACTAAAACTGAATGAGAGCTATGCCCAGCTGTCAGCGCCTTTCCTTCTTCCATCCATTAACACTCCCTAATCTGAAAAATTCACCAGCCCTATAGGTTCCCACACCACACACCAGTTATGCTGATTAGAAAATTCACGCTTCAGTATTAGTGCTGATTAAAAAGGTTTCCCTGTGCTTTATGCAGATGTTGAATATTCATCAACAGTGTCTGGTTTAAGAAATGATAAATAGCATAGGAAATCATTTTATAACTACATCAAAAACTTATTTGTAGTGTTCAGCAAGGTCCCCCTACAGCCTAGTTTATAAACAAATTATCTGAATTATTAATTTATTATTCAGGGACTGAAAAAAGGAAAAAAAAATCCCAGTGGGTTATTACAGTCCTTCACAGGAAATGAATATCTCCTGGCACTAATGACATCATCAATAACAAGAAGTTTATTTCCAAGGAACTCAACTCAAAATTTAATTAACTGTATATGATATTTTCAAATTAAATATGAGTTAAGGGGTTCAGTACTTGGATTAATGTAACAGTTCTAAAGTAAATTTATTTTTTAGTAGATTAAAAACAACAACAAAAGCTACAATAAAGGCCCTTTTGAACTCCAAAATAAATATAAAATTTAATGGAAATATTCATTTTGTCTGTTGACAATATGGAAATTATTTACTTCTGTTTGGAATTCCCATTTGTTTAAAGGACCCAGCAAGAACTCTTGTAGATAGGGAATGTAGCTCAGGTCAGTGATGCTGGAGCTGTGATGCAAAAGAAAATCTTACTAATGAAATTCCCATTTTCCTATACTTTTCTGGATAACAACAGCACTCAAAGTAAAGAGAGAGTAATCTACACTGCATGATGCCCATTTTGAAGTCATCTTTGAAATAACAAATCAGATATCCCAGACACAGAGAACAGAACTGCTTGAATCTCTACTCAGATTTCCTGTTTGTTATAAAAGACAGTTGGCCAACACAATAAAATGAAAACCTAATCCAAAAAATTACCTTATGAAAGGAGAAATAATGACTTTCATATTTATGGCAATATAGAAAATGTAATTGATATTGCGCTGGGGAAAAAAAAAAACACACAAAAAACCTCCAAAACCAACCAACCAACCAAAACACATAAAAGACCTGCAAGAAAAACCCTAAAGAAATGACAAGATTATGAAGATTCCTCAAACTTCAGAAAAAAATGAAAGATTAGATTCTAGAAACCTGTCTGATTTAACTATTTTGATATTCACGTACATGCACTATTCAAACAGAATCAGTGTCAAGTCCTTTTTCATTATTTCTTTTGGTAGAATTACATTTCTAAAGACAAAGGAACACCAACCAATGCTTCTTTAAGGCACTGAACAAATATTGAGCAATTTTTTTTTTATGCTGAAACATCATTCATTTGCAAAAACAGGCAGGACAGATGTCAACATAAAAAGGGTGAAAAGTTATGCTCTGTCTTTTTTTTCAAAGGGAAAGAAAAATGCTTTTCTATTGTGAAAACTGCTTTTCCTTTCAGCTGCCTTTGACTCAATCTTCTTCCAAGGGAAACATTATTGACAGAAGAAGCAGGAAACAGACACTGATGTTTTGGAGAGTGAGGAGCAAATTGCTTCTCCACAGACCTTTCCGCAGTTTTCCCCTGAAGAATATATACCTTAAATCTACAAATCTAAAATGACAAAACTGACCAAAGCATCTTGCTTTCCCATTTCCTTATGGCCACCTTTCTGGTCATGACTTCTATGAAATGGGAAACTATGGACATAAAATCAATTTTCAAGCATTTTCTTAATAGAGATGGTGATAAAAACAAGAAGCCAGGAAGCAGTGGTAGAAAAATAGCCAATTTCCCTTTATGACTTTCTGTGAGACCTTGAAAATGGAGTCAGCAACAAGAACTGAAACTTGACATTCAAGAGATCTGCAGGGAAGCAATATGAGAGGGCATGTAATTATGGAGGAAGCTGAAATTGTTCCTAGAACTTAGTAAACTATTTTTTATTTTTAGAAAACCATCATAACACAGTAACTTTTTATATAATGTTGAGTGTAAGAGAGGTTTTATGAGGCTGTTACAAGAAGTCACTGCAATTGTGTACTAATATGTAAAAAGAGGAAATTATATATCATCATAAGCACAGACCAAATAGCTGATGTGAAGCCAGGTGATAATTGCTAAAGTACATAAACGCAAAGTTATTGTTATTTTTATTGGTGGTAGTGATGATGATTGGTTCTTTTACTTTGGCATATTCCAGGAGCCACTTTGCTAGCCACAATGTACAAAGTATAGAAAAAGTTGTCTGTGCTAAGAATCAAGTGCTTTAAGGTCCTACTCTATTTTTCACTTTCCCAAGTCAAGGACATATTAAAAAAATCTGGGTAGCATCAGAAACTCACTAAAATCAGCTAATTGCAGAAGCATTTCTATTTTTTCATTGTATAGTTTCTATTCCCATAGTCCTGCTTATTTCATCATCCTAGTTGCTTTAGCCATTGTAAACAGAAACAGCCATCAGCCTGAGATGCTGCTGTTCATGTCTGCTGCACAGATAAGTGTGGGAACCTGTATTTCACATACTTACAAAGCTAGCAAGAAAGAACAGATTGCCCAGAGAGGTTGTGGAGTCTCCTTCACTGCAGATATTCAAGATTGCCTGGACACAATCCTGTGCTCTGGGATGACCCTACTTGAGCAGGGAACTTGGACCAGATGACCCAGTGGGGTCCCTTCCGACCAGATCCATTCCGTGAATTCTGTGATTCCGTGGAAGGATGTTCCACCTTTCCAAAAGTATTATGACATGTTCCCAAGTACTGTGGAACAAACTCCACCAAGTCTTCAGGAATAAGACACAAGTTCTAGGGTGTTTGGATGTGCTAAATGCTAGATAATTTCAGAAATTTTAATAATTTCTCTTGAATACTGTACAGCTAGAAATGTAGAAATGTGTAAAGTGTACAATAACTATACACAGGGTAAAGTATGATCTACAGTCAGTGATATTCTGTGAACAATTTATTATTTGGCAATGCTTGCAGTGAAGACACAACACTAGGAAGAAACATTGGAATATACACTGGAATCCAAGCAGGGAGAATCCGATTTTCTTCCCCTGTAGGCTTTGCTGGTGCTGTAAGCAATCTGAGTTGGAACTAATTCTTCCCAGATACTTGAATAGAGGCCATCAGAAGGGGGCTGATTTCAGGAGAGACCCTAAATGTGCTACTGTCATGAAACAGTAAAATTAATGTTCACTTACTTGTGGCTTTGCCAAGCATGAGCACTACAGCTATGTCAAATTCTTGCCATCTGCTTTGCTGGAAACAAAACTAAGACTGTACAGAACACTTTAAAATCCCTTAAAACATATTTAGGCAAAAAAACCTGTAATACAAAACTGATTTCAAGGGCAGAAAAAGATGGTATTTCCAGAAGTTTGCCGAGGTTGTATTTTTTCACAGAAAAAATCTAGTACTCTATACCATGTATATTGGCATAATAAGATCTTGTGCAGTATGGATATTTCAAACACACATGGAGTACTAAAAATCTAAATTATCATAAATATACTTCGTATAAAATAAATACTGTGTGGTGTGTAAGATGTTGGCATTGTGCTAAAGCACGCTGCAAATAATGTGAATGTGATATTTAGAATATATATAGGTTCGTATCAAGTTTCTGCAAAAATAATATAAAGTCTCTTATTTAAAATGTCTTCAGGGAAAAAGCAGAATATTAATTTTCATGGTACTTCATTCCAGTATTTTCATAAGTATTTTTATATGCCTATGTCTACATAAAAATGCTGTTACATACTAGGACCAATATAGTTGAAAACCTTCCATGAACTGAACAGAAATCTTTCCATCCCAAAAGTGCCAAATAAGAAGTCATCTCAAATGGATGGTAAAAAGCATAATTATGAGTGCATTCTAATATCTGCAATGACTTTATCTTTGAAAGCTTTTCATTGTTTGCATGTTATATTCCACTTATAAATAAAATTTTATAAGGTGCTGTATACCTCAAAAAGAGTATTAAAACTTCAAAGAAATATATATGTTTATTACGTTACCATGGACACACTATACTGCAGTAGTGTGCATAATTGTAATGGCCAAACCCCCCATATTTATAGAGTGTGAAATTATGAGTTATTGTTTTTGTTACTTACAGCATTAGTTTAATTGTGCTTTTACATTTTCCAGTAAAATTTTCACAAAGACCTGTAGTCTGACAAACCAAGTTAAAGGCAGCCTTCAACACCAGGCCTTTTACATAAGCTGAACAATTACCAATATATTAAAATATGCCTTAAAAGCTTTATTGATCATGTATAACATATTTTGAAGGAACACCATCAGTATTAAAATAAGTAATGACAGTCTCACCTGTGACCCTGAAATATCAAACCTGGAAAAAATGGCAAGAAACCCTCTTCAAGGAGAGATATACTATTTTATCCTGATTCTGCATTTCAAGACACTTAGATGCATTCCTAGGCTTGTGCAGACTATTTCTGCAACCCAGACACACCAGGCTTTGCCTTCATAATCCAGCTAAAGGGCTGCGGCCTATGTCTAGTGCAGTAATACAGCTAATTCCTTTTTCTTAAATAATAATTTCCTTATGCCCACATTCATAATCAGCACAGATAAGATCACCGTCGCTTCTCACAGCATCATTTAGATTGGTAGGGATGCCAGGAGGTCTTTAGTCTCTCTGCTCAGAGCAGGGTTAAACAGATTTAAGACCAAGTTGGTCAGGACGTTGTCCACTCTTAACAGCCTCCAAGAATACAGATACTGTAACTTCCGTGATGCTGCACCAGTGCTTAATTATGCTGATAACATCAGAAATTCTTATGCTTCAATTTATGTGCACTGTTTCCCATTCTCCCACTGTGCACTTCAGTTAAGAGCCTGGCTCTGTACACTTAGTAGTCCCTAAAGTCCCCTGGAACAACATCTCTTGAAGAAGCTCTGCTCCTTCAGCCTCCCCTCACAGGATTCCAGCCCCCAGCCATCTTGGTGGCTCTTTGCTGAATTTGCTCCAGCTGATCAGCATCTCTTTCCTGTACTTAGGGGCCAACAGCCAGATGCAGCACTCCAGAAACTGTCTAACAAGCAACAAGCTGAAGTGATTAAGCTCTTCCCTTGGCCTAGTGGCTACAATCCTATTTTTACAGCCAAGTACACTGTTAGCCCTCATCACAGCCAGGTGGAACTCATATCTAATTTACTGTCCAGCAGGATCCTCAGGGGCTTTCCAGCTGACCAGTACCCAGGCAGTCAGTCAGTGCCCAGCCTGCACTGGCGAAGGGGGTTAGTCTCTCACAAGTGCACAACTTTACATTTGTCTGTGTTCAGCATCATGAGGTTCCTGTCAGCACATTTGTCCAGCTTGGCAGGTCCATCTGGACAGCAGCACTGCCCTCATGAGTAGCCATGATGTCCCCAGAAGTTGTCATATGCAAACTCGATGAGGGTGCCTTCTGTCTTCTCCTCTAAGGCATTGGTAAAATATTAAACGCAATCAGTCTCCAGACAGACCCCTTAGAAGTTTCACTTGTGATTAGTCACCCAAGGCAGAACATGGATAGTGGGCCTCTGCACTCTGACCAGCGATTTAGCTGACTTTTCCCTCACCTAATAATCTACCCATCAAGACTAATATTCAGTTGTGATAAAAAGGTAGGAGACCATATCAAAATCCTGAATTCAAAGTAGATGACATAAATCCACTATGAAAATCTGGTTAATTTCTACAACAGAAATATCTGGATATCACGTTTTCAACTCCATTTGTGTATTCCTTCCTTCTATGTGACAGCTGCTCTGTGTGATAAGGAGCTCCCCTTTTGAGCCACATTCCATCAACCATAGATCTTGTGCAGTCTAAAACTTTGATTAAACTACTTCACCTCACAGTTGCTGATATAACCAGGGAGAAATCATAAAAATACATCTGAATATTCACCTAAATATTCAGAGATTAATTTCACTTGGCTACTCTTCCAGCCCTCTGGTGTCTACTTTTCCAAATGTGTGGATGATTGGATTTTGCAGAATTGCTATCTGAAAACCAAATGTGTGCTTGCACTTAGTGTATGGATAGCAGGGATGGTATGTTTCATTAGGGACAGAATGCAGCTTCAAGTACAGAGGAGACAAAGATTTTTACAAAAGGAGTGGCAGACTCCTGGAAGACAAACTAAGTAGTTAATTCAAGATCCACATTCCCACATTGAAGCATTTACTCATCTGCCTACAATCCCCCAGAACATTTAATCACATTCATTCTCAAAAACCTACGTACATATTTAATTGCTTGATGGATCAGGGCCTTAACTGAACAGGGCAAAGCTGCGATGCAGTGGAATGTCTAGGACACCTGAGGCTGTAGGACTCATCTCATCCAACATTAGACATCCAACATTTATAACAAAAGCATATATCTCAGCTAGTTACTATAGCCCCTGTTCATAATTAATGGAGAGAAATAGACACTTCTAGGGTGCAATTCATCAGTCTTACTTTAAACATCTGCTTTAGGAAGAGATGAATTGCATCCGTCAGGTGCATATTTTTCCCTGCTGGTTATAAAGGGCATCAAGGTGGCTACCTCACAGGCAGCATCTTTATTTTAATCCTGATCAAAATAAAGCCTCTGAATGGACTCAGAGGGCTATAGAAAACATTCCCAGCAACTTGTAGTTTGCCTCTGAGTCTTGTTCTGATTCTTGATTCCTAACTTTGGTTCCTACCTGCTGTGATTTGGTCTGTAGTTCTTAGTACAGACCATTCCATCCCTTCATACAGATACATTCCATCTTACTTGCCCAAGTATTTGTCCCCACCTTGCCTGCACTGCCTGTTCCTGTTTCTGTCCCCTTACCTCAGACTTAAAATCCCTGGAACCCTAACCTTTGTCTGAACCTGTGTTAAGCTTCTGCCTTGCCTCTTAGGCTTAGAATATACAGATGCCTTGTCTTCTGGGTTTTCCTCGTGATTTCCATGTAATAAATTTTCTATCTAGACCCTAGCATTGTGATTCCTTGGCATTCCTGACATTGGCCTTTCTTAATCACAGGCTCCAGCTTGCACATCCGTCTCATTTCCAGCCCGGTTTAGCAGCCCTATCTACCCATGTTCTATTTATAGCAATTAAGACATCAGCCATTGAAGTAGGGGTAATTTTTGCCACATAATTTTATCTGTGCTATAAATTGCAATATGATTTGGTGAATAAGACCATTAAATGTTCATATAATAGAAATAGAAAATACAGATTGTGAATAGAGCAATGCACTTCATGGGCCTTGAGCATAGGGACAAACCTACAAACAATATGTAGCTACGGCTGTTCAGATATTGACCTTCTCCTAAAAAACCTTAGTCATTTTTCCAAAAGTAGCCTCATGATGTTCTTCTTGTGTCCTCCATAACAGTTCATCCAAATTTCTCGGTAGTCTTTTTTTACCTAGTATTTCTCTGCCACTTAGTATCAGTAACAGAAATTAATTGAGTAACTGTGTACCATGTTCCCTGAGTTCAGGAAACACTTAACCCCAGACAAAGCTCTCTTTAGGAAGTTCACATGTGCATTATTCTATCAATTTGAACTGCCAGCTGGAGCATCAGCTTTTCCAATAGCAACCAACTTCTGATGAGAAGCAACGAAAATGCTCCTCAATGCATCTGATATTTACAGATGGACTTTAGTTTTAGTGGCATCTCCCTACAGATAGTAACCGGGTGACTGAAACCCTCCAAAATCTCAAAAGAGCAACCATTTTACTATACTCCCCAAAAAACTGCTTTGCTATAGTACCCAATGAAAAATCTTAATATTTATTAGCTCTTGCAGTAAGCAGAGACCATGCTAAAATGTGAAATTCAAAAGAAATCAAATTCTTTTTTCTAGTAGTATGGTATTTTTAATGGAAAACCCAACAGTTTATTAAATGCAATTGCAATGAAATAAAGGAGAAGGGGGTACAGCGAGACACACCTTCTCCATCCTTGAAAGTGATAATACAGCCATAGTAATCCATTTATCAGTGACCCTCTCTTTACCCTCAAAATTACACATGTATGTGCTTTTCTTTGTCTGATCAGTAAACTTCTAAACAAGACTCATAAAACCCCGAAAACATTAAGCTGTAGCAAATGGAAAATTGTTAGAAACACCTCAACTGCACCAATCCCCATCCCCCCCTCAAAAAATGGAACAGACAGAGAAAAACCCCAAGCAAGTTTATCCTTTCTAATATGCCTTTTTTGTCATTAGCATCCAAAGGGCCCCTGCTATTGCCCTTTTCAGATACTTGAGTATGTTAATGTCCGTAATGGTGACCTAATCAGTTTAGGTGTATCATCCAAACAGTTTCACAGAAGCAATTGAGAGAATGTCATTGAGGACTTGCAAATGCAGTGTGCTTCAGCGTGTCTGCAGAGCAGGCCAGAGTGTGATGGATGGCAGTGATGTTGTACTCCTTCTTGAAAGCTACTGATCTCTTGCATAATATCACATTCTGATACAGGATTTCATTTGGTATTTAGATGGATAAAGCATGGAAGCACTGTTAGATTCAAGTTCTGTTAGGAGCTAGGAGATATTCTTCACATAAAACCCCCAATTCTGAGCTTGGGGTTAGAAGTTATACCCACAAAATATAACTTAATACAGCTTGCTGGCAAGGCATAAAGCTGTGTAAAAAGATAGGTGCTTGAGTTCTTGCCCTACAAATGACAGTATCTTGGATGTGGGAGCATGAGAAAATTCCTCCTGAACTGAAAATGGTTAATTGTTAAAGAACAGAACATAGAAAAATAGCTTACAACACCTTTTCATTATTTCTTTTATCTTAATTAAAAGAAATTATAGTCATGTAAGAAGAATCTATGGAAATGGCCCAGGATGATACTCTGATTTTATGCAAAAATGGCTGAAGAATCTGGTATTGATGAGAAGTAAAGCCATGTGCCAAGCACTTTCACTTATTTTGCCAGCAGTGACTAACAAAATTACTAAAGGTCAAAGTTTTTACTAGGAGGCATATTACAATCTTTTATCTTGTGCACATAGTTAAGAAACACCAGCACTGCATGAACAAAATATCTTGATAAAAATTCTCCAGTTTTCAGCACCCCACTAGGTTCTTCAAAACATGTTTTAATGTGAGAAGGCAAAACGAAATGCAGAAACAGATGTTCTTCCCTCCTCAATTGTCCAGAAAACATTCAAGTTCCTCCCACCCTGTATAGAGATTCCTTTTCAAACACCATGTCTTTTATTCATTGGTGAGGAAATAAAAACCACATCAGACAATAATATATTTGTAATTGACAACAATAACAATGAAATGGAGACACTACAATGGTAAAATACCTTTCTAGGAGAACTATTATGCAAAATACCTAAGACTTGAAATTCTCTCTTTTTCTTCTCTTAGTTTTATTTATGGCTCTGCACTTTTTAATGCAGGGGACATTTGGATTGAATAAAGCCGTGGGCAAAACACCAAGTCAAACCACAGTGAAGGTGAAAATGGCCTGTGCCTCCACCAAATTTCATGTATTGCTTTTATGGTCCTAAAATGTAGCTGTTATATCTTGCATATTTTTAAGCTCATATGACCTGAAACCTGTTGTGCAGTGTGTTGCAGCCCATGCGCCTCCACGCTATGGAAAGCAGCACAAAGGCACCTAGCTTGGAAGACACAAAAGCTAGCTGCAGCAGGAGTGGAGGACTGTGGGAAATGGAGAGCCCATCCAGGTGCCTTTTCACTAACACTGCCCAGGGGTGTGGCCAAGCCTCATCCCGGCAGCTCCGCTGAGCACAGCCTAAAAACCCAGGAGGGGTCAAACAGGGTCCAAGACCATCCATGCAGAGCCTTCACTGGCTCCCTTGTCCTGTTTTGTTGAGATTCACAGACACAGTCTAAGAGTACGACTTCTTAATTTTTATAAGGTACCTTCCACCTTCATTCGTACTCACGTGACAATTTTATACTTTTGTGCTAAATTAACAATGAAATTATCTTCTAGAACTTCTTTCAGACAAATAAAAATGTGTCAAGGTCTATTTTGCCTATGATACTGTTGCGATCCAGTTTAAACCCAGAAGGGCAAAGAAAATTATGTCCCTGTGTATAAACTGGAAAGAACTTTGAAGGTTCAAAATATACCCAAAAACAAGATTAAAACCAAACAAAGTTAGATGTTGGTGCCAAAAAGTTGATGTATTTTTTTTTTAATAGTAAAAGAGGCAAAGAGAAAGAAAGAGAAAAGAAAGAAATTGGGAAAAAAAAGGGGAAGGGGGGGCAGGGCGAGGTGACAGGGGTTAGGTGGAAGCATATCACCCATCCGAGGGTCCCAATGACATCTTGTTGCTCCCCTCCATCTGGTCTGCTCGTGGATTATTATACATTTGGGCCAGGTGGGAACACCCACCCACATGCCTCCCCTGCAGGGGGCCAGTTTGACACTGTCCCTTGCAACACTGAGGGTCTGTTGCATCATCTCTGGTGCAGGGTCTGGGGACCCCTCTGGGGGGCCTTTGACAGGCCATGACACCCCCTCTGTCCTTCTTGTGGGTGCAGCTTCTCCCCCAGTGAAGGAGGCCCTCAGCTGGGCTCCTCTGCACAGGGGAGGATGGGCAGTCACTGCACCTCTGACCAGAGGCTTTTCCAACACACACCCAAAGCCTCTCCCTCCACCCTTTGGTGCAGGGGGTCTGTGCGAGCCTGGCAGCTGATAGCCCTGGGGCCGTCATCTCCACTCCTGAGGTGGTAAGCCTGTGCTTTGTGAATGACCCCAGCCCTGAGTTGTTACTTTATCTTATCTTCGTCAGGGAGCAGTCCAGGGCCTCCCAGAGCCCCATTCAGAGTCTGCTAGTCTCTGCACCTTTTGTAATACAGTTTTGAAAGTCTTTCATGAAAATGTTTAAATCAGAAACGATAATATTTCAGTCTCTGAGAGATGCTACCTATTTTCAAAAAGATTGGTTGAATTGTCTTTAAGACACCTACACTTAACCACACAGATTGGAATCCCAGTCTGTGAACTGCTTTTCTCGCTCTTGCACATAGACTTTCAAAGAAGTTCAGCGTTTGCTGAATAGTGTACTTCATGGCCTTCAGGGCTGTGTATGGATTAGTGTAGTGTAGCCTTGCAGCACGTCTGCAAAACAGCTGCCGTAGAGGATCTAGCATCCACACTGCAAATATTTCAGTGGGAAGTAAATTTAGACTGGTCCTTGCCTAGCTCAAGGGTTCAGCACCTGTTTGCACTAAGTGTACTTTCAGCCTGCTTTTGGAGAACATGTTCCAGTTTAGTTTCATCTGAAAGGAGCCCAGTTCATATTTTCCAAGATGATTACATGATGGCAACAATCCTTTTTTTAAACCCATAAACAATTGTACTTCAGGATACAGATGAACAGTTTGAACCAAATTATTTAATTTTGCGGGCAAGTAAAACTAGCAAAAATGCCAGTGGACTGTTTTGTTGATGTTTTTATTTAAATTACTTTGAATTGCTTGTCAGGAACTACATTATTTTGCTGACAGCTAAGTTTAACTTAGGTCTTTATGATGGAATTGAGAGGAAAAGGTAGGTAGTTCTAACTGTTGACTGATAAACAAGATAGTACTTTGCCCCACTTAACACTTTATCTCTTCTTTGTACATCACCTTTGCTCAGTGGAAGGATGTCACTCATGCTGTCTGGGACCAAATTTCCATATCCAAAATAAAACAAGAGGCTGTAGCCAGTCTCCCTGTGAGGGGACCACAGGCTGAGAAGCAGCCCAGTGGTAAGTAGGTCCAACAACTCAAATATCTTTAGGGGTCCAAGACCTTTCAGGTGTATCATCTGGTTCTTTTAATGGCAAAGTGATTTACTTAATTTTTAAATTTCAGAAATGCAAGTGAAATCACCTCTACTTGAAAGTTCAAATCTCATTTAAACATAAGCTTGGGACTTCTTTCAACACTTGAAAGGCATTTTTCTTTTGTAAATGAGCACCTGAGCTGTTTACAAATGACTTAAATGAGCATAGCTCCTAGGCTTTGTATAAAAAAACAAACAAGAAATAACTACCCTGAAAATTGTACGCTTACCCAATGGTAGCACTCTACCCACATGCTCTTTTCACACTCTGGAACAGCACCTCACACTGTTAAACATATTTTTTGCAGTCTCCACTGCTGAGAAACAGTTGGATGCTTCAGTTCTCTCAGTTCTTCAGTTGCTTTTATTCTTTCATGCTATCATCATGAATTACCTAATTTCAAAGACCAGAAAATGTCTCCTTTTGTAATAAAGCTGTTCAAGATATGTAAACATTTTAAATTTTTCCAGATTTTCCAGTTTTCCAGATTATCAAGCATTTTGTCATGTTAGAATCTCACTTTAACACAGATAAGCCATAGCTTCATCAAGTTTTATCTTGCCCAAACTGAGCCGAGGGCAGACTGACTCACTGACTAGCATAGCTTTTCATCTCAGTGTCACCAACTGAAATTCAGCAAAGGTCGTCACTGATAACCAACTGAGTTTTTGATGGCCTTTAGAAATTAGCTGATGATCTAGGTATAGTGACTAGTGGACAGGTGTTCTTATTATAGAAACCATTATACCAATTGATAACCTTTCTTACCAGACTCAACTGAGAAATGAGAAGCCAAATGAGCCACAGGTGTTCAACCACTTTCTCACATCAACATCTGGCACCTGAAAAATAAGTTTTAAGGGCATATTGCCAGGGGTTAAGTGTGTCCCACCTATTGCGAAACTGAAAGATTCAGACACTTAAGCTATTAGTCTATTACTTTTCTTTAATACCATGCTATTTCAATTTTTGTTTTAGGAAAAAAAAAAAGAAATAAAAGATACTGACCCAATATAAAATTCAAATCAGCTAAATCATCAGGGCTATTTAAAACATTCCACAGTAAGACTGAAAATAATGGGTGCAATAATATAGAGTTAAACAGTATAGTTTTATAAGCCTCTACTAGTATCAAATTCTTGCTATTCTGATGCATTTTCTATGTAAGACTTTTTCAGTGGAAACCAAGACATCTGTGTTGTATGAGAAGAGACATGCTATGGAGTTGCTTGCTGCAGCTAGATTTTAAATTCTATTTAAAAGAAGGTATCTTCATTAAAAGGAATGATAGAAAACCTTTGTCTCCCCTTTTTAGAGGAAAATGTCTTCTGTTGCTGTCAAATGTAATTTTAAAATGGTTATTTCTACTTGCCATGTACTCAGCATTGGAAGTTATTTTTCAAGTTAATTTTACAAGTTCAGTTAATTATCAGCCCTTTTAGACTAATAAAAGAGAAATTCTAAAGAGAGATACTGCTAAGGTTGGCTCTGGATGCCAGAAACTCATTGCGTCTTCCTGAAACAAGCAGAATACATAACACTTTAGCAATTTTTCCTGCACTGTACTTAAACCAGATTTCCCTGGGGCTTACAAAACTTGTGCATTTAGTGGAGACTTTAGTTCATTCATCAAACGCATGATATAAACCACTCTGTTATGCACCTTCAAATCAAAAAAGATGAAAAAGAAAGAAGAAAGAAAGGTGCACACAAAGGTAAGAGTGCTTACCGAAGGACATGCTTCTTAGTGCTTGGCTGTACAAAAACATGTTCACACAAACAACTGTCACAGCAATTATTTATGATTAAAAAACATGGGAATGTTGTGGTGACTTTGCATTAGAAGTCTTGTGTATGTCAATTGTTTTATTCATGATAAACAGATCATTTAGTTGGAAAAATCCCATCTGCCTAGATATATCTCTTATTATTTATGAGAACCATGTTTAGGAATGCAGGCAGCACATGTGCATAATTAATCCTGAAGAGAATTAGACATTGTTTGATTCACAGCTGAATGCAATTAGCATTAGGAAGTTTACATATGTTGGCAATAACACAGATTAGCAACTAAAGTGCTTGTTAAAAAATTTAACCTGAGGCTGCTGGAGCAGACCTCTCTTAATGATGCTTTAAATGTTGTTGATGAAGTAATAATCAATTTTGTTTTATAAATAGTAAATCAAGAATTTAGGTCTAATTAGCTGTGCTACAGATCACTTACATATCCAATGTACATGTGATGTGTGCTGTGAACTTTCTCTGAGTCTGGTGTGCAAACAGTTGTTAAGGGAAAGATGTGATCCCTTCTGTATAAAAAAGAAAGAAAAAAAGTCACAGATGGGGAAGAATGAGATGTCTGTGATGGGAATGACTCTATGCTTCTGGCACTCAAGAAGGAAAGAGCTTTTCCTTTGTAATTTCAGAGCTTTTTAACTGAAATACGAAGAAACAATGCCTTGTCTGCCTTTTTAAAATATAATAATTAGATTATAATTCACAGTCTGTGAAATGAAGCTCTCTAATGGAGAGGGAGGAGGAAGAGAGAATATAAGTGGTGAAAGTGAGGAGGCAAAGTAAAATTGAGCTGTAATTGTTTTCACTTCAACTTTGAGAAGTTCAACATTAATTAAAATGTTTCTGCACCACTCACCACCAGATTGGCACAAAAGAGGGCTGGCTGGTATGTGCAGCTGCTGACTGGCAGGGATGTCAGCAAGGCAAAGCCAGGAAGATTACAGTTACACACCCACACACCGGCACAGATATTCTAAAGATGACATTACAATTAGACCAAGCAGTTCTGGTTTCATTCAAGGAGTAGGTCAGAATTCCTCCCAGGTAAGAAATTCATGTTTCCTAAAACAATTTGAAATTGTTCCAAGATATCTTTGCCATTCTTTATCTCAGAGTTTGCTTTGATTTTCTCATTTTCAGTTATGTTTATTTGTATGGGAAATGTCCAGAAAGGTAAACTTCAGGTCAGCACCTACCGTGACCTAAGAGCCACCAGGAGCTGGATCCATGAAGAGTTTTCCTTCTCCTTCAGCTATATTGACTTCTTACCCTCTAAACATTTCATCATGCAAACAGGTGCTGTTGGGGGGTGTATTGTGCAGTCCCTGTAATCACCTTTTATACATCCAAAGAGCAGGAGAGGTACTAATTACTATAAGTGAGTTACATTAAAGGAGGGTACTGAAGCCCCAGCTGCTTCTAGCAGATTCCTGTGAGTCCCCACACCAAGTAAAAGGATGAGTATGCCTATAGCGTCAAGCCTTCCCTCCCTGGCAGCCTAGGAAGCTGAAGTCAAGATGGGATGGATAGCCAGGAAAATTTTTAAGTAGCTGAAGGAAGAGGGAGCAAGCAGAGAGCCAAAATTGATGGGACTTTGCTTTCCAAAGAGCCAAAAGAAACTCATTTTGCGTGTGACAACACAAATTGGGCACTTCCTTACTCACTCACCTACATCACTGCCAGAGACTAAATAATCTTGAAATTGAGTCAGGGCTAAAGTGGAAAAGGCATTTGGGCTCCTAAAAATGAGAAGCAGGCATTAAAGAATGAATAAGAACTTTCGTCAGAGGAAGAGCGTGGAGTGCAGAGCAGCTTCGATTGGCCATGCATTCTTCAGGGAGTCATGGAAAAGAGCAGCTGGCTCAGAAGATTTCCCTGGTGAATGGCAAACTCTCCCCATATGTCCAGAGGGAAGAATTGAAGGATTGAAGAATTGAGCCTGGGGAAAGACTGCACACGTGCAAAGGCTGAATGGCTTATTTTTAAATGATTATAAGTGTTGCAAATTTGTAAGTGCTGCTCAATCCCATGATTAATATCCATTGTATCAGTTCTGTAGGCTGTGTGGGGACCTCATGATGCTCCTCTTAGTCACTTTGACTGATCAGACTGTATCATTGAGTTTTTGTACAGCAAAAGGTTGTCTGTATCCAAGCTTAATTCTCAGTATTTTTTGTGTTCAAGTCCTATGAAAAACAGATGATTATGAGGAGGCATGACAGTAGCCTGGTGCAATTTTAAGAAATTTCCAAGACACCCCCTGTGTTTATCTTTGTTTGGCTGATAGAGCCAGATAAAAGGAACAGATACCTTGTATGTTAGAAGACTGAAGTGAATTAATAGACTGCTGTATCTCGGAAGGAAGGAAGGAAGGAAGGAAGGAATTCGGAAGGAAGGAAGGAAGGAAGGAATTCGGAAGGAAGGAATTCGGAAGGAAGGAAGGAAGGAAGGAAGGAAGGAAGGAAAGAAGGAAAGAAGGAAAGAAGGAAAGAAGGAAAGAAGGAAGGAATTAGGAAGGAAGGAATTCGGAAGGAATTTGGAAGGAAGGAAGGAATTCGGAAGGAAGGAATTCGGAAGGAAGGAATTCGGAAGGAAGGAAGGAATTCGGAAGGAAGGAAGGAAGGAAGGAAGGAAGGAAGGAAGGAAGGAAGGAAGGAAGGAAAGAAGGAAGGAATTAGGAAGGAAGGAAGGAAGGAATTTGGAAGGAAGGAAGGAATTCGGAAGGAAGGAATTCGGAAGGAAGGAAGGAATGAAGGAAGGAAGGAAGGAAGGAAGGAATTCGGAAGGAATTCGGAACGAAGGAAGGAATTCGGAAGGAAGGAAGGAAGGAAGGAATTCGGAAGGAATTCGGAAGGAAGGAAGGAATTCGGAAGGAATTCGGAAGGAATTCGGAAGGAAGGAATTCGGAAGGAATTCAGAAGGAAGGAAGGAATTCGGAAGGAAGGAAGGAATTCGGAAGGAAGGAAGGAAGGAAGGAAGGAAGGAAGGAAGGAATTCGGAAGGAAGGAATTCGGAAGGAAGGAATTCGGAAGGAATTCGGAAGGAAGGAAGGAATTCGGAAGGAAGGGAGGAAGGAAGGAAGGAAGGAATTCGGAAGGAAGGAAGGAATTCGGAAGGAAGGAAGGAAGGAAGGAAGGAATTCGGAAGGAAGGAATTCGGAAGGAATTCGGAAGGAAGGAAGGAATTCGGAAGGAATTCGGAAGGAATTCGGAAGGAAGGAATTCGGAAGGAATTCGGAAGGAAGGAAGGAATTCGGAAGGAAGGAATTCGGAAGGAAGGAAGGAATTCGGAAGGAAGGAAGGAATTCGGAAGGAATTTGGAAGGAAGGAAGGAAGGAAGGAAGGAAGGAAGGAAGGAAGGAAGGAATTCGGAAGGAAGGAAGGAATAGGAAGGAAGGAAGGAATTCAGAAGGAAGGAAGGAAGGAAGGAATTCGGAATTCGGAAGGAAGGAAGGAAGGAATTCGGAATTCGGAATTCGGAAGGAAGGAAGGAAGGAAGGAAGGAAGGAAGGAAGGAAGGAAGGAAGGAAGGAACTTTGACATTTCTTAAGTATACAGGGCAGCTGGGCTCTGACTGATGTTTACAAAAGTAGACGTGTTTGAAGCAGCACCACATAGAGAAGCATGAACAGTTTAAGAGTTAAGCAGGAAGAGCCTTGAGAACCAACAAAATTGGAAAAATATCAACTCTAAAATGCATTTATTACCTTTTTCTGAAAAGAAATTCTCATAAGCTAAACAAGGGATAACTTCTGTACAAGGTGCATGAGAAAATTAAGAATTAAATCCTAAGGAATATCAAGAGAAGTAGCAGTTTTGATGCACCATAGTGAACAGTTTCACTGCATTCAAACATTAATTGTAGCAATCTACTGGGTAATGAGAGGAACTTTTCTTGTTCTCATGCTGTTCTTGCTTACAGATGAAGGAGCAGGTTTCAGATCACTGGAATTCCTACAGTGCTGGCCCTTGCCTCTGTTTATGAGTTGAAACAATAAAACCCTTAAGCAGATGCCTGACTTCAGAATCTTGAGTACTGCTGTTCGATACTGAAACACCATCCTTGATGTGTATTAATAAATCCATGAATAACGGGATTGTTTATAAGCACTTTTCTAATCAAAAGAAATCAAGCTTCCAACTGACAGAAATTTGTTGAAAAACAAGGACTTTGCACTTCTTCCTTCTTCTAACATAACATGCTCTGTAAGATGAATAACATAAAAAAGGAAAAAAGAGCACTCCTTTTCTTCAGGTGGTGCACTGTGATATTCTTTTGCAGTTCTTTGCTGCATGCACTTTGATAAGTTAAAAATACCTCCAATGTACACAAAGAGCAGCCAAAGAAGATGCTATTTGCAGAATAGCAGGAGCAACATATTACACTTTCAGCTAATTATAATAATGTGCATATTTTCTGTGAGCAATAGGAAGGGATATCACAGTTTAAATTACTCTGTGTTGGCTTTAGGAGGACAAACACTTGTTGTTGACAACTACTTGATCTGTCTCATAATTCTGTTATGATGACAAAATAAAACTATACTTTATTCTCAATTTCTGTGATCTTTCACCTAGATAAGAACCAACACCTGGCATCTTTTCAAATTTTCTTTTTTTCTTTACATCAGTGGCAAAAGTTAAAAAGGTAACATGAAAAGAAAGATGAAAAAGGAATGCTGTTCAAATTGAAGGACTGCAGTTTCAAGTTTCAATCCTGTATCAAAACATCTCCGCCTCATCTTCTTTCTCAGTCATCACAAATGAAATAGTACAAAGAAGTACACAAACATCAGTACAATGCTCTGTGTGTACTGCTATCCAAAAATCACAGTTACAAAATTATACCTGACATATCAAAAACTGACACTCATATCCTCAAGATTTTCTTCTGTTCATTCCCATGGACCTTCTTTATTAATAAATCTGACACATAAAAAGCATCTGTATGACTAAAGTGTCAGTTACTGGAAAGACCGTTTTGATCTACTTCTTAACTTTTAGAAGAAATATTCTCTTTTTTATGAAGACAGAATCCGTTCACTGACTGCCAGCTTTCAAATGACCACCTCTTGAAGTTTAATTTTAAGTTTTAAATAAATATTGTATGCATGCAGAATAATTATGATGCTCTAGAGAGACTGTGTATAATGACATTGATTCTTTTTTATCTAAAAATGCCAAACCCTTGAGGCGGCACAGCCTGTATTTGCCACAGATATATGGAGGTTCATTCTGCATGTTAAATTATAATAAGATCTTCATGTTTCTGTCACTAAGTCAGTAGTGAAACTTCCATTGTAAACTTCAATTTTCAATTGCTTAAAACTTACTGGTAAAAATTCTTTGGCCAAACATTTGATATGCAGAATTTCAGCTGTGGAATAAATTCTACTACAATAAAAGATAATTTGTAAATTCTGATATAATACTGTGTAACTACTGAAAAGAAAGCATATTTGGTTTGGATGAATGTTAACAGTCTTTCACTGATAAATGTTGTGGACATATTATTCATAAAAATATACAGTTAGTTCAATATAAAGAAAAACTGAAATTGCTTATTTAAGTGTGAAAATTGGCATTTGTGCATGCAAATCAGCTCCTTATTTTATTTCTATTTAGTATATCTAAATAAATGTTCTGATTTCATAATTAATCCAATCTCCCAAATTACTGCAAAGCCATAGACAAAATTCAATAATGTAGATAAAGATAAAACCAAGCTCATTTTTTTAACCTGTTGTTTGGTTCACTGCTTAGGTCAGCAGTCTTTCTTCAGAAAAAGAATTTTTCTGAAGAAAAAATGAAATGAAAAAATATTTCTTTTACTGAATATATATTTGATCATTCATAATATTTACAGATCCTTTAAAAGAAGACCAATGTCTTGAACATCTGCATTTGCTTTAAAACTGCCAATAATGATCATCTTACTATATTATTATTAATTTTTGTTCTCCATATTAAGGAATAACAAAGACATAGTTAATGGTATTGTTACTATTAATAATGAAAAATCCTTGATAACAATAAAAATTTCAGTAAATACAGAATTAATGGAGTCCTTCATATCACAACCCAAAATAAACCTTTTGGGAACAATCATCGTGCAAGCATTGAGAATTGGGGGAAGAAGGCTCTGAAGACTACAGTAAGTACCCATAAAAAATTTCCTTTGCAACCTTAGCTTTCATTAACTTCCTTTAAAGATTCATTCCTCTTCTTTAAATGCAGCTAAAAATTATTCATCTAATACTATAATAGATATTGATATGAAACTCCTACAGAATTTTTGTTGGGTGAGAGATGGGCACATTTGGAAAGCAAGTCATTACAGCTATCTAAATATCTATTTTACGGTAGGGGAGTACGTCTGTTGACATTTAAACCTAGCAGACTAGATGCCTAACTTTTAGGTGGTTGTTCTTAAAAGAGACATTCCTGCCTTAGCGTTTTGGAGTGGATAATGGCATTGGAATAATAATAATATCCTAACATTTCAGTAGCTATTTCTATGCAAATAATTCAACTGTGTTTAGACAAAGTTGAAGTCCAGCAGAAAACCCACCAAAGCAGTCTGAAATGTGTAGACTAAAAGTGCAATTCTTCTCCCATTACATTTCATATATGGTTGGCTCAAATTGTTTGGTTTTAGGAAAGACAAGAATCAAGTCCCTCTCACCTCAGAAGGCTCACAAAAATTCTCTCCAGAAGGACATACCATCACATGGACAAGAGTCTTCCCCCTGCAATCAGGCTCCTTTCCCATGGTCTTGCCATTCAATCCTCAGCCAAAGTCCAGAAGGACTCACTGCTCTCCTTTTGTTTCATAGAGAGTGGGATTGATCTCACTTACTGTTCTCCACTTGAGTTAAGCAACTGAAGTCCTTGTATGCTCATGGAGAGAAATGGATATTCTGGAGAGTAATTAATTTGACTTATATTTCGTAACTGTCTTGAGAGAGGATTAGTCATACTCTAAAACTAGTATTTCTTTACACTGATTACAGAGGGAATATAAACTATATAAACTATTCTTTGTTATGCAGATATCTGTGTCAAGGACCTCTAAAGTTAGAGTTATTTAACACTATTAAAAAAAACAAACAAAAACCAGAAAAATAAAACCCAAAACAACAACCCTGCATCCCCAACATCAGAAATAACCACCCACTAATTTCCTTTGTTTATTCATAAATTCATTTCTGATTTTACTTTAAAAGTTTTGTTAGTAATATCTCTTTTATTTATTGCTAAATTCATTTAATGTTTCATGCAGTACATTTTTTCATCACATATTTTAAATGTTTCTCTGCTCTAGACACAACTTCAAGAGAATCACTGTTGGACATGCAGGTAGACAAAACATAACTATCTCCCACATTCACCCCCAAGTGCTGATCTTTAAACTTCCTTCCCTCTAAAAACAAAAGTTTCCATGGGTTTCCAGTTTAAGGTGTTCGCATAAACAATTGAAAGTATTCTGGCCCAGCTTTTATCACTGTTTTAAAGCAAAATTGACCACTGATTTTATGAAAAATTGCTCCAGAAATTTTTTAATGATTTGTCCCAGTATAGATTAAGATGAATATCCTTGTTTGCAATTTTGTTTCTAAGATCCACTTCATTATTAGTATTCATTGCAATTATACTGAGTATAATTGTTTCGCTATTTATGTGGCTGTCAGAAGGATTTTTATAGGCCTTCCATTATAATTAGACATACATTAATAGACATTTAAAGCATGTTACCATGTTGCGGTGAACCATGGCCAAAGCCAGGGCTGGCTGGATCAAGTGGACCCAAAGGTCCATTGGTTTGACGCTGCCACAGCCCAAAAGCCCTGAGCATTCAAAAGGCTGTGAAAAATACGTAAATCCGTGCCTTGCCATTGGCCGCAGCCCTCCCCTCCCCTTATTCCTCATATTTGGTTGTATTTCCAGAGAGTTCTATGTTCTTCGGTTGTTAATTGGTCCTTGTTACTCCTCCCCGCCTACCCCTTCTCCCATTTGCTGTAATCCCTTCTCCCTGCCTCGGTAACAACCCCTGGCCGATGTTCCATTGGTTACTGTGTGTTTTCCATGCCCCAATCGTGGAAGTACAAGACTCCCTGGAAGCCACATGGCTTCAGCTTTTCTCTGTGAATTTTGCTCCCTAATAAACCCCTTCCCCCGCATGGAAGTCCCTCCGCCTTTTTCCTACCTGCTTGTGCGCCCTCGCCACCAGTGGCCAAGGCGAACATGAACAGGTGCTTCGTAGGCCCCCTGGCGCCACGGTCAGTCTCCGTCCGCCTGCGCTCGAGGCAGGCAGAAGATTGCTCAGTGCCTGGGACAGCGTGCCAGCTGGCATGGGACCATAGCATTACCATTTTTAATAAAACTTGAAGATGTGGTCTACTAAAAAGGAAAGGGCCTAATAGTGAAATGTGAACACTTCATTTTAAGATATGTAGTTTTTAGGCGTGACATTCCTGTAATTGGAGGCTTTTGAATATCTTTGTTTGCCTGAATCCAGGACAATGACTTGGATTTAGTTAATGATGTACTCTCTATTTATCTTCACTCCTGAACTGAAGTACAGTGTCCCCTTGAAGGGTATTTGGTCATCCAGGGCTCTCCAAGACAGCAATAAGTACATCAGATAGCACCATAATAATTCTAGAAAGCTCCAGAAAACCAGTAGACCAGTATTTCAAGTCCAAGAGGGGGAACTTTTTCCCTGGGGACTTTTATGGCAAGGTTTCCTGGTTTACCATTTGCGTAAAGAACAGACATTATATCCATAAGGACAGGCTTGGTGATTATCCATCACCTACTGAATTTTAGATAGCCTAGAAAGTTCTCAATAACTGCTGTTAGAAAGAAAGTGTCTCTCATTAATGGAGTAAGTAAGGCTATCAGCTACATTGCACTTAATTGTTTAACTGTGCTGGTTTATAAGGGAAAATGTTAATCAGGTACATTGTATTCAGTCTCTATTTCAGAAGCACACAAAGGCCAAGGAAAGGGCACTGAAACAGTGCCAGAGCAGTCCCTCTTTCTCTAAGCACACCATTTATGAATGTGTATATGTGAGGTAAATGAATCTCTTCACTCTTCCATATAACATGAAGTATTTGTAGAAGAAAGGTGAAGAACAGCCTTTCTGAAGGTATCTTATAAAATGGTGGTTAGGAACCCTTCCAGGGATACAGGAAATGTCTTCCAGCCTGGGAAGAAGGATGGGACAGATCCCATGTGTTCCTCGACCCACTCAGAGGCTGTCCAGAAAGGTCATTATCTTCTTCTGGTAGTTTTGTGAAGTTAATCCCATAACAGAATTTCCAACCAACATGTTTTAAATTAATTAACTTCTAATCAGCGAGCCTTGCTTTTTTAGGAAGAGAGCATTTGCCAAAAAGAAATTGTGATGTTTTAGCACAAAGATAAAACAACAATGCGACAACACTTTCCTCTCTGTATAGAAAGTCTTGTCGTAAAAACACTCTTATTACTACCTAAGTTTAGAAACAATTTATTACTCCTCAAACCTGCATGCCTTAAGCCAGAACTAAGACTTCACATAGCATTGGAGCTGTATATGACATCTGTGTAATTTTTTTCTTTCTTGGTGTTATTTTGCAAAATATCCCTATAAAGTCATTTAAGGGTTTTTTTGCTTGTGTTTTCCTGAGAGGGAAAGGGATGAAATTCTGTGATGGGCTTTATCTTGAGACCCTATCAATCAACCTATTCTGGGGTCAGGCTCACTTTCTAAAAATCTTTCCATGGTTTAAAGATGTTGTACATTTTCCTGTCTCAGGTCCAAACTAGTTATAACTAGGAGGAATCTTGCAAAAAAGTAAAACAGTATCTTCAAACAGGCCCAAAACATTTCAAAACCTCTTGCTGCATTTTACACAGACTTCAGTATGTTAAAATAATAGAACATTCTAAGGATTAGCTAGCAACATATGAAAATATTATATCATATCTCAGTTCAGATTTGTATTTTGATCCAAATTTGTGTTTAATGTTTTATTCTAAAACAAAATAATTTTAATTACTACATAATTTTGCCTGCTAGATAAAAAAAAGGTGTTTAGGTACAGAAGAATTTCACAACTCTTTCTTGTACCTTATGTTACATACAGATGTAAGCAAAAAGAAAAGACAACAAGGAAAATATATGTTATAGTAAAAAATTAAGACTTAAGTTGTGCTTGCCAGGCAGGAAGTTCAAGTATCTCTCAATACAGTGTGAGATGCCTTCAAATGACTTTCCAAGTAAATGTAGTATGGACTAACTTATTTATACTATAACTAAATTATTAGTTCTTTCATGGAATGAAGAGGCATCTGAAAAAAATACAGCAGTACATTTCAGAGCCTTAAACAAATTAGCCTCTAAAGACTTACAGTCCAAAGTGAAGACAAAGATCAATTCAATTGGTCTTTTTAAATTTTTTTCCCCTAAAAGCTAGAGATTTTATATACTTATAGAAAGTAGAGAAATAAATTTTAAAAATCAGTCAATAAACTTTAAATCATAATAATTAAGCCACTATCTCCCCATATATTCCCCTTACTTGCAAATCAAGAAAACCTAAAAATAAATCTTATTCCGACATATCATGGATTACCCGCTAGAAAATTCATTATTTTCTAGATTTTTTTGCTTCAGCCAAACTATAGGCCAAACTCCAAGGAGTTCTGCCTTGGAGTTCTTCCTATTATTATTATTATTATTATTATTATTATTATTATTATTAGCCTTTTTCCCCCCTCATGTTTTTAACAAAAGAAGTAGCATTTCCAGAAGAACTATTAGATTGTTTTGTGTCACTAGACTCCTAGGGGATAGTTTCAGAGCACTGCTGTAAGTAAGCCTGTAGGACACAGTTTCAAACAAACTACATTTCTACAAAGGGATTTTTTTCCTGTGCCATGTAATGCAGTGGGGATGTACGTATTCAGGACAAGGAAAGAAAATTAATAAATGGAAGAAAGACAATAAACAAGTGTAATGGTCTTTAATGGAACTCTTGTCTAAATGCCCTTCCCTTAAAAGTGGTAATACATAAGTGCAAGTCCTTAGCCTAAGGTATGTCTTGGTCTAGACTGAAGCAGAAACTCCAGGTCAGACATATGGTGACTGAAAAAGTGCATGTTATTTATTCATATCTCTTAATGTGAAATGTGTATTTGAAGAGACTAAAAATCTCTGAAAGAGCCAATTACTCTCAGCTTTTTAATTCTAGCAATACATTTGGAACATTTCATTGTTCTAAGGGTTAAAAACCTCACCGTGACAATGATGAGCCTTATTACTCAGTCAAAGTAAATGGATCACCATATAACCTTTCAGAAATGTTCTTCCTTAAGCTATTAAAACATTCCATGCCCTTAGATGACAACAATTTCTCTGCCTTTTGAAATTTCTTTTCTATCCTGCAGAGTTCATAGAGATATGCTTGGTTAAAATCAACTTATATAAAACTATGCACTGTAAATTCTGACACTTCTGTTTGAATCTCTTTTCAAACACTTGTCTTTGCTCACCATAATAGATGTCAGTTCTTCTGATGTAGTTCAAGCATGAGCTTCATATGAAGACTCAGCTATGTCTATTGCATTTCTGAAGCTACTACTCACTGAAGTTTTGTGCTGTTTGACATCAAAGATAGGCAAGAATCACCTGCTGAGTTCACATGCATGGAGCAAAACATCTTCAAATCACTTGTGCTAGACAAAAGTTTTTCATATTAAGCTTTCACTATCGTGGACTTAAAGACAAATGTAGTCCTTGTTAAAGTTGCAGCATCGTGTTATTAAACTATGCATCTGGGCCTCTTGATTTATAGAAGTTTTAAGACAAAAGATAATAATTTGGCTGATTTATTTTTTGGCATCAATTGCAAAGCATTCTGTTGCACAAAAAAATTGTTTTTCATTCAATATGTAGTGATTTAGCTTAAAGGTAAAAACAAATTGAAAGTGTGATATTCTCTAGCTTAGAAAAAAGCCACTTTTTCAAACTTTAATAGCTGACTTTTTTTTATCAAATGGAAAACCAGAAAGAAGCAACAGCTAAAATATATATTGTATATAAGGAATGTAAATTAAACAAATTCCTATTCTAAAAAGTTCACAAATCTCTTTTTTGTGTAAGTTTAATCAAATAACATGCTGAAAAATAAATAGAATGTAGAATAAAAAATATTTATAAAGGATCAAGAACTACTGTATAATGGATGTGAGTCTAATGGATGCTAATCACTATAACTGTGCCATAGTTTTTAATCACAGTGACTCCAATGATGACTCTGTATGTAAACCAGATTCAACATGAATATGCATAGGAATTAGATTTTGGAACAGTTGTGTATGAAAAGTGTTTATAATTAGCCTGCATTTAAATGTCACCAAGTGACTGCATAAAGTGCAAACCAAAACACAACAGGGTGTGTGGCTGTTGTGAGATAATTGAATGCCTTGGGTGTGTCAGCTCAGTCAGCAGATGCTGAGATGTAGTTGCCAATTTTAGCAGACCGATGATTTTAGTATTGTAGGGCCTCTAGTGTTTTTTATTCAAGTGCCTTGAAATGAATTTAAAAGAAAAAATGTTTTTCCCTAGTATTGTTTTTCCATTTCTTTAGTATACAGATCCAAAAGAGCCAATGTGCCTAACACTTTCCAATCTCTGCTGTTGTTCCATAACCTCAAGGTTAAAAGCCTAGCACGGCAGATCATTAACTCACTCCTGACTATTTAAATTTTTGGTTACTGTATTAAATTCCCTCTTTGGCAATTTCACTATTAATACATTTCTTGCTTTAAAAACATTTTATGTTTACTGAGGGCTTAATGTCTTACAAATAGACAGTGTGGTTAGGCTGTATTAGGTGCTTATATGTACATACAGATAGGTTCAGAGCATGATTTTTGTGGTTTATACATGAGTCAGGACCTTCTAAGTCCCTTTAAGGACTCTAGCACTTGTTCTGGTGTCACAGGGCTCAGAGCTGTTCTCAAGTATCATGCATTCATCATAGTTTTGTTCTAATGACATCTTGCAGTGAGATGCCAGGAGATGAACTTACCTTCCTTTCCATCCGTCCCCTCCTCAAGTCTTGTTTTCCATGTAAAATAAATCCATGCATGTTGGCTGGCAGGGAACCAAGTCTGCCCCAGCAGTAACTGTGTTACACCTGAAATACTTCTAGAATATCCAAAATCTTAGGACATACCAAATCCCAAATGACAAAACTTTGGAACAGACTGTTTCATTGTAGGATTGAATACACAAACACTTGAGAATCTGCCAGTAAAAGCCTCCTAGACCTTACAGACCATAATATGACCTTAATATGCACAAATTAGGTTCCAAAGCTGGAACTATAAAATATCTTGCGAAGAACAGTTGTGTTAAGCAACACAGAGTAGGAAATCAGGTGTTAAGGTGGTTGAGACAGAATATGGGCTGCAGATTATGTTGGTTTACTTAAAACACAGTCAATGTCTTGCCTTTTTAGTTGTGGCTCTTTCAGATTTGTCAACATTAATTTAATATCCTACTCTTAACATGAATTGTGTTCAGTATGAGGCATTTCAGGATGCATTTGAGCCCGTGCTCAGATTTAATTAGAAATGAGAAATATAGCAGATGGAGAGAAATCATTGTTGCACAATTGGGCCATAATGCAAAGAAATTTCTCTAACAGTTGACAGTTAAGAACTGTCCAATTAGCAAACCACAGCAAAAGAAAAATGATCTACAAATAAAATTAAAAAGCAGGATAACAGCTGCTCCAACTCTCTAAAAACATCTCTTATGGAAACAAGGAAAAGCCTAACCATTACACCAAATACCACCATAAAACAACTAGATTGCAGTACTGGTATTAGAGTTTAGTATCTATGAAGCTGCTACAGAAGTGACCCTTATATTTGGCTTTCCTGTCAGAGGAACTCAAAAGAGACATTCTGTTATCAAAGAAAAAAATTCAAAGGGAGTCTTCTACCATTAGTTTTGCATGGTATAACACTGATTTCCCCATATTTTACACAACAGAGGCAAGGTTCTGTACTCAGGAATAGTATTCTGCCCGGATGAAAATATTTTGCCTTTAATGAGCTTTATACACCCAGTCATCCTAACATCTGAGTCCACAATACACAGAAGTAAGCAACACATTAAACTAAACTATCCACAAGAGAAAGCACAAAGCAGCAACAGCGGGCGGGTCAGCAATCCCTCATTTGTGAGGTATCAAAGGCTGTTGATAGATCTAATAAAATTACTCTGAACATCTGACCTTTGTTCATGGCCAGAAGGAATGCAGTTATACAATCGGGGAAGGGAAACCACTGGTGACAAAATGCAGTTTCAAATAAACTATGCTTCTACTGGCAATTTTTCTTTATCCACTATCATGTAATATGCAGAGGGCTGCACAGTATGTACTTAGAACAGGAAATGAAAGTGAAAAAAATGGAAGCTAAAACTGATGCTAACAATACTTAAATTGCTTAATGGGGATGCTGTGTACATACTCCCTCAGGCAACAGATCCTTGTAAGTGTTTAGAGCTCCTAATTGTACCGTATGTCTTAATAAACAGCAGGTTACAGAAACTCCAGGTCAAATGTTAGACAACAGAGAGATTTTGCCTATAATTTATTCAAAAGTTTGATTGTATCATTGCACATTAGTAGGAAATCAAACCTCAGAGTTATGAAACTAATTACTGCCAAACATCTCTAAAGTATGTGTTCGTGTGTGTGTATTTGGATAGAAGTATATGTGTGTTTTTGCATGAATATATATATATATACACACATTTGTGTAGCTGTTATTACTGAGGGCTAAAGGCATCACCAACAGACAGCAGCAAGATTTTCTTATGTCTGTGTTCTATTTATTTGATAAGTAGAACAAGAATTTAGCATCCAAATATTTCTTTTTTGATCAAAAGATTAGGAAATCTTATTAGATTATTTTACATCAGACATAGTTTCTCTGCTCAAGTAGTTCTCTACCTAGCCTCCCTCTCTGTTTTGCTGGGTTAAACAACAGTCCTATAATCACTCCAAGGATCTCTCCTGCAAAACGTGTGTATCAGAGGATCCAACACAAGATGAACAAACTGTTTAAAATAACTCGAGCTTCCTTTTGTGCAGACATGCAGGAAGGAAATTTCATGAAACAATACCAAATAAATACCAAAGTTCCCTTGGGTTTTTAGGGTGCTCTTCCACAGGTTTGCAGATTCCCATGCTGCTCTGCTTGTGCCGCTGTCTCTGGAAAAACTGTGTCTGTCTTGTTGGTGAAGTACTATTTTGATATCCTACTAGGTTTTTCTGAGAGAGAACCTTTGCTCAAGCTTCAGAGCTCTCTGGGTACAAGAAAGCTCATCACTGACATAATCTAGACACAATTAGCACTTTGACAAGTAGGTATTACGGGAGTCACTGTCATTTCCAGGAATGCTGCCTCCACATTGAATCCAAGGATGCTAAAATGCCTTTCATTTAACTGAGTACCTTTGTGGCTATAATGTGAATTTATGACATCAAACAATTCACAGGGACATGTTAGGTAGATGACTGAAACACATACAAAAGTGCATGGGTGATGAAGATAACTAGGTTTAAGACTGTTTCCAAACCTGCTTTCCATTTCCATCCTGTTAGGAAATATGAATAATCTTCATAAACATTTTGTGGATTGGTGTAATGCAGCTTAAAAAGCCAAAGGACTAAGAGCTGCCCTGTAACAATAACAGAGAAAAAAGTTACAAACCTCTGATTCCATCCCTTCCATAATTTAAAAATGAAACAGAAACCTTTGAAGAAAAGCTACTTTTTAAGTCCTCCTAAGTTTTCTTGAGTAAGGTTAAGGAGACAGTTTATTAATTAAGGAAAATAAACAGCTTCTTGAAATTGTATAAATTTTATGATATTACTCTTAAACCAAATGCAGTTTAGAGCTATTGTGTACCTATGGCAATTACTTAATTTATTATTTAATTGGCATAGGTGGTTTCTACAGAAAATCTCTCCATGTCCAGACTGAAACACAGAAAACTAAACAGAACTAGCTAAAATTTGTGAACCCAAGGAACAGCATCCTTTTAAAGAAATCTTCCTACTCTGTCAAGGAGTGCTGCAGGAAATCTGTGCCTGTACTTTTTTTAGAGCACTGATGGCCAACACAATGCACCAGCCAAAAGTCCCTTGTCACAGCCAGACATTTTCTAACTAGAAAATACCAAGTCATTGTGCCCAACAGTCAAAACTCTCAAAGCCAAACAAAAAAACAAGCAAACAGTTTTATATGTATAACCACTGAGATTCTATGAGAATCTAGAGAATACTCCTCTTTGAGGTTTTGGTCTCCACCCAAAGTAAAATAATATGTTGAAATAATCCTTCATCTGAAAAAATTAGCAAGCAATTAACCAGGGTCAATATGGATAATAAAAAATATACATCTTATTTGTTCAAATATATCTGTTAAGATTGTAAGAAATCTTGTTATTCCTCTAAGTATACATTTTAATTATGTTCAGAATGGCAAAAGAAACATGTAATTAAAAAAAATTTTGAAAGAAAAAAAGTATTTTAAAAGTTACTGTGAAAGGGAACTATGCCTTTTTTGACGTTTTCCTATGGAACATTTAAGTGAAGCAAACATACTTTTATTTAAAGTTTGTTTATAGATAAAGAAATGCAAGATAACCTGCACTGTTGTTTGGGGAGGGTGAGGAGGAGGGTGTGGGGAGGTTAATCAAAAATCTTACATGAGGAACAAAATCAAATATTGATGGTTTCTTTGAACAGCCACTATCTTATTAATGACTAGAATCTCTGAATACAAAGGAGAAAGAAAGAAGACATTTTTAAACAAACATTGAGAAATGGATATTAAACTTGTTGCTGAGTCAAAAATTTCTTTTCCTGATCTTTTAATATAATGATATGTAATCTTAAAACTCGTGAATTACATACTCATCCTACTTTGGCTATTTTGACTTGCTTTTAATAGCAAACTTCAACTTTAAGTTCATAATCCCAAAAGAATTATTTTCCTCTACTCCAAACAAACTCATTCTGTGTCTATATTTTCTATCAACTGTTACTAAGCAATAGGTCTTCACATAAAATCTTCCTCAACTACTCCACCATTGATGTTTCTCTTCTAGGGCATTTGAATGTAGAAAGAAACCGTGGGGTGCATGAGTGGAGAGGTTTGCCATGGTGATCTGTAAACTTCTGTCACAATAGTCAACATATATTTAGTCTTTTCATTAATTGTAATATTTGCCAAGAAGCTAAAGCTTTTAGAAGTATACCTAACTCTTGTCACTTTTTCTTGTTACCTATTGTGAGAGGGAACCAGCAATTTATCATTAGATGCCACAAGCATCACTTATGATAAAATTATGTAATATGAATCATCCTGAGTATACAAGACCTAAAAGATCATTAAAAGGTCTTGGTTTGTTCATTTAAACTCAAATGAAAAAAACCTGTGGCTTAGTTACATTCAATACAAACATATAAAATGAATATGCAATGTAATTATTAAGAACTCAAAGAAGAATTTGTGTATTGTCATTATAAATGGATATACACATAAACCATTAGACAAAGGTTATATTATCCCATTCTTTAATGACACATCATTCTCTACAGCATGAACTCTACTTCTGTCTTTATCATATGCTGTGTATTCTGTCGATAAGTAGGAAAAGTCAGTAAGTACCCTGTTTTGGAATAAAAATGACATTTTATGTATAGATAAGTAGTTACTGGGAAAACCACCATGTAAAATTTGCCCTGTACTGGAACAGTGAGTGATCTCACTACAGTAAGTGATCATCCTGCTGAGAGTCACTGGACACCTTTTGCATTCCATTCTTGGAACTCATTTGCAGTAACAGCAATACAAGATCATTTGGAAAGACAATTTTCCGGACTCACTTTAAACAAGGCAGATAACACCTTGAATAGTGATTGAAAACAGAATCCATCTTATGATTAAATCTGACATTTTCATTCTTTTACATATCAACCAGAATACTGAAATCAAATATTGGAGCAGAAGTATCCATAGACCTCATCTGAACAACCACAAAATATACAATGTTATGGTATGCATTACATCCAAAAAAGTACTGGACCTAAGGACAAGATACACAAGATACATTCAAAAATTACAGAAAACAAATTTCCTCCTCATCTTTACCTATGATTTCTATGATCACTCCATTCATCATCACATCACAGGGCAGAGTCATTGTCCTGCTTACCTTAATATTTGTCATTGACATGGAGAGACACAAGTCATCCTGCCAAGGAGTTTGTGACAGCTCTGAGATATGTCAAGGCCACATCTAAACCAGTGGCCTTTTCCCCAGAATTCACTGTTTTGAACAGTGGAATTGAATGTAGTACATGATTCTGGATCTCATAGCATATTTCACCCACACTCAGCCTGGAAAACTCTTTTTTCCGTAACATGAGGAATGTTCACAACATGTTGGCTGCTGCACATAAAATCCAGACATTTCAGATACTCTATAACAAACATGCGGGAAATTAAGACAGCTGCATGGAAAGCATAACTTTCCTTCTATGAATTGAAAAAAAGGTTACAGACAGCTGGGGACATGTCCTTCAGGACAGGGTGGTCAGCACAGAGGAACAGCATATGCCACAGTGAGATGTTCACCACAAACCTCAGAGTGATGAAATATGAAATGCATATGATCCTCAAGGAATCCACACATGAAACACAGACAGCAAACCACAATCACACACTTCCTATCTCAAAGCCTGGCAAAGCAAAGAGAAACAGTGCTGTAAAAGAAGTGTTATGTCCACATGTGCCATCTGTCATCATGCGCTGGTGGATCACAAAGAGGTCAAGTGGGCTGCAATTTGAATATTTTTGGGTTTCAAAATATTGAACTACTTTCAAGAATAAGTTGGCACCCCTCCTGTGATGAGATCTGTCTACAAGGATACTTTCTCACTGTTTTTGAAAAAGTGAGCAAAACAAGAGAGAAAAACAATGTTGACAACAGCCATGCCAGAATGATCTGATATACTTTAGCCTGATGAGACCAGTACCATTAGGCCTTTCTCATGATGAAAATGCATACAAATTATGTAATTGCCATTAAGCAGACACTTAATCACAGCAACAGACACTGCCGTTACTGTAGTTTTGCAATTCCTCATGACTTAAGAGTTCTTAAACTAGTATGTACCCTATGAGACAGTGTCTGAGCAATTCACATTTTAGAATGTGTCCTATAGTCACTACTCTTCTCTTGGAGAAATACACTGATTTCTGGTGGAGTTTTATTAGAAATAGGACATAAAGGAATTAAGAGACATGTTGAAAGCCACTTGAGCAATCTGAGGCATAATGGAAAATTGAATTCAAAGTCTTTGAACCACAGGCTCCATAAGATAACCAAAAAAGATATTTCCTGTTTAATATTAATACTTCCTGTATCCTTGGGGAAGTGATCACAGGGAACAAACAATTATGCAAGCATCAGGAATCAAAAACATCCATAGAAATAAATGGGAAAACTTTTATGTCCAGAAGACACTGCTGTTGCTGCTACAGATAATGATAGTGCAGCTGATCCTGACACTGCTGAGTGGGACGTAATGTCAGTTCTGGATGAGGGGCTGCACTGCAGCAAAAATTCTGATCATGAATCCCATGATACCATATCAGCATTTAACAGGTCTGACTTTCATGCCTAGGAGACAACTGACTAAAATTCCAAGCAAAGAATCAGAGAAGTCATTGTCAACTCTATTTAATATGTTTTAGGAAAAAGCACTAATTATTATTAACTACTGATCAACTACAGAAAGACATAGAAGGGTGACTCTAATCTTTAGGGGAAGACGAATACCCTGCAATTAGAAAAACACGTTCTTTAATTTTAAGCTAGATTTTTGGTGCTGTTTAATAGCATCTGTATTTGGCAGGTTTAATTGCCATATTTTTTGCTATAATACTAAAGCCATGAGTAAAAATCGAGAAGTCTTGAGACAATTTACTGTTTCCTTATCATTTGAATAGGAAAATAATCACACCACTATTATATTGAAATAATCAAAGACTTATTTACAAGTAATTAAGATCATCACTCCTCTTGGTATGAGAAGGAGGAGATGCCTTGCAGCCCCTAAATCCCCTTTTAGTCACCTCTTCAACAGTCATAGGTATTTCCCTTCTTTTGTGAGCTTTTGATATTAGCAACTGTTGAATACCTTTCTTTTCTTTTGGCTCAGTCTTCCATATCTAAAAGTTAGTCTTATTCTTGAAATATTTTTCCTATTTTTCTAGATTTTATTATTATTATTGTTACTTATTTTCATAGTGCTAATGCATGAGGACAGAAATCTACTCCATGTGCATGAACTTGTACAAATGCATGGCAAATGTGGTCTCTTAACTGTGGGTATTCAGGGACAGTTCACAGTCAATAATGCGTGAACAGCCCAAATTTCACCAACTTGTGTCTGTCTATAGTAATTGTTAGTTTTGGGGTTTTTTCATTTTAACAATGTTTAATTTCAATTATTGTTTCAATTATTTTTTAAAAAAAAATTCGCCTATAATTCTGGGTTGATAAACACCTCCATGAGCTCCAAGAGTTCGCAACAAAATTAAAGTAGACCTGAAATTATATCTTTTTTCTCTTTAGTATGGAAAAAAAAAGAGGTAGTAGAGCCATCTGAAATACAAGCCATTACACTTGTTTGATACACTAGGATGAAGCAAAAGAAGGCACAAGTCTAATTTTTTTAGCAAATCCTTTGCAGTTCACCTTTAAACTAAAGGTCATCAGGTGAGAATCGGTGTGTTTGAAAGCACTTGAACTGCTTAGGGAGTTCATCTTATCTGTATTATTCGTACATATTTGACGATTATAAATCACAATGGACTGAAATATTTCTGGTCTTTCACATCAGCAGGCATCCAGAGAGTACTGTCTTTTATTTACTGACCATGTTAAAAATGACACACTTTTTTATTATTTTATAATAATATGCTGTCTGGCCAGTTCAGAGAGATCTCTAATAATGTCTCAGTCCAGCCATGGGTCTCATTATGTTGGTAGGAACTGTCATGCAACTGTGAATGTGCAATAAGTGTAGAGGTACAGTAAATGGCAGAAAAATATGAAAAGCATTCTACTTTCAGATGCTGCACAAAGCTATTTATTCCTACTACACTGAATGAACTAAAAATTGAGGGGAGAAAATGAGAACTTTACTTCATCGCCTTGTAAATTTAAACAAAGAGAGGATTTAAGGATATGTCTTACAGCAGAAAATGAGGCATGTTATACAGTGCAAGATATGCACTTAGCATTTCTTATATTCCATCCATTTTTTAAGCACAGCAGCACATTGATTTCAATGGCAGTTCTGTTTAAAAATCAATGCTATACCATGACCTAGGTAACAATGTAGAGAGTACACATATTATTCATAAATTACATGATTCTGCCCCAAATCTATGACCCTTACTGTGGGCATGTTCTTCTGACTGTGGTCTCACAAAACATTTTAAAACAACACTACAATTGTATCTCTGGATTTCAGTTTTATAGAAACCAGAAATATTTGTCTTTTCATTAGATTTTATGTACTAAATTGCATAAAATATGCCATAGAAATGATACCTGGATTTCAAAATGAATTGTTACACAACATGACAAACCAGAAAGAAGGGAGACTTGTTGGAGGATTTTGATGTACAGCAAAGAGAATTTATTATGTCTTACTAACCTTGGGTCTGGCCCCCCTATTTGGAAGTACAAAATAGTCTACAAAATGAAATTGGAGATGAACCATCCATTTGCTCTCTGTGCTACATCTCTGCTGCTTCTGGCATGACATTTCTTGGATGAGACAGAGTGAAGAAGAAAGGGAACTGGTGAAGTGCCTTTCACTTCATTAATGTACCTGTCAACAACATCCAGACCTACTTCTATCGACAGTCTCTTCTGTTGCAATTCAGTTTGGTTTACCACATAGGCATAAATTTCATCCATATGGTGAACACTGCCAAAAAATCAGCACTTGTACAAGGATCAATTATTTAAGAGGCTTGGACTCATTCAAATATTTCCTGCATGCAAAAAGGTGATTTATAAATTTGCACTGTCCAAGAACTAAACAAAAAATATTCTGCTCAAAAAAACCACGCAAGAGTATTTTTTGAAAGAAGAAGGAAAACAACACAATCTCATTTCAATCAATATAAAACATTCCATTCCAAACCCAGTAGTTTGGACCCACTTTTGACAATATGAAAGCAAAGAAAGGGATACATTCACAACTCTTCCAGAGAGAGGTTCCTTAATTAATAGCCCAGTTGGTGGGAAATTCACCCAAGCTTTGCAAGACCTCTATTCCATCCAAGACATATGATCCCAAGCCCTCCCCTGCCAGGAGACTGTACTGACCAGCAGGTCCCAGCAAAGCTAGCCAGCCCCCAGTGGCTGAGCCATTTTGTATGCGGCACTGCGGAGGAGGCTGGAGCCCAGCAGTCGCTTCTGTAATGCATCTCATCTGCAGTGCTAGAAAGCCTTCTTTCCTCTGCTCCATGCATATTTAGGTACCCCCAGGCAAACTGGAACAACTTTCCCCAGAAAGGTGCTGGTTCCAGCATCATCCTGAATGAGACAGAGTGAGTTTGGACCAGGGTCTTGTGCCACTCAGGAGAGCAGCCTAACCACCACTCTATTAGGTGTTCAAGTGTGGAGCTCCCGAAACCCCTCCTGTGGGAGCAGTGGCACTTGCCATAATGTATTTAAATATTAATTGAGCAAGAGAATGTGAATGACTCTTTAAGCCTGACTAGCAGCTAAGGTGCTCTCCTGGGACATGGGAGCTGCGATTTCAGATACCCTCAGGCAGATTAAGGAATTGAACCCAAGGCTCCCACAGCTGAATCTTTCTTTTTGCCCACATTTGAAGCCAGCTTGAATCCATCCAAAACCACTGAGATCCATGGATAGCTAAATAACCCCCCAAACTACATTGCTCAGTGAATTTATTGTTCACCAAGAAATCTCTGCCCCACTTACAACCCACCCCACTTTTGCCTGCCTGGAGAGTCAAAGGTCCCAACATAAGGCACCTCACTGGTCCTATGGGTATGTGTGACTCTTCACTTTTGAAATATTAGCACTCTTTTGAAGTGCAGTTTCCCTTTACTTTCTCATGCAGAGTGATCAGTGAACTGGGACTGGTCAAGATTGTTTATTTAAGAGTGGGAATTTTACATTGCCACACCAATAATGGCACCTGTATAGTATATCATATTGCAAGAGTGTGTCTAAAGGTAAGGCAAAAGCCTGAGAGATCTGAGGAATGAACTGGGATTAGTTCCAAAGTCCCTTAATGTCCTTTAAAAGGAAAGTCAATACAGGAATATCTTTACAGTACAAGTTATGTGGGCAGAAAGTGTAAGCCCATTCATGTCTCAGATTTTTCCACATCTGAAGGAGGCTGCTGCACATCTGTTAGTCAACCACAAGAGTGGAATATATTATGAATTTGCCTGCACCTATCCAGCTGAGGAAAGGTTTCACTGAGTAGAAAAGGATTTTTTTGCCAAACTGTGCATCCTTTTGGAAACTAACTGGGGCCAACACAGATGTGTTGAGCAGCAAAAATCCCTCTTTGAAGCATAGTTGGTTCCAGAAAAAGCATCGTTTTTCTACTGCTGGCAAGGATCTGTAAACTCATTTATGTTATTTTCTGAGAAGTAAGAGAGGACACTAATGCCAAGTATCTCAGTGTATTTTCTATTTTAATGCAATTAAGTGACTAGGAAAAAAGAGTGATGCCATATGCAACTGCATTACCTGTGAGAACTTTGTAATAAAGCATGGTAAAAAATATGGTAGGATGTGGGGAAATTAGCCATGAGATCTGTGGTCTGGGTTATTTATCCAATAGAAGGTAGCAAGGAGCACATATTTTGATGGCTTATATGAAATGATTTATTCTCAAAAAAATGCCTAATAGTCCTTACCAGCATATTTTTGGCTCTCTTACTACTCCCAGGGAAATTTAGCAAAGTCAGACAAAGTTAAATACTTTGCACTACCTGAGACAGTCTTCTGCAGTTAATATTGAGGCTATACAGGCTGCCAGGTTGGGGCAACCTGACATGTCCTTGTCTTTTCTCTGTTTGATCTTTACATTAAGAGACCATTTTGTTTTCTACCATTATTAAATGAACATACAAGTAACACATAAAGTGATAAAATGCTAAACATCTTAGCTGGGTGTTCTGGCTTGTTAGATCTACTAACACGGATTAAAGCATGAATTTTCCTTATAAGTAGAATTCTACAAATAATGAATTGGTTTTATTCCTTCACATCAAAAATAAAACAATTAATTTGGGCCTCAAAGCAAAAACGACAAAAAAAAAAAATCGAACAAGCAATATATGTGTATTTTGATTTCCCTTTAATTTACCCGCACTGAGAAATACATATCTTTCAGTACTTTTTTTATTTTGAAGTCCTTATTAAACCATGAATATCGTCAACTTTACAATAAATTATTTGAAACACGTCAGAACAAAATACTTGAGTATTGTTTAGTTTATGTTCCCTCTTTTAAACTCAAACTATTAAGTAAAAACAACATAAATCATGTGTGTTTAGCCCCATGACATTTCATTTTGTGCTAAATATTTCGTCAGCAGATTAATAAAAATTAAAACCAGCCAATATCATTCCTATTAATATTTTTGTCTTCTTTTGAGGTGATGCTGCTAGGCAGTATATATCCTCCAAAAATAACACATTGGGAGATATTTAGGATATTAAAAATACAGTAAATAGTAATCATAAAAAACCTATAGTATTCATCCCTAGTCAAAAGGCAGACTTAGGTATTTGCAGCAAAAATTAACAAGCAGACACAGTTTGCATTCTAGAGCATATTTAAAAAAAAACTTTTTTCACATGCTGTACACAAAATGTTGCATTAGAGACAAAAAAATATGGTTCATGTCTCACCATTACACTATGATCTACTCCCCTTTAAACCTGTTGTTATACCAAATGTACAGGCTGAAGTGGGCTGCCTGATTTTCAAGAGCTGAATGTTAGATCCTGTACATGAATTAACTGTCAGGTCTATGCCATTTTTAATGCACTGTTCAACAGGTATTAATCTACCTGCTGATCACCCAGAAGGAAGCCTCCATTCCAAACAGGGTATTATTAGCCATTCACAGAAGAACATATTGGAAGGTCATCTCTTGACTTTTACTGAACAGCTCTCCTGACATAAAGGGTTAACAAGCAAAAATCAGTGTGATTCAAAGAGATTTGTCTTCAATAAACGAACTACATCCTTCTCTTGTGAAAGATTTTGTAAGATAGCAATCCTATACAAATACCACTGGTGCTTTTTTATTAGCCAACAGTCTCTGTAACTAGCACAGTTTGCAGAAGTAAAAGGATTTTATTGAACATCATATTTGCACAGTTATCAATAACTTCATACACAGGCCAAAGATTGAAACAGTGAAATGTGTGCGTGTGTGTGTGTGTGTGTGTGTGTGTGTGTGTATAAATGGAGGAAGAAAGGAGAAAGAAAAGAGGAAAAGTAGAGGGGATGACAGGGGCTGTTTAAGTGCCAAAAAACACAGTTCCAAGGACAAATCTGCAGAGGTCTACATGTATGTATAGGATTGACTGTGCAGCTCTTCAAAAGGCTCTGAGATCTAAAAGACATATATTTGGTTAGTACTTCTTATATTTAGGTAATATCTTCTTATTATATCTGAACAGCATTTGCACGTGCAATGCATAGAGAATATACACCAGCAACAAGAGAGTTTATATTTAACACAGTTTTCAAGATATCTAGTATTTTGTCAAACATTTTATAGGTTTTAGCTTAGGGATAAATTTGAAGCTGGCTTTTCCCCAGTGAAACCTGCAACAGTAAAGAAATATATATTGAAGGAAAAGAGAAACTAGGATATCGAGAAAGCCTAAAAGAAATCTAACATTTCATTTTGTACTTAATAATTACTTTCTACAGATCCCTTTGACTGGGAAAGCTTTTATATCTCAAAGTTTACTGCTCAGCCATGATGCTGAAAATCTCCAGATTTTTTTCCTTGCTTTAGATTCTAAAGTATACATATGGTCTGTTTTCTGACATGAGACAGTATTTTCAATTTCAAATAGCAACAGCTCATCTGCCAATTCTTTACGTAAGATTTAATGGCTAAGAAACATTTTCAGCCAACCTGTAAAACTCACTATTGAGCCGGAAACAGCTAATTTGTCCTTATACAAACAGAAACTTCATGTTTTGTTGTATAACTATGGCAACTTCTACAAATTACTCAGCCAGGACTTTTGTTATGCTATTTTATGACTCAGACTTATTAGTGTTCACCTCCCTCAACTTCCAGTACAGTATTTCTCCTTTCTGAAATGACTCAGAACTACTGCCTCTTAAAAATTACAAACACACAAAAAATTCTTTCTGGATGGGTGTGAGCAGTACCTACAAACTCCGAGTTTTAGCTCTGTGCACCTGAATTGCTAGGTTGTGGTCTATTACATCGTGACAAGACCTATTTTATATTCAAAGTAGAGAAATTGCTATAGTATGTGACAAGGAGATAAGTACACCCACCTAGTTTGTTTCGAAGTGGATCGGTTCTTCAGCATGCATTAAGCCCTTCCAGATTTATGCCCGGTGGCTGGCTCTTTGCCAGGGCTTGGATTCTGTTCTGGTGTGCAGTGTGCTGAGTATTCCCAGGTGCTGGTATATTTTTATGCCTTAGTCCTTATTTACAGTTTTTCTAAGGGTTGCTTTGAAGTCTGAACAATCGTGATGCAGTGCACTACAAAGTTCTTTCCACATCCAGCAATCTTTTCATGTTGCCTTAAGTTAAGCCATTTCTAAATGAGAAAATACGAAGATGAGCACTAATAAATTGCAAAAGAAAAGAGCCTATTTCTTGCATAAAATTAATAATTTCAGTGTACCAGAAGCTATGTGAGCAATCACAGCACAAGATTAATAACTTAAAATCATCATTCACTCCATCTTCCTAAAACTCTTTCACAATGGCTACTAATACAGTACTACTTTCAACTTTATAGCTCCCCTTTTTACCAGCCCTACTATTATAACACTTGACATGCTTGGCTGCCATGGTGTAATATAGAGGGGTAAAATGATGCATTAAAGGTCCCTGGTGCAAATCCTATTCAAAATTTTTCAGTCTGCAATAGGCAGTACAAAAAGGCAATACTGGGAATTTAAGGGTCATAAAGTAGTACAGGCACTCAGCTCTCCAAGTTTCAGTTAACTTTCTAAAAGCCAAAGCAACAATAGCAAAAGCTCTAACGATACGTTCAACTTTCTTTTGGAGAACAGGCACCTAGAGAATTGTAAAGGAGGGTGAGCAGGGAAGCGGCCACATTATGCGGCAGTGTTAGCCAGCATCACTCATATGTGACTCTCGGCAGCTGTCTGATGCAAGTAACTGCTCAGTGCCTGGGCAAACAACATGGTATGGTAGCATGCTTCACACCGTGAGGCAAACAGCACTCTGTGGAACAAGAAAAATCAGAATAAAGCTCTGGAAAATCAATCCAGTGTTTTGGGGGTTTAGTGCATTCACTCCTCAAAATTAAATTCTAATTTCTTGCAGTTATTCTCACAGATTCTTTTCCTATTAAAAAAAATAAGTTTCTCAGTTTAGTGTATATTTTTTTCAATGCTTTATTCTAAAAATCCAAAAAAAATTAATTAAAAAAATCTATATAAGCATGTATTTGTGGCTCCAAAGTGGTTTAGTTACTTTGTAGAAAACATGTATACAAACTATAGGACTTTGGTCACCAGATATTAAATGTTTTTATACTTCAGTGGATTTGTGTTTTGAAAGGGGTGAAAAATTTGAGAAGGCAGCTCTGGTAAACCAAAGCACAGACAAGCCTATGGGTCTATGTCCAGGTACAGGGTTTCCAGCTATGGACAGACCTGAGACGCTTAGCAGGCTTTGCCTTACGTTTACCAGCTGATATGTTAAAGAACTGTAGAGGGCTCATATAAAGACAAATTATCTGTACAGTGTGATGTACATGATTATATTTTTGGGGAGAAATGTACTAGTGAGTAAACTGAGAAAGGGAACATGAGTGAGATTCAAAGCCCATTCAAGTTTCTAAAATGCTTCAGTTAACTTCTATAGTTTTCAGAGGAGACATGACACAATTTCTAACAGATAGTGGTGATGTATAAACTGAACAATACTTTCATCTGCCTCAAAAAGACATGGAGACTAAACCAGAGGAGAAATAACAGAGAAGAATATGCTCTATTTTGCCATCACAGGAATGTATGTATAACAGATAAACATCCTCCCTTACACACTGGATCAAGAGCCAAGGGAGATCCTGCATACTCGAAGCCATCAACCACTTAAAACTGCTATTGTCAAAGCAATTTTTTACAGCAGACTGATTTGTATGCAGACCGTTTTTAATAGCACAGAAAGAGTTTGGGACCATGTGTTAGAGTACACAAGTGATTTCCAAAAGACATTTGAAATGTAAAAATTCTGGGGGCTGCCTCCTTCCTTTCTCCCCTTCCCTGCAACATGCATACACATGCACACACGCACCATCAACTTCCACTGACATTTCTTCATTACTATGAAGAAGCTCAGGCTCTCTTGAGGGATTTTGCAAAGCACTGCTCCTCTTTTTAAGTAAAGCTACACACTTACGTCTCTCAAAATGATTTCCATAAGTTTATATTCCATCAAAACACATGATTTCAGATCTTAAGGTGTAGAAGTAGTGTTAACAAGGTCCTCCTGTGAAGATTTTAAGCTCTTTTGAATGCAATTTCATTCTTTCTGGTGTCTTCTGCTTGTCAAATTTGCACAGGGCATTGGGACATTCTTTGGCATCAGAAGGTGCAGCTGGGGAATAAAATGTCCTCAAATCCAGACTGCTGAACTGAAACCTTTGCTTCTTTGATCTAAGAAAAGGCCATACCCTGGGTTCAGTGTTATCAAATCATGATATCTGCAGGAGATGCTAACTTTCTGTAAGAAGAGTAATGTTAAAATAAATTTAATTTAATATAAAGACAACAACAAAAAAAAATACTGAAATGCTGCCCTCTGGTATCAAACCCTATCAACTATTTTAGGGTTCCACTTGGTCACCACAGTATTTGGGGTAGATGCAGTGATTTGTCTTTAAAAACTAGCATATTAAGACAGAGCCCCACTTCCCTAAATAGCTGAGCACTGACAGAGGGTTAATATTACACTAGGTTAGGATTTTAGTGGGGATGAACAACATCTTTTTTTTTTCTACTGTAACGCTACTTAAAACCATGCAGTCCAGCTGTAAGCATGTTCATCAAAAGAGAAACCCAAGAAACCAGACACTTTGCAATTCCATTTCACTGCACTTTCAAGGTACAGTAGCAAAGGTAACAAAAGGATGTTTATTTCCTTTGTATAACAGACAAAGGAAGCTGCAGTAGCACTTACTGTTTAAGTTTCAAGATAAGCACAATACATTCACACCAGTGACAAGATAAAACAGAGATGCTGTGAATTGTAGGGTGGCCTGTACAAAAAAATCAATATTATGGTAATATGGAGTAATTCAGCATTTCTGCAACAAGCTACTATTTGAACTGTGGTATAAACTAATAAAATCTTAAAAATATTTTGTGAACCTTACTTGTTCCATCTACAGTCACACTTTGAAAAAAATTATAGAAAAATCATCTTAGTTATTTTTAGGTAGCAGCATGGTAGGAAAGAAAAAATAGAAATTAGTTCATCTTCCCTTTATGTGGTGCTGTAAGACAGCAAAATCTAGTGGGATGAATAGAAGAATGGAAATTGGGACTTAGAAGTTTTATTTCTTGCTCTTAAAATGATACACAGTTTGTACCTCAGTGAACCACTAAACTCTCTGTCTCATCTTCACCAACTGTATCAGGAGAATAATGATGGTATGGAGAAGTTCTGCAAAGCTTTGGACACGAGATCTGTAGTATAAGGCACTCCATACTGGGAAACAAGTCCTATTCTTGCCTGGCTCCACAGAACAGAGTCCCAGACTAGCACCATCAGGTAGCATTTGCCTAGGCTCTGCTAGTCCTCACATGGACCTCACATGGGCCTCACATGGGCCATAGTCCTTATGGCCCTCATTTGCTGTGCAAAAAAATGGGGTGCCAAAGCACCATGTGGTGAACATGAAACTAGAAATACGTGTGTAGCCCTGCTTCTTTGTTTCTTTTTGATTCTCTGAATTTACCTATTTTTATGCAGAATATTCTTTCAAATTTTCATCGTTTTCCAGGGTTTTAAACTCCACTTTTGCTATGGGTTTTAAGAGTAGAATTTTGTAATGGAAACGTATTTCTCTTTGGGGGACTAACTGAATTCCATTTAAACACATTTTCAATCTCTCCTGTTAAGCAAAAAAATATCCTTTGTGAATAACAATATAATTTAAGAGAGTTAAATGCAGAAGCACCTTAAATATACACAGTATGCCTATTATGAAGATTTTAGAAAAGATGTCTTCATGTCTAAAAGACATGGTTTGAGCACTGGAGGGTGTATATGAGTTCCAATGAATACAGACTGAAGCCACAAAAGTTTCTTAGCATTTAGGCGTTATTTCCTAAAATTAAGTTGAAATTTTGAAAGAAAGAGATATGGTTTTGTGGTGGACTTAGCAGTGCTAGGTTAACAGTTGGACTTGGTGATCTTAAAGGTCTTTTCATACCTAAAGAATTCTATGAGTCTGTGAATCCTCCCTCCCTTGGGCTTGACCGTTTTGCAGGAAGAAAGAGTAGCTGCAGCAGCACCTTCCATATGACTACTCCAACATTCATTCACTCAACATGACTCCGTTTTTGATTTTTCTCCTGTCTCCACCACTTAATGAAGAGAGCACAATTCACAGTCACAAAAGATACAGAAACACTTCTACAAAAGGAACTTCAGTATTCTCTGAGTGCTCTACCGTGGTTCATTAGGAAAAATGTTGTGGGATAACCACCCACTTCATGACAAATGCAATCAAACAACCAGTGTCTCCCTAAGCCTCCATTCTCAAATATGCCCTAAATAGGTCTATTTACACACAAGGCACAGTAACATTGAGTAACTGCCATAAGCCAGGAAAAATATACTGAAAAAGAATTACCCTGTACTTGCATGTTTTGTAAGTCACAGATTTAATATATTCACACATCATTCTCAAATGACTCAGATATATTTCTGAAGAGTGGCCTAGATAACTAAAATAGGTCTTCACTGCAATAGAAAACTAGAAAATCTGCTAATGTTTACAGATACAAAAAAATCAGGGTGCTGGGCTATTTGCGAAAATTTCCCCAGTTAAGCATGCTGGTCAGTCCTGTAAGATCATCTCAGAGAAGTGCCAAGCTGCCAGATGTAATTTAAAATAGTAACTCTTCGACATTCAGATGCTGCAAACTGAGGTTTAACATAAAATCCTGGAGTTGTAGGAGAGGACCTTCTAAGGTGAAGTGGATTGCAGGATCAAAAAAGGGATTTAAGTGTCCTTCAGTAAACAAACAGATGTAATTCTTAAATGCATCTGCACTCTAAGCAATTTCCATCACATTTGAGGAAAAAGCTTCTTCTCTGCTGTCCTTGTCTCTCTTTGTTACTCATTGTCTCATCTTAAAAACATCTTTCTTCTCTCTGAATGTTGCTCAACCTATGCTTGTCTTCATATGAATAAACTGTATTACTGATAAGTTTTTACAGATGTAAATTCATCATGTAATCAAAGGATAGTGATTTAAAAAATTCTAATACCCATAAAAATAGTAAAAGTTGTCTTGAAACTATGTATTTAACAAAAAAACTTAATGGAAAATTAAAATTCTGTAATATTTTTCCACCCGGCTCTGTGTCAGACTGATGAGTTCTCTACATTAAATTCAGTTTTGGAATGTTTATGCCAACACTGTGTTAATAAACCTTGTATGTATATTCTACCATTTCAGATCAAGTTATATTCCCATGTTAACCGGAATTGTGAATTACAAACTTTCTTTTTTTTATTACACAAACTTCCTGAGCTTTGCCTCACTTAAATTCACAGCTACTCTTCCACTTTTTGTCTGGGGATAATTTACATTATTTTAAGATAGATGATATTTTAGAACTGAACACCATTTCTCATTATTAAAGTAATATTCAAATTGACACTAAACATTATAGCCCACTCTCCAGTTAACACTGTATAGGCATAATGTCTTTTGGTGCTCTAAGTCAAGTTTTATCACTAAGCAATCCACATGAGGGGAAGAAAGAGATAAATGCCAATAGATTCAATTTCTGTGGTCCAGCTGGGCATTCTGACCACATTTCAGGATGAAATGCAGATGCTGATGGCTTCCTCTCCCTTCATCCTGACAGTGATTTCCATCATGAAAAGCTAAAGCTGTGGAGAAGGAGGCTCTGGTTCACCCCAGCTGGCCCTACAGCCCAGACCCTGACTACAGCAGTGCTTCTTGGGCTGTCATAGAGCTGACAGCCTGGGGGAGCTCCCTCTTTCACTTTGTTCTCCAAATTAATCTCTAAAAAAAAGCAAAACCAATATAAGTTTCCCTTTTTGCCACAGCAAATCTGTTTGATAGATACAATGGCAGGAGGAATTCAAAAAGCCCTGCTACCATAATTTAAAAATGTACTCTATAATATTCAAAGCTGTGTTGAACAGGTGAAATCTCTTTGGAAACCAGATTGAGGAAATACTAGTGCTCAAGAGCTCAGTCCATCAGAGCACATAGCCATGCACACATTCTGTTCTCAGGCATGTGCTCCAATGCCATCCTGGATCAAGCCCTTTTATTCCTCATTTAGGACAAAATTTGAAAATACACGCCACCATGCAGTGTTATATAATTCAGCTCTATTTGAGAGGGCTAAGGCAAGAGAAAGTCATTGTTGGCAAAAAAAAGCAACTAGAAAAGAACAGAACAGCCTTTGTATTATCCTGTCCTGTCTATTTTATATTTTAGACTGAAATATACTTGTTTCTAAGATACTTTCAAACATATTCCTTTGGTTTCCTTTGATATGGCTACTGCAATCTGATGCAGCGTTTCATATGGAATACATATGAAAGTCACTTGATTGGATCCTTGGTTTAGGGTTTTTTACTTTATTTAAAAAAATAATAGGGAAGAAAATATTAAAAGACTAAAATGCTGGTAGCCAAACCTGATAGAAACATATGGATGGTCAAGTTGTACTTTCACTTAATGGCAGAAAAACAAGGCAACATAAAATATTAACTCATTCACTCAAAAAAATGAAATAATCTACTCAGCCGTGATCAGTTGAAAAAATGGTTTTGCTTACTCATTTATTGTGTCTTAATGCTTAGAAAACTTTCCAAATGCCTTGCTGTACTTCTGCTCAAGGTAACATGTTTTACAAATCAACAAAAACCTTTCAGCAAGGAATGTGAGTATAAGTTGCTCTATCAGTTCATGTGAATTACCAAGACTAATTTAAAGATAATTCATCTAGTCTTTGATCTTGGCTTACCAGTGGCACCATTACCATAAAGCATAAGAAAGAGAAGGAACTTCTGTGCAATTAGCTGTGTGGGTACTACTTGGAGTAGCAAACTGAATCCTGCAGATCAGAAATTATCAGCAGAAACCTAACTCAGAGCAATTTAACCAGCTCCTTTTAGGTACCACAGCGTAAAGACATAAAATCATATACCATAGGAGCCAGCAGAGGGTGCTTCCATTGTAGGGCTGGAATAGGAGTGGATCTCAGGCACAGGAGCAAAAAAAGCCTTTGCCTATCTTTCATTTGCTATAATATTTGCCCCTACTTCAGGTACCCTTCATTTCTTTGTGAAAACAGAGTGGTCGCAGAGTCAATCGTATGCATATTTTAAAATGCACCACCTTTCCCAAATCCACATGTGTTGTGTCATAAGGTAAAGAGTGCAGAGTTTGCATGTAACTTTTTTGGCTTTTAGCGGAAACAATTTCCCTCGCTTAAATCAAGGCAAGCTTCATCTAGGCTATGTTTTCACTGCAGCAGCTCTCACTCTGAGAAGCAATATGAAATGTCACTGACATTCTTTAAACTGCTGTTTGCCTTTGAACAGTTTTTTCAGATTTCCTCAGGAACTCTCTATAATGAATATAACACTTTACCATCTCTACATCACCACTAGGGATGCTTAGACCAGGTGACTGAGTAAACTCACCAGCAAAAAATCCCCAGAGCGATAAGGCTTCCAAAATAGCATATTGTCTAGTTCAAGGTGAGCTGCACAGATAAATACTATGACCTTAGACTTCCCAGTATGTGCCACTATTACCCCAGATTCCCTTCCCTAGGGAAGATCAATGTCTTTAATTAATAACAATAAAAAAAAAAAAAGCAGTCAAAGTTGAAATTTGTAAAAGCAGCTTTTATTTAGCAGCCTAAATGAAAATTTGCCTGGCAGTGCTGGCCCTGATAGCCTGACTGCCAGCTCTGAGAGCCTCATGTTGACAGGAATCACAGCTCTCAGAAGAGCAAACCACAAGTACTAGAAAGGATTAGAGGTTTGAGCCATGAAGCTATCTTCAAGATTTTTCTTTCCTCTTTATTTTTATGTTTGATAGCACGCTTAAATTAAATACTTGGAAGATTACATTTCACTAAATATGTTGCAAGCACCTACATTCTGCAATCCCATCATTCTTTCACCCAGGAACATTTATCTTGAAAAGGTAGCACATTTCCTTGGACAGAAGCCATTCCTGGCAGTAGATCTCAGCACTCAGTAGGAAACCCATGTCTTTGAGTTCTGAACTAGCCCATACTGGAATTAAAACACAACTCTAACAGTCAGAGTCAGTTGTTCTTGGTGGGTAAGTGTTTTATAACTGCATGGGGATATAAGAGCAGAGCTTCGAGTTTAAATCCTTTTTTAGAAAATGCTGTGATTAACTGCATGACTTCACTTATTGTTAAGGTAACAGATGGAAGTGCCACAGTGAAATATTTCCTTTTTATTTACAAACAATAGAAAGTCTTTCTGCTGATAGGAATTAAACCATTACAGGAGCATTTGTTCCACAAGCTTAAATTCTTTCATGCTACCACATGCATTTTTCATGGAAAGTCAACATCTTTAACATTTTTGCACTGTCTGAATTTATCATCCATAACTTTTTTCTGATTCCTGTTCAAATGAATTTGCTTAAAGAATTATGTACCTACAGTATAATGAGCTAATTAACTAAAGAACAAAAGGTGCCTTCTGTTATATATGAGACATAACTAGGTCTCAGACTGAGGCAACACATTCTTTATTTTTAAAGGCAATCTGTATTGCTGATTTTGATGTCAGACACCCTGTATCATTTTGTATAGTGACACAAAAGGACTGATAAAACATTAAAATGAAAATTGGCTTTAAAAAAACCCACGCACCACATCTTACCACCAGTATTATGAATTTTGAGACGTTTGTAAAAGATGTGCACTTTGATCAATTGCAGGGCTTCTTAGAAAAAATCACTTTTATGCTCTTTGACTGGCAATAGCACCGAGCAATGGACAAAACTGACAGAGACAGAAGCTGCATAAACAAAATAAGTCAGGGATTTTATTAAATATTAATTCTATTAATTCACAGCAAAAATCTCTGTTTATTATTTTATATTAAAAATATATTTTTTTTATTCTAAATCATTTCTCCACAGACACAGTACAACTTGTCAATGCCTGTAAAGATCTCTTAGCTTGCTAGAAATGCCTCAAGCACGAAGAGCAATAAAATATTTTTAACACCATAGACTTAGATCTCACCACATTTAACAAAATATATTAAAATAATGATTTACAATGTGGTTAAAAGAGAATGGTAAAGAACACATTTACTTTTAACCAGCAGTAATTGTCACTGTACCATTGAAAGACATCCAAAGAATTAAAAACATTGTGCAAGGAAACTTGGCGGATTCTGTGAGCTGTTGTAAGAGGACATTACCTGTGCCCAGCGCTCACAAATAGGTATGTGAAGCAGAAGGATGCTGGAAATATACTTCTGCATACACAGAAAAGGAAAATTCTCTTATTACAAGGTTCCTATAGGAATTACAATAATAATTGCATTGTCAGTATACAACTCGTGTGGATTAGAGTTGCAAACACAACAATGACCACACTACCCATGGCTTCCTGGCTCCTTTTTACACCCTCTGTGTGAGGCACAGGGTTTGGGCTCATCTTCTGTGCTATGGGTCAGCTCAGCCCAAAGGACTGCAGTCAGCTGCACTGCAAAATCACAGACTGTAACTGTTTGTTGCTTTCTCTTCTAGGTGTCTCCAGAAATCAATAAAAAAAGTAATCTTCCTACTTTAGGGACATTCATCTCTAGCCATGTATTTCTATTAAACCTAATCTTTATACCTGCATCGTCAAACATCTAAACAGATCCCATATAGTCAATAAGATACCATCCTCATGGGATAGACTTTCTGCTATCCCTAAGAAAAGCTCATATTTATGGTACCTCCTGCCTGTGTTGTGACAGCAAAAGGCTTGAACACCTCTTACATATAATTTCATAGTAATTCCCCCTTTTAAAGTTGTCTTACAAAAGAGATCCAAGCATCACGCAGAGAGGTATTTGATTTTCAGCTGTGGGCATACGCTATTTTAAAAAATGTAAAATGGAAGCTATCCACCATTTTAATTTCTGATTGAAGGGGAACTAAAATGGTGATTAATACATACCATTAGAACTAAGGAAGAGTTTCCTATCATCATTAATAACTGCCTGCCTTCTCTGTGGACACTCATTCACTTGGGGCAATACGAGTACACACACAGAACCAGAAACTCCCTTCCCACTGTCATCTAAGTTTCACAAAAGTTCTTATCCAAAGGTCAGCTGCCAATCAGTATATACATATATACACACATGGGTCCTTGGTGGGAATAAATTCCAAGTTAGTTGGCTACAAGAGCATATAGATACTACTACTTGAGGTAAAGAAGAATCAATCTTTTTTATTTGTTCTTTTGTCCTTCCTGGATGATGGGATGCTCATATATCCTGAGTGCCTGTACATTTCAACAATAAATAGTGGCATATAAAAGATAGAGATAAATTTTCATCAGAATATCTAAAAATTATTAAAATGCCTCTGCATAGCAGTCACCAACCTCTGTTATACCTTGACAGTCAGGTCTTCTGACGGGTCTTAAAATCAACCAAAGCAGTAAAAGAGGAGGTTTTGCAAGCTAACTTCAAAGCTATGAATCTGTGTTCCTTGGAAATCACCAGCAACCTCTTCATCTTTATGAAATCATCTCTAGAAGGTTGTGTTTAGCTGAGATAACAATTATACAAACTTTTTCTGCTGCTCCTTGTCCATACAGAAAGAACAAAATACAGTAAGTGCTTCATGGCCTTCATTACCAAGCTGGAACTGTTTTGAAAGGAGAAGCTGTACAATACTTCAGAAGAGTGGAAAGGCTGAGATGGGCAGCTATGAACGTCCCAAAGGCTGAAGGAACAAGCAAAGTGCACCTACTTGGGATCTGAGGCCATTGTTTAGGATGATTTCCCCTAAAGAATTTTGATTTTCTGTCTCAGGAAATTACAAATTTATTGGTAATTTTACAAATAATTTTTAATAAAAATCAGAAGCTGTTTCTCTTTTTCAGTGAATCTACAAAGAGGTGAAGGCTTTTTCTAGCAATGCTATAGTCTACCCAGATTTTTCCAGGAAGATGTCTGAAAAAAAGAAAGAAGGTGGGGATTCAGTCCTTTTACAAAATCAGAGAGTACTGGTTTGGGAGCACTTGTAGAGAGTAACATCTGCTCTTGGAACAGGAAAGGAAAAGCATTCCAAATTAATAGTATGTCAATATCTTGGCTCTTATACCCTTATTATTCTCGCAGTGATTTCTGCAGGAGACTGCTTAAAATAATGAGAAGATATTTATTCCCTTGAAAAAGCTGAAAGTACAAGAAATGGTTTCACTTGGTAAGCTTGCTATTCCTGTCCTAAAGAACATGTTTTCTGTGGAAACTTTTCCTGCTGCACAATCAATCTAAAAAAACCAAAATAAACAAAAATCTGTACAATCTTACATTTCAAGAGTCATATATAACCCAATTAATAATTTTCCAGCTGTAGTGACATATAATAAAGAAAGGTTGATGTTTCTCTCACTGGAGTGCATTAGGAACACCTATACAACAGACATTGAACATAAATATTCTATGAGAATAGAATCAGAAACTTTAATAATCTGGATTAAAAATCTGTCATTTTTTGCATTGCCACGCACTTCTATTAAGGGTATATGAAAGCATAGATTTTTACAAGCAAAATTATCTGAAAAATTCTTCTTTCTTAAGGAAGTTAAATAGCTGATCGATTTTTCTATTTATTACCAATTTTAGTATGCAGATTTTTTGTTAAATTAACATAAAATTACTTGAATCACAGTATAACTTAATGAAAAACCTTTTTTACCCATAATGATATTAAAAGGCATCTAATTATGTACTGGCAGCAGAATCGTATACTTCAGTCACCGATATCAGATTACTAATTTTAATAATCAGCAATGATTCTAACCCATTTAATGAATTCCTTAGTAGTAGATATAACAAAGTTTAATCCATGTTGCAACTACTTGAAAAATAAACCCAATAGTACTATAATTTGATATGACAGTCAGGACTGCAAGTGTAAGATCATTAACACTTCACAGGTTATACCCTGAAGTAAATCTTACAAGAAGTTCACATAAATAAGGACAGATTTACACAATTATGTAGTTATGAGTATCGCTGCATTTCTAACCATAAGTGAATTCTTCTCAATTTGCTGTTCATTTGACTTTGATATGCATAAAAAACGCAATCCAACAAAAAACAAGTCAACCCATTTTTCCTTTTTTCTTATTTGGTTTCAGGACATTTATATATCAGGTAGAGGTATACGAACCCAGACGGTTTCATCTTAGAGAATTTTTGCTTGTGAAAGAATTCAGGAAAGTTTCATTTGTTCCACTTAGGTTTGCATTTTTGCCTATTGTTTGACTAGAATGATACAAAAGGCTTACAAGGAGTTAAAGAAAAATAAAATTTGGCAAATATAAGACCCCTCTCTGGAAAAAAAAAAGAGGAAAAGAAAAAAGAATAAACTGCTGAGAATAATGATAAAAAAATTTAGACAACCCCTGTGGTGGTAATGTCAGTATTTTGGAATGCTTTTAAAATAAAAAATGCAAAGACAAGGGACCTCTCTACTTTGTCAAGGAGCTTTTCATTGGTATTTGAAACTGAACAACTCAGAAATGATACAGTAGCACACCATACTGATGTTGTAATTTACATTAGCTTGTAAAATTTCTCACCTCTGTGGAACCACTGATGACATTGTTTGGTTTTTATCTGATAGGGAGAGAAGGGATTTGGAAAGATATTATTTCAGGATATTATAAATAACTCTCCATTAAAGACATAGCCTTGAAAGATGGAGGGGGGGAAGTTAAATTTGCAGTGATACTGATTTTGTCACACTCAGACTTTGAGAACTAGTAGATTTCTTCTCATTTTCTTTGAAATACACACATACACACTCAAATAGTATTTTATGCAACTGTTTTAATTCTTGTGGTTATCACCATTCTGAACTGTTTGACCTCACCATTTTTTAATACAGCTCTTTCTTATGAAATATAAGAGGAACAAATTGCTCAGAACTGCTGTATGTGAAACTGTGAGAGACTGTGTTTTTGCTAATCAGAACTGAAAGTTATTTATTTTTTACACTCTGCTTTCAGAGGGTTCACATCTAGAGCAGTTTGGTACAGTACACAAAACTACTTAAATATTGCTTTCAACATTTTGGAGCCTTTTGCTTTACAGACAAACTTCATGTTATTTCACTGCGCAATATACTGAAGGCTAGTAATTATTAGGACATGTGGTAGGCGTTTATCACCACTAACATCACAAAATCCACTCTGTGATCAAGATAAAATAGGGCAAATGGTACAATTAGAGGCACATTCTTTGGTGCACAACAATAGAAGGCTCGTGACATGGAAAGATTAAGAAAAGACTCAAACATCTTTAAAACTACTCATTACCACCAGTTAAAACGTGCATGTCTGACCTTTATGGTAATCAGTAATACTCCATTTGCACACTATAGAACTAAATAAGCTTTATTTTAGACGCAGAGTTCTTTGTGCCGGCCTGCAGTTAACTTGGCTGATCTCGGAGCTGACGCTTGCAATGAATCAATGGCCATAATGATAGGCCATAATATTTATCAACCCATTTATGATGACAGGCAGAAAACAGTATGGCAGATTTTCCTGACAAGTGGAGTAGTATTTAAATGTTGACTGCTACATACATCAGATTAACAAGGTTGCAAAGTTACTGAGAATCCCATTCCCTGAGGTACAGATTCACCCTGTGGTGCTATTATACCATAAGGTATATCAAAGATAATTGCTTAGTTTATTATCCTGTTGTCTTTTATGTCAACCCTTAATTGTGAATTCAGAAGCCTCTTGATCTCCCAGTTCCTTATGGACCTGTTATTAACCCCAATCATTTTCTTTAGGATTTATTACAGTTTTTATTATTAAAGTGCAGATTTTTTTAAAAATAATGTTTCAAAATAACCCACAACTCTTTCATATCACTTCAGTAAAAGAGAAATTGATGAGACATTCAGTCAGCATTGTAAATACAGGTCTCTCAAGCTCTTTTCCTTCCTCTGAAAAAATTTTGCCTATCAAAGTTCAGATTGTTTTATTCAGTTACTTCAGCATTCAGTTAAATAGCTTGTAAACATACAAAGATTTCTGTGGTAAAATCAGATTATTATAGTTCTATGTGACTTTATAGAATCCTCCCAATAGGAAAGCGCAAAGGTGGCAATGTCACTGCTGCTGTCTTTCCCCACAGTCCTGAAATATGGTGGTCAAGCTTTCATACTTCTTGTGCTGCACTTCCAGAGAACAATTTAAGCGCATTCCCATAAAATACCGCATGAAACCTACAGAACCTAGAAACAGTTAAAAAACTATGGCCTGGCTAGTACAGATAAGTAGTCATTCATAATTCCTCCTAATGTATACAATATTAATCTGTATGTACCTAGAAAATCTGACTACTTCCTATACTTCAAAGTCATTGCCTTTGCTACGAGGCCTAGAAAGTGCTTCAGGATTCATTATGACATGTGGAATATATAAGCAATAAGGCATGACAGGGAGTGTGGTTATCATAAGATAATCACACCCCTGGGTCATTACAAAGCATGAGGTGCAGCCGAGCACCTCTCATTCCCCCTGGGGTGTGATTATATCATGATAAGCACACTTCATGCAGTTACCTTATTGCTTTTATAAAAAGTCTTTGTTGGGAAGAAAAACTGTATTTTTTACTTAAAGATGATAAAGTTGGCAGTTTACAATGTTGAGCAGTACTTTCTGCTAAGCTCAATGGTTTATATGTATTCATCTACTCCTTTTTAATGTGCATCTGCCAAAGCTGATCCGATCTCATCAATCAAAGGGAGTCTCTGTAATTCAGTATGTGTTCGACTGATCCATCTGGAAAAGAACAACTGCAGGTCCCAGACAATCTCATAGTCATTGACTGTTCACTGGACACTTACTTCTTTTCTCAGAATATTAAACAAAAAAAAGAAAAAATAAAAAACCCAACAAAATTGCTTAATTGTCAGTTAAGTGATAATTTAAACACATACATTATAAGTAAGAGAGTTCAGCAACTGTAATACTTGAACCTGCAAAAGGAGAAAAAGTTTCTAACTTGTTTTTGCCCCTGGTAGATGTTATCCCACAAATTAAGGGTGACAACTTAATTTAGGGTCCTAGATAAACTACAAAATCCCACTGCTGTCATTCAGATGGTTGCCTAAGGGGTCTAATGTGATCTTTTGGATTTACAAACACCTGCCTTGCATTATGCCATATGTCTTCTGAGTGGCTCCAGGGGTGTGTGCTCTGTCCAGTACTCGGCTCATTTTGTGCTTTAAGAATGCATAACTGAACACAGAATATGAAGGTTTGCATCCATTTACAATTTATCAAGTGTGATGGCCATGTTCTGATTTTAGAGGCATTCAGTGGTCTGGAAAGGGGCATATGTATGGGCTGAATTTGGCCCTGGGCCATTTATGAATATAGGTAACACTTTTCACCTAACATGAGCAAGTCACAAATTCAACTGTTTAATTTAAATAGGTCGTTGTCACCACATCTTCCAGATTTAAGAGGCAGGACTAGGAACACTGTCAGTATCCTGGATGAAAAGGAAAAATTCCACTAGCCTTCTGTCTTCCAATATTTGGTTTGACACAGTGCTCTCACTACACAAAGATGCATAAAATTTTGCTTCTTCCAACAACTGTTTGAACTCTACCATTTTGCCATTACATTTTAATCATATAGTGGTTCTTTTTTTTTTCTCTCTGAAATGTTGCTAGTTTGTCTTTCAACTAGAAATTTCTTTCTTTATGCAAAATGGTATGTTAAAAGTATTATATAAAAAAAAATTTAATATAAATATATCTAGATACATATATTAAGTTTATTACCAAAAAAGGGAAATTTAATCAAAATATGTATTTCTGATCCATTTCCTTAGAGGTCTATATACTTATAAAAAAGAAAGAGTCAAGTCTTTCAAAAAACAGTGATACTAATTACAAGTTAATTTAAAAACCATAACAGAAAGCAGTTTAAAAAAAAGAAGTATGGTTGCAAAAAAATAATATTAAGCTAGTAATTTTTTAGCCAATTTTACAATTTTCTCAGATGACACTTTTTATATAACAAATATGAAGTGATTTCACAAATAACTTTGGAAATGGGATGGGTTAAAGGTGAGAGTTGTGGCTACTCACTTCATTACAATTAAATGGAAAGAGTAAGATGTTAAAACAGTAAAGGAGAAGTAAACTTTAGCCACTTTGTCCTTATAGCTATTATTTTAAAAATTGCAGCTGGAAAAATTACTGTCTGATGGTTCCTAAAAGTATTCCTAGTATTTTCTAACACTAGAGGTACCAACATATAAATACTGACCTCTGTCAATATATCTGTGTTCAGAAAAGAAAATTTTCCTTCCAAAATGTTACTCCACGTTTTAGATTAATTCTTCATTAATTAAATGAGAACCTGAGTGTGCAAGGGATACCAACCTGGATCAGACTAATTTGGAGCAATACTGTTTAGGGGTTTCCAGTTTATTTGAAGATATAGAAAAGGTTATATGATGCTTATGTATGCAGAGTCAACCTTAATTGCACTAATGTCTACTTTGAGTTTTACTTATGGATTGTAAGTATATTAATATAGAATTATTGTGTATGGTATAAAATATACCATATGCACCTCAAAATATTATTCATAACAGTGTCATGAAGCTTGTGTTGATGAATTCCAGGATAGAAAGGATGGCATGAAGAAGGAAAATCAGGAGGTGGGAATTTGGGAAGAAACATGGTTTGTATTAATGAAGTACTACACAAAATAAATGCAGTACGAGTGAAATTTATTTATTAATGCACTTCTACATATTCAGTTTGCTCAAGTCCTTATCCGCAACAAGGAACTTCCATAGAGGAATGAAAATACTGGTATTACACAGCATAAGTGGAGGTACATGCAAGGAACTCTCAATGGATAGGTGAGTACCATCTTGGGAGAACTGGCTATTAGAATGCATTTGCCCAAAAGATTTCTCAGTAATTTCTGCATAAAAGCATCAGTGGGTATTAGCATATTTAAAATCTGTTCATTCCCTGGACTGGTAACCATGGCTGCACTTGCCCAGACTTTCTCTCCTCCTCTGCAGTTGGAGCCCAGAACAGCTGGGGGTAGGTAGGCTTAGAAGTGGCTAGTAATGGCTAGCCAGGGCATCCTTACTCCGAGGAGCCCAGGGAAGGCTTGTCAACTAGAAAGGATTTAGCAGGAACACAGGAAATGTCTTACTAGAGAATAGTTTGCCAAAAAATTCCCTTCATTTATTGTAGCAACTGCTACCCTGACACTTGTCAGCACTACAGGCCTCCTCAGAAAGTGGGGCAAGAAACTCCACTCTAGTCAGAAAGCAGACCATCTGTCCCCAGGAAAGCAGGCCAAAGTTTGGTATAATATCTGAATTTGAAGAGTTTATATTATTTCCAGGATTGGATTTTTTTCTGATGAGTGAGGTTCTGTGTTTCAGGGGTTTTTAAGTTCTTTTAGGATTATCTGGATACATTTGTTAATTTGATAAATTTCCATTCCCTACTGGATTTCTGTCAAACTTGTGAACTCCCTGACACCAGTTCCTTGGCTTAATCTATGTGTGAAGATATATTTCTATTTACAAGATTTGGATTCACTGCCCTTCAATTTTGGCCATCCTTCTCCTTTGCAAGGCAAGAACAGATCATTGCCATCTGTTTTTCTTTTATCTGATTCTAAATTGGCCTTTGTTATTCTTTTCTCTAAAGCAAATAACACTAAATTCCCATTGCACAGTTTTAAGATGCCACTCTTGTTCCTTGGTGCTTTCCCCCACATCTCTCAAAGGGCAACAATGACCCTGCACAGTATCTTGTATGAAATCACAGCTTCATTTTATATCTTGACACTAGAAATTTTAAATTCTTTCTCAGTCTTGTTAATATATGAATATTTAATTCCCTTTTTAACAACAATCATACACTGAGTAGATAAGTTCTCTGAAGAGCCCATAAAGTTTTCAAGGTTTCTGAAATTATTATGTTTGTTTTGTTTGTCATGGTGTTTCCTATCACCTACTTTAAGCAGGTCCTCTTGAAATTCCTCACAAGCTTTACTAATTTTCTGCAAATTTTGATTACTTGCTTTACTCTACCCCCGAGCCAAACACATCCTGATTCTATAGTAGTCTTCTGTTCATTTATAATATATTTTCAAATGTAGTTTATTAAAAACTATATTACATTACAGGACCACAGATTAATCCATGAACCATTGCTAGCCTTTCTTACGGAAAAAAAACCCTCTATTTCTTCCTATCCCTTTTTCTTGTCGTGAAGGCTTTTTTTCCTAAAATAATTCTTGTCCGTTATCCAACAGCTACTTAAGAGACTTTAATAGCCTACCTCAAGGAAGGCTTGTAAAAGCCTTTTTAAATACAGAATTTAGAATATAAAAATTGGTTCTCCTTTTGAAAAATCTATGAGTTTTGCTTTGTAAAGCTTGCCCTACTAGAATCTTCTTACTATCTTCCAGTGACTTTGCTACTCTTTTCTACATTATGCCAAGCAATTAGGGTCATGAAACTTTTTCTGGCCTTTAATTATTTTTCTAAACACAAATATAACTTTTGATGCATTTCAAATTTTAGTCCCATACTTTCTTCCTAACAAGAAAAGAAGACAATATAAGCTCTAGCCATTTGTCCAGTTCATATTAAAACTCTTTCCAGCTTTAAAAGATTCCTCCAGATACAGGGCATGGCATTTACACATATGACAACTTCAGGTCTTCAAGATATTAACAGGTGTTGCACTTTTTGTAAGTAGAGACAACAGGTTCCACACATAGAACAAACATAGTTGGAATAAAATGTCTAGAATGAGTAAATACTCATCTAGCAAGCAAATAAAAGATACATCAACAATTAAACAAACAAATAATAAATATATAAGTAAATTCAGGTTACTGGTTCAAATAAAAAATGTCTGGCTAGACCCCACTGTGGCCCACTTGCTCCCAGGGACAGAGTCCAGAGTCATTCTGTCTCACCAGCAATGTGACTGAGAACAAAATATTTTTTTCTTCTCTCTGACACAGTGTTGCTGACATATAAAATATATTCAGATTAGAGCAGAATTGTAATTAGGATAAATATTTGATGTCCAAAGTGCTATCATGCTGATATAGGTGGGGAAGATAGAGATTTGTACGTAGGTAGTGTATTGTTGCAGTCTTACACATCTGCTGTGTTTTTAAAGATTAAACAAATAAGAAAGATGGACAGAAGCAGGCAATATCAAAACAGCTTTACTTGAGCTGAGTTGTTAAGAGAGTCTTTCAGAAAATGGAAGCAGCAAACCAAATAATTACACCTTGGAAACGATACAGTATTGCAATCTATCGGTAATGATGGAATTAGGCACAGTAGAAACAAATTCCTGCTTTTTTACTGAGATCTCATCTATTTGGAACATCTGGGCTTATTACAGGGGATGATGTAGAAAACATCAAAAGGCCAGAAAGGCTCCTGTAATGCTAGGGCTAATTTGATGTATCTTGCTTTAGTTTGAAAACTGAGCACTGCTTCTCTAACTCAATACTGGATCGGTTTGGCATTCCCTATATACTCAAATTTACATCTTAAATTAATAGCATCTTCAACTAAATGTGAAGAAAAGGTTTAGTAAACAAGTGAAGGTTATTTTTTTTCCTGAATATAGATATATTATCAAAAACATATATCTGTGCTTTTTCATGTCCATGATTATAAAATCTCAATAATGATTATATACAACACAATTATATAAGTGTTATTAGTGGTAATTTTAGAGGCAAAAGCCTGCAAAATAAAAGGGTATACATTTCTCTTTTTACAGGGATTTACAGTACTCATCAACTTGTATAGTTCACATTAGCATCCAGTGACATTGCTTTGTCTGTATATATTTCTAGCTGTCAACAGAATGTCCTGAGGCAATCGCATCCTGATTCTATAGCTATCTTCTATTCTTTTATAATACACAGGGGTCTAATTTTCCATCAGCAAAGCATGAAATCATGTAAGAATGCCACATAACCAGCATGTGCAAACAAGTAGCACTTTTTCTACACATAAAAATGCTTCATAAAATAACAAATAAATTAAATCTTCTTGTTCAAGTAAAGTGCTTGAAAACCTAGACCCTTTTTAGAAATTAGAGTACTCTGTGCATAATTGGCCATGCCACACTGTTTCTCTAAACATGTGCACCACCTTGCAGCATTATTTTTGTGGTAAAAATCATTTCACTCAGGCTGATGGAGGAGCTTTTTATTTCCTGGATACATCATACAGTTGCAAATATCAAGCATATTAATTAAATTAATATAAATATTAATCAGCTAGGAAGTTAGAAAAAGAAGTGCATTTCAATTTGATGATGCCAGCTTATTGTTCCAACAGTAACAGCCTTGCCCTATACCTCTGCAGGTTTCTACAGAGTGCTTTTAACAGAATTCACAGGAGCAAAATGGGTACAGTGACTCTGTCATTTGCTACTTCCAGCATATTTCTGTGGATTTGCCAGAGGAACCACTAAAGCTCAGCATTTAAATGATTTTAAAAGGTACCAGAACATATGTGCATATACGGCAAGCGGACTCTAGCTCCCTGTCTGAAACTTATGCCTAGCTGTGCAGCACCGTCTGCCAACAGCAATGGCCTCTGTATCAGCTTGTGTTTGCAATATACTCAAATCACATTCAAGACATACGTCTTTTTTCTTAGAAGGACCATGTAAGCAAAGCTCAGTTCAGCCTCAATGTATTGACTGCAACTGCCAGAATCATATTCTTCTTCTTTGCCTCTCATATTTCTACAACTTCAGGGGATTTTTAACACCCTTCTCTACATAATGTACAGTTTATTTAGCACATGGCTTTCAGATGTCTGGCTGCAAAGTAATTTATTGTAATTTAAGTCAAACATGTTTTGAATAAAGCAGCTAGTGTTTTTAATCTCTACTTCATCTAGCACAATGGAAGCTTTCAGAAAAAGTGGATTTTTCAGGAGGAATAGAACCACATAGTCTCTCCTCATGAAAAGAACCAACCTAGAATTTACATACGTAACTTTCAATAAATTTGTCTTTGCCAACTCTTCACCTTTTTAGCAATACCTTTGAGAAATGAGCCTGCACGTGATAAAGTCAGACAACACACACCTGTTTTTCCAACACACTCTTCATTTATGGAAACATTTCCTAAACAGTACAAAATAAAACAGGATTGATTTTATTTACCTCTTAAGTACAGGAGATAGGAACAAGGATATCGGTTGCCAAAGCATAATGGCCACGACCGAAGGGCTCGCTGATGACTCACTGCAAGCAAACAGCACTAAGCTTGCAGGAAAAGTCTTGACCCCTCTCCACAGCTGGGCAGCCCTGCCCACACTGGAACTAATGAGCTTGTGAGGCTGCTGGCCCACACAGGTGCAAGGATTAGCTCTGAAATCAATCCTACAGAGCAGGAGTACTGAGAGTTGGCATCACCACAACCACAGTGAGACTATGTGCTCATTAATCAGGGACAGTTTTCAGCAAGTTTTTGCTGTTGCTGGTCCACAGAGGCCAAGGAAAAAAAGACCATCTGCAACATCTGAAAATCTGCCCCTCCAATGTTCCTCTCATTAAAAACAGAATTAAAGGAAATAATGATGTAGCACACAAATACCCTTCAGGAAAGAGAACTAGCCCCATAGAACTGAAATAATCTTGGATTTGAGTATATTCACTTCAGCACTAGATCTTTTCTAGGCTATATATGTGACTTTGTAGTCTACAGTGAGGGAGCATCTGTGTAAGCAGATGCTGGGCAAATAGGGAAGCTAGCCTGTGTCCCAGACACGTGCTGTTGCTGTGCATCAAGACAGTCCCCACTCAGTTCAGCTGTGCCTATCAGAACTGAGTCAGAGGGATACCTCTGTTTTCACAGTCATGTTGTCTGCACTGTAAAAAAAGACACTATAGTATCTCCCTTTCTCCCAGTAGTACTACAGGACCTGAAACATGGAAGCTGAAAAGTTCAGCCACTCTACCTGTAGCTTACCTACCTGAGATACAGATAAATCCTCCAAGTGTGGTAAGGCATGGTAACTCCTCCAAGCAAAGAGGAGACACCATGCCTTATATATGTTTAACTTTCCTGCAAGTTATAAATAATCTCAGCAACAACAGCAAATGTAACCCTCGTTCACGCAGATCAACAGCAAGAAAATCAGAAAACTTGTGGTAGTAATAAGTTGGAAAAAACAATCAAAGACAATATAATCACCTATGCAATCCTGCCTCTACTACTTTTCTATGGTTTAGCAGCTCTTGAATTATTTTACCTCAGTCTTTAGACTGTGTTGACGGGCATGCATATTCAGAATATGCTCCTTTTCAGGAGCAAGGTTTTCATCCATCTATCTATCTATCTATCTATCTATTTATCTATCACATTGCTTCTGCAGCTAAATAAGTCATAATAATGTAGAATTTTTATGGTTGGAAAAGACCTGTAAGATGACCAAGTTCAACTGTTAACCTAACACTTCAATCTTCACCACTAAACTGTGTCCCCAAGTGCCACATCTGGACGTTTTTTGAACACTTCCAGGGATGGTGATTCCACCATTCCCCGAAGAGGTTGTTCCAATGTCTGGCCACCCTTTCAATGAAGAAAATTATGATCTTAAAAGCACATAATCAAATTTTAAATTTCTCATTTAACCTACAATACAGATGATGACTCAACTGCATGATTTACATCACTGCTTGTGCTCTAATGGTGTCAACAGACCAGCTGAGCTTTAAGGCAATAGGCCAAATTGACTTGCTTCATATACTCTATAGCGCACATGTTACATTGAAGTTCTCCATATTCTAAACTTTCATGTAAAATCTTTCCCATGAAAAGGAAAATATTATTTCTTCCTTTTAAAGTTGTGAAGTAAACCTGCAATTGCTAACAGACCATAAATGGATGCAATGCTTAAGGCTGGAAACAGATGGAAAACTGGGTTTGGGAAGGTGACAACACTACTTCTCTTATTAAGCTGCCCCAATGCTGATACTAAAACCTAATTATGTCTCTTTAAAACTTAACACTGTGTGTTTTGGTGAACATTCAAATACACAAGGAAAAAAGTGGAAATTAAGCCCTCTTAAGTCATAATGGCAAGCAGAAGAGATACAAGACTGGAAAAAGAGAAAAAAATATTGTGGGAATGCTTGTGTTTATGTAATGCATGAGGAGAAAATAAGAAATGAATTACACATTTTAAAAGAATGACAGGATTGGGAAATACTATAATGAGGACAAATGGTAGCCATAAATTTACATCTCAAAATAAGAAACTTAAAATAGTTTAGATAAGCACATTATTTTAAAACATCTGATTTTAATTGTAGCTTCTTTTAAGAATATTCACTGAATATCTAACCTATTTTTTTTAAATGGTGTTTGTTGAAATTGGCTATTTCTGACATATTTTCAATAAACAGGCTTCTAAAACAGTAGGATGGATAAGTTCACCCAAAAGCAAAGATCAGCTATACCTGTTGAAGGAGTGCACAACTTGGCAAGAGTGGATTTGTGGAATGACACCACTGATATGTGGAATCAATGTCAAATTCTATGTGGTTTGGAGTTTTTATTCTGGCTGGCTGTAATGGGATCCCAGGGCCTGGATGCCTATTATCCGGTGAACAGAAGAACATCAGTTCCAGCATTGTTTATCTCAAAGGAGCAGAGACTGTGATCCCTGAGATATTCCACAAAGTGAATGAAAGCTCAGTAAAATGGGGTTATCGGGAAATTTGCTCTTTAGCTCAACTAAAACACAAGAGTAGGTATGTCTTTGATTTGGTTGTGCAATACTGTGCCTGTCTGTACCAAAAGCTGGGTGGAAAGTAAGGGCTGTTGTGATGTGTACTTGTGTGTGGTATTGCTACCAGCCAGCTCTTCCCATCTGTTCTTTCCTGGCTGTGGAACTACTGGAAGAACCTTAGAAGGATGCCTAACCACTTGGCTTACCCAGATCTTCCTGGGGCAAAACTAGAGGGTGAAACTGAATGCAGATATTTACTGCCTTGCTGCAGCATGACTGGACAAAGCCATGCACCCTTGAAACACTAAGGCACATGGTTCTTCTGTGCATGCCTGCATCATTTACATCCATTTACCCCTGCTTCGGTATCTTCTTTCACTCTTTTCCTGCACTGTCATCTGCTAAGACATAACTACACCTATGATAGTCTTTGCACTTCCACAGGAGACACCTGGGAGCAGCAAACTAGGGTTGCTGGACCTTCACTGACCTCTTTTCTCACAACTTTCCCTCTTTCTTTTTCTTTGGCTGCTGGATGCACCGCCCTGGCAGCAAGTCGGTACAGTGAGTGGCAAGGGAGGCTTTCCACTCAATTAGTACTAAAAGTGGTCTCTGGTAGGTAGGAGAAATCATGGTAAAACTTTATTAGATCCAAGTCTCCACATGTTTCTGTATCTGTATCTCAGATAGATAGAGCTTGGGAGCAGAGGGTAAAGAATAAGGAACAAGTGTATAAACAAAGGGCAAAATGCTTGACAGGTATTTAGGGGTTAGCTGCCTCTCAGAAGAGCTCCTCAGCAGCCTCCTCAGCAAAGGCATGTTATCTGCTCACCTGAAGAAATCACATGTGCTACAAGAAAGGGAGAGGGAGTACAGTTAGATTCCCAGAAGAGCTGAAAGATTATAGACTCACTTCTTCATTTCAGTACAACATGCTCCCATCTCATCCTTTCCAGATGCGCCACCACACAGCTGGTGGTTTTGCAGGAGGAGAATAAACCTCTTCTCCTCTACATTTACAGGGACTCTGTCTGCTCAAACCACTCACACAGAAATTCTCAAGGGTAGAATATGCAGGCAGATGCAATTTTGAGCATTACTTAATTTTAGAATTAGATCTGGCCAGAAAACAGATTGCATGTCCCAGGAAAATGATGGCATTTGAGACATTAAATTTTTTTTAAAAACCAAGAAACCCTCAGTGAAAACTAAGGCAGAAAAAAAGAGCTTTCAGCTTGCTCTCTAAGTATCATTACAAAGAATATGTTGTAATATTTTGAAATAAATTGAAATATCTTTTTAAAATTTGTATCTATTTCTCCAGAAAACCAAATTAAATTTCAAAACAAAACTTCTTGAAAGTAAATAATTGCTTAGTTGGGAAAGAGAAAAGGTAGCTCCACCATTTCAAAAAGTTTTCCTTACTGTCCCTATCAGCCTGCATTCTTATAAGAAAATGATCTAAAATTTATTATGACATGAAAGCATTAGTCTGTGTGTCTACAAGTCTGTCTGTTTATGGCTGTCCATCTATGTTTTTATTTGGCCCACAAGCTTTCTTAACATTTGCTTGCCTAACAAAAGTAAATGTGAACTGAAATCCAAACTAGCTAGTTATCACACCACTAGTTTTGGGATAATCTAAAAAGGTTTCATTCAGTTGCAGGGATTATTAAGTCTCTTGAATATAACAGTAGCTGAGTACAATTCATAATTTCAAGCTGTTTGGGATTTTATATCAGAAAGGAGCACAACATATTTATAAACCAGCAGTGACAGGTTTCACTTGCTCTGAGTAATAATGTAATTAAGAGTGCTAATAAAGCCTAAGGAGAGTCTTTTCCCTAAAACCATCTTGTTTTCAAACAACCTTAATGACTTTTTTATATTTGATTGTTATTATTATTCCTGAGACAGTCTGGAAGTTTATCAATACTTCCACCTTTTTAAGATATATAGCAAAAATTAGCACCATGCCACCTCCAAACAGATTTATTAAATGCAGCGCTAAGCTGACAAGACACCAACAATATAAGCAGATGTTCATTTCTCACCAGGCCTATCCCATTCAAACCATTCATCCAGAGCCAGAACAGCACCAGTTTTCAAGACAGAACCTTTTAAAGATATATTATGTACTTTTTCTCAGAATGGGCTAAAACCTCATTGCAAGATTTTTTATTATATGCAAATAATCAGCATCTGATTAGGTCCTGAGGCAGCTTCACCTAGGTGTTCATGGGAACAGCAATGGGAGCTGGGGAAGAATTTTTCATAACTGAAGTATATTTTCCCTTGGGGGACACCACTATTTGATTTTGACATTTATTTGTCCTGTGCTGTTAAGGACAAAACTACAATTACACTTTTTTTTCTACTGTGCAGTGGGCACAGTGTCAGAAAAAATTAAATCAAAGGTAATGTGTTCTCACAAAAAAAAAAAAAAAAACAAGCTTTAAAACCAAATTTAAAGAACATATTCAGAGTTAAGTCACACTACATTAGAACAGCTTAAGTGATTGAAAATATGTCTCATAAATATATTTTACAAAATTCCAGTAAGCATAAAATTAATATATAGCCCTGCACTTGATTCTTCTTATTAATTAATATTAACCTGTTCAACATCTTACTTTATTAATATTTTTCATTGACAGCTTTACAAACAAGACATAAAAAATAAATAGGTTGTTTGAGTTCATTTCTATTTTAATTGCTACAATCTTTTTCATGTTTGGAGAAAGTTGATGAAAATTAATTGAGTACAAGATTAATTGAATGATATACATTATGGCTCTTGCATCCTGCATTTCAACTGTAGACAAATCTATTTTTATTATGTATATTTTCATGCAAAAAATAGTTTTTCTTTTTTGAATTCCACTGGCAAAATTCACAGAACCTGCAAAGAAATTTGTTCATATTTCATACAGAGCATGCCTGGAATTTACCAATACTGAAAACAACTTATAAGTTACCATTGCATGTTTTACTTCAAGGGTTCCCAAACACATTCACATAATTTTCCCAAATGAACCTAATGTTTCCAGAAAAATTATACAATAAAAGAGTTAGAGAGCTAGTCAGAAAGTAACACTTGATCCTCAAATTAGTAATATGTGCTTATTTGCAAATCTCATCTAAATCCCAGTCCAAAATAGAACAGTCAAACATGTCATCATTTCTTTCTTGCCACTGAATTTAAATGCAGTTGAACATGAAGAGTTCCTAACAGATCTCTAGTACGTGAAATTAACATGTCTTATAATCTTATTGAACTCCATTAGTTGGAATAAATAACAACAAACAGGAAAAAAATAGATACCTCTTGGCAAAAATGTGAAAAGTAGCCCATTAAGCAAAATTTAGGAAAATGTAAACCTGCATTTGGGGTAGAGATAGGCTGAATTACAATAGCAAGATGTCTGCAAAAAGCAGACATGGTCACTTTGATCTGAATACAGATAAAATCTGATAGGAAAAATAGGATGAGTTGAAAAAAAAAATACAATACATAAAAACTGGAAAGCTTTTTTTCCCATTTCATTTAATTTGGTTTTGAATCTTTCATCCACTGCTGATTTAAACAGTGGTGTTTGGTCAGTAGATCAGAGTGATGACTCATCTACTAGAACATTTGCTTTCCTCCTGCATTGGACTTAATTCAAGTAAGAATTGCAGAAAATCACTTTAAACACACAAATAGTCCTGTTACAGAAAGAATATTATTTGTATGCTTGCATTGCACACTCGCATTGCAGACACATAATTTAACCAGGTCACAAAAAAGAAAACAACTTATTAGTATGCAAGAATCTAAGATCTGGAATATGTGGTTTTTTATGAACTGCATATACAAGAGACATTACATTCAAGTCATTCAAAGTGGATTCTCTCTATTTCTAGAAAGGATTTGTAGTAATAACCGTCCTGGAAGTTCTCTATGCCAGTTGTGTCTTTAGTCTGGAAAGAGGCCACCCCTCAAAAGGTGGAAGTCCAGGTGATCTTTATATCCATTTACTGCTTACCCTCTGACACTCACTCTGATGACATTGTTAATAGGAGCACTAACAGATTCTAAGGAAAAGTGGTTTTTTGCAAAAGTTTTATCAGTGAAGTTCCTTATGTTTTGGTTGGATGCATGTTTAATTGGTTTGGTAATAAATAAGCAATTTTTGAAAGGCCATAAAAAAGTTCTTCTGATTAACATTAGCCTTAGTTTTTCTCTCAGCAGTGCAATAGTGTGGAAAGTTTCCTTACCTGGATAGCTCTAAGTATGGCACAACATACTGTGTGATAGATTGAAGTACAATCACCTTCAGTTCTGGAATTGGGGAGAGGGAATATTGCTTGTTATATACAATTATTTCTTTAAAATCTTGATACTGAAAATATTATTATAATTTTTTTTTCCACAACAGTCCATGCTTTCTACTGAAGTTTTTGAAATTTCACTGGATCTCCTGAAAAGTGAAAGCTACATACTGATATGATTTTGTATCACAAATTTTAATAAAATCCCCACACTGCTCTTTAAAATGCAGTGGTTTATAATAGTATATTATAATATTTAGGATTTTAATACCAATGCTTCAGTGTAATAAAACTTTTAGTGATTCCCTGGCATGTCTTGTTCAGACTTAAGTTCCTCATTTACATATCTGATGTCCCCCAAGAGACAGACAAGCTTCAAGTTAATTATCCATGTAGCTGTAAGAACTCCTGCTTCCTTGGTAAGAACTCTCTAAAAGAAAACTAACAGTTATTAAATATTACTTTGAGTTTTAAAAAGTAATCAATTTGCATTTAAAGAGACACTAAAGAGATACTTAAATTTAATACTCTTTGCAGACTAAATAATATATAAGCCATGTACAACTCTCACACAATTCACAAATAAAACAACAGTTAAAAACTAACAACAAGCCCAACCTTCAGTAATTTCAAGCACTACAAATACTTGGAAGCTAAAGGGCTCTTCAGCAGACCCCTCATTGCTCCATAACAGTCATTTTACATGAAGGCAAGACAGCACCTGTTGAAAGCAGTGACACATTGCTGACTTCTTCTAGTGGAGCAAGATTACATTACTAATAGTTCATAAAAATTTTGAGCCAATTATGCTTTTTACAGAAAATAACAAGTGAGAGAATACATGCTTCTGAAATTAAATGAAACTATTGTAAAGACACCAACATATCTTTTATCTCACCAAACTACAGTTACAGGGAAGAGTAGCAGAGAAATATTGTAGAGTGTATGTTGTCACTTGTGACCAAAAAGCATCTTTAAAAAACTAGTTTGATGTAGCATGGAAAAGAGGAACACAGTAACTGGAAAGCATAAAATGGGCTTTAATTCTAACTGTTCTACACTGCTTCCACTCATGTAGTACCAAATGCCTTCAGCAGAGTGTTAGACCATACCTAATATATGTCATCCATGACTCATTGTCATCCTCAGCTTCAGCTGGCAGTTTACAAGTACAGATATCAGGTGAAATAATTAATCTGAGTATTTTACAATAAATGAACATGTGCATCTATTTCCCAGAGTCCCGTGATGACTTACATGAGAGGCAAATTCATTGACTGTCTCCAAATTATTACATGCATCCTATAATTAAGTTACAATAAATGAATAGAGTGTGGATGCTCTTCTGTACACAGAAGACAACAATCTCATTCCACAAAGACCTTGGAGGTCATTCAAGAAACAATTAGATGTCCTGCTACATATACTAAAAAGAAAGAAGGTTGAAGGCAGAATAGTCTTTCTTCTGTTTCCTACATCTTCAGTGCTTACACATTCAAATGAAGCCAAACAATATTAAGACACAGAGCAACACACACAGAATACAAATGCCTTGGAAAAAGTTTGTATTCTTCACAGCAAAATGAGGTGGGAAGAATAATGTCTGACATTTTACAGAAAGGCATTTGCTAACAGATTTGTTATTTTAGTTTTTCAGCATTACTGAGTACAAAGTGAAAAACACTAAATAAAACTATTGTCATTATTCTGTTAGGTTAAGACAGAAGAGGATACATACTGATGTCAGCTGTGCATACATTCAGCTCTGGGGTAAAGGCATTGTGAGAACAGAAAGAGGTAAGACCTAACTTTCACATGTCAACCAGGAGTCTTCTATAGTATGTAGAAAGCATATCTGATATTTTCTGGCACTTTACATTTGATCAGAGTTTTTATCTAATGTGATAAAGACAGTTAAAACTCAGTAATGCTCACAGACTTTGGGAATGCAAAATCTTTCAATCCTTAGGCAGACAGTGCTGCCACTGACTTCAAAGAAGACAAAAGAAGAAGACTTCAAACAGACAAAGTCTATTGTCACTCTGGGATGATGCCTTCTGGCTGAAACACAAAGCATTATTGATAGACAACTGCAAAATAGCAATTTCCAGGTCTCCTCAGTCAAAAAGAGGGTCACTGAGTAGTAGACCTTTAAGGGTGCTTGCAGGACCATATGGAGCTGGCTCCTCCAGGAGCCTCTTCTGAATTGGGGAAATCTTAGCCTGTGAAGCTTGCTTCTGTAGGATTGAAATACAATGCAAAAATTTACAGAAAATACCTTGTAAGATACAAATGGTACACAACTCAATACCCTGAAATATTTCAACCTTTCCTTCCTTTTTTTTCAATTTTTTCCCTCGGCCTTCCTATTTCTAGCGGAACCAAGAAATAATTACAGGGTGAGTGGAGCAAGTATCAGTAATGAGGTAGGCTTTGCAGTTTGATCTGAACAGTTGCCTAGGTGAAGTTCAAAGAACAATGCAGACCACTAGAAGATTTGTCAGTAGAAGATTTGCCAGTAGAAGATTTGTCTCAGAAATAATGGCTTGTTTAATGTACATCTTTAGATCAGAGATACACAAAACATTAAGAAGATGGAATAGTCCTGGACTCTCACTAGAGTGAGATTTTTGCGAAAAAACCCATAACTCTAACCACAGAAATAAACGAAATTAATAAAGAAAAATGCTTCCAGGTTGTCTTTTATTTTTCAAATGTAAGCATTAGCATTTCTTCTCTTTTCATATTCAAGTCCACTGATAAAAAGTCAAACTTTGCAGGACCTGAGTACTGAATTAACTAGGGAAATACAGAGAAATTGAACAATATAGAGCCATGTTAAGAGATGCTTTAAAACAACAAAAAAAAAAATATAGAAAAGGAAATTAAATTGCTACTCCTTAAAAGAAGGTATGAAATTAAGAGCCTTTTTTCTCTTGGTCTGGATGAGGACCAAGAGTGATTGCACTCAGCACTCCCATTATCTAGAATACAGATCCAGTGACTCGCAAGAGAGAATCCATGCTAAAGAGTAGATGGGAAATAATCTGCTTTTCAAAGAAGGTGAAGCTGCCTACTTTCTATGAAGATCGAAGCTGGATTTTCCCTCATCAGAACAGTGTGTAATTGCCTTTGGATTCTTGCCATTGTTTTCAGTCCATGCAGTAGTTATTTCACAAGAAGAAACTGAAGCTAAACAGAGCTCTCTATGCTATTGATCCTATTTATGACAGTCTTGATCCTGCAGTGAAATGAGTTCAGACAGACAGAGCACATTCTTGGATCTGCAACTAAATATATATTATGAAGGCTCCTGATTAATAGGTGCTAGGTTCCATATGTGTACCCTTCCATCATTCTCAAGACCATATCCCATCACATCATTCACAGCAAAACAAGATTAAGATCTGAATTCATTCCACAGCACTGCATTTAGTATTTGCAACCTATTGAGTTTGTGTGGTACAGAATACCCAAATTCACTGTTTTATACTTAACGAGAATTGGAACATTTTGTGTTGTATTTAAATTTACACAAGTGTTGATGGCATGAATTTTCTCACCCTTCATTATAATAGGTGAGATTATTTGGACATGCAAAAGGCTGAGATTATTTGGACATGCAAAAGGCAAAGAATATATCCTGTCTCCTCCTTGTGGCACAGAGAGAGGAGATCAATCAAAAAGGTGCTCAGAGTCAGACAAAATGGCCGTATGGTGCTTCAGTGTTCAAATTATGTGTGTTCTTTAAAAAATTGAATGCTGGATAATGATTTTCCACACTGCTATACTACAGGTAAGTTCAAAAGCAGTCATTGTCAGTATGCTGATTGATGTAAAGCTTTCAGTCTCTGGGGGGAAGAGTATAGCACTTCCTACTGCTTGATCCATAAAGCAGCATTTACTGCAGCCCACCTTCCTGGTCTGCGCTGCATAATACATTGCCAGATTATGGGAGTTAGGGAATTAAAAGGCAAAGAAAAGAATGGATGAAAAAGCCCTGACCCCCTCCTCCACAGGTGAAATATTTGAGTCCCTGCCTCAGGGTATTGGAAGTTGACACTAATTGCCATCCAGATACCCACTACTCACATTCACCTAAATATTTCCCACTTCTGGCTGATCAACCAATGTAAAATTTAATTGAAAAAGTTTTCATTTAACGTTTGCATCCTGTGATGACTAGCTGGGACTGGAAGCATTCACTATCAGAGTTACAGTATAAAAAGGGAGAATAGCGCTGTGTGAAGGAGCCCAAGTAAAAGGGAAGAAATGAGAAGGTGGGGAAAAAGGCTCTTAAGGATACACACTTCAAGTTTCTTTTACTACGAACCAACAACTTGCACTTCAAGTGATACTTCATGTGTGCCAGGTACTGTGCCAGTTGTTTGATTCTGTATTTGCTACTTGGTGATCACTATCTGGATTTTTGTTGGCATTTTCCTATGCCTGTTGAACAGAAACCTGCAACACTATCCACAGATAGGAAGGGGAAAGTATTATTGATCTGTGTCTGCTTTGATGTGCTGCTTTCTGGGAATGAAAACCAATCTGTTACAATCAGATGCTGCACAGCCTGAATTACATTGAGGTTCCCATCAATATATAGAATATGTGGGAGCAAATAAACAGTAGTCACAAAAGAAGGACTTGACCAGGTTATTAACCAACTCTGGGTGTTGAAAAAAAGAAATTCATGTGGGATCCAGACAGGTCTCATTCTTAAAGACCTTTTGGGGACAAAAGTACAAGAAAGGAAGTGTTTGATATGGGAGACCATGCAGAGAAGTCAAAGAAGAGGATTTGTGCTTTATGAAGCATTAAAGTTACTTCTGTAATGACAGTCTATTTGGAACAGAAATGCCCCATATAAAAAAAAAGGGAATGAAAGCAACCGACATTTAGAACGTGCAAACCTTGTTGGCAGCCTTAGAGATATTTTCTATGTTAGAGTTTTACCTAAAAGGGATAAATGGAGTACAGAGCACCAAACCCCCAAATCCTTGCTCAAAATTATTTACAATCCAAGAGAAGGAACATAAGCATAACCAGCCATCAGAAATACTCAAAGGCAATGATTGGAAACAAGGCGAACAAGATCTGAAAGAGAAAAGAGTAAAGAGATTGATAGTGTTGAGCAGATAACATTCTCTCTACCTCCTCAGAACTTGCCACCATCTGTATATCAGCCTCCAGGAAGGGCAAGCAGGCAAAAGGAAATATTGGTTACAAACAGGGATGGATGCCAAAATAATATTGGCCGGAGTAGGAGGAAGAAGTGACACAATGAAATTTTTTCAGAAACAAAGCATTCCTGGTAATGATTAACAGTTTAACAACAAAATTGAAACACAAGTGTGTATGTGTCTTACAGAAGTAAAATATGTTTGGATATGATTACACAATATTTTGCATTTTGTTTTCTTCCTTAAAAATCATCTGCAAATCAAAACAATATGAATTTTTGCAGAGATCTAACTACAAAAAGTTTAAGTGTTAGCCTTGTGCAGAAATAACTTTCAGCTGCCTCTCCACACAGAGATTTCTTGTAGGTATCTCGCTTCAAATGCAGAGATGTTAATGCTTTGCCAAGGCAAAAGTGTTCTTAACAGTGGTAAACTGTGGCATGAAGGCTGAATTCATCAGTGAAACAGGTAAAATGGCCAAATATGTTAATGACAATAGCTGAATAGAAGCAGAATTACATAGGCCTAAGGGAATGATGAAAATATTGGAGAATGGAGTCCAAGGGAGCTTAATGAATATCACTTGCATGGCAAGCATATGTACTAGAGTGACAAAGTATTATAAGTAACAACCTTTCATTTTGCTTAACTCATTCGATGCGTTGTTTCAGTGTGCAACAGTAGAAAACACAGATAACTGGAAAAAACTTTAAAGGCAACTTAGGTACCCTAACTACTGCCAATGCATTACAATATCTGGGACAATGGGTCTTCTTCTATCAGAAGACTCCTAAGCTTGGAGCCAAGCAGATTACCTTAGAATGAATAAAATGGCACTTGACATCTGCAATGAGGCACCAGAAATATTCTCAAAGAGCCAAAACCAAATATTTTATCCCCAGAAGTACCAGGTAAACATTTTTCTAAACACAACCACCAACACAAGATGCCTTTATTCTTTTTATTCCATCTATTTAACTCAATCAAAATATCTTTAAGTGGAGTTCTTAGAGGAAAAGACAGGTTCCAGAGATTGGGTTGATGCCTCTGTACACAGGTTATTTCTTCTGCAAATGTATGTGGTCATGACCTAATGAGATGTAGAGCAATATACTGCATGATAAAGACAGAGAACTCTGAAACAGAATCTTAACTTTAATTATTTGGAGAAGTTTATGAGAATCTTCTATTCTTGGGGCTTCAATTTTTCTTTGAAAGAGTAAATAAAATTAACTCAATTTCCAGCTGTGGACAGATTGTGAGCAGATAAAAAATTACCCTGCCATACCTGTGGGTAGCCAACTTCCCCCATTGTCCAGTAGCATCTGAATTGTTTGCCTTATATCTCACTGGTTTGGACTTTGTTGAGAAGAATGCAGGGGACATTTATCTCTTAACACAAACATATATTAGCAAGCTGTTTTTAGAGATGCAGCTTAAGTGAGGGACCATAAGGCACACATATGGGCAGACATAGTACAGCAATTTTAGTAACAACAAAGATCAGAAGAGAATTGTTACATTTGGAGAGAATGTGATTGAAAGTTTAAGGATAAATTCAGGTATGTGTCACTATTCTCTCAATGCTAAAAGAAAGCAGGAAAATAATGACCTGTAATTCCAACAGGGAGCAAAAAAGAATTAGACCTTCTACAGCCATTAGGGGTGCTTCACCCCATACTCCTCCTTTGATTTCCACATGAAGCCATACACTGTGTAAATTCCTGGCATAGTTCTGTCAAATTTCCTATCACTGTAGCCAGTTATTAAATACCTGGGCTCAACAAGAGAAGGGACAAATGAAAATTACATGAAAAGGAAGTATTTTGGTAGTTTCTTGACACACCATCTATAACCAATAAGAGCCAGATTAATCCAGATGGCAATGACTTAATGTTAAGACTTTAACACTTAAAGTGCTACAAAAATCAGGTAACTGACCCCAATCAGGAGATCCAGAATGTGTTACCCTGGTACCAAAGTGCTCTACAATCAACAGACAGAGTGAAAATACTCAGAAGAGAGATCAAAAGAACTCAGGGTTGGCTGGAGTTGGCCAGGGTCAGGTCTGTGTCTGAACTTTGGCCCCTCACAAAAGCTCAGGTGTGGCTCCACCTTGAGCCTCCAGGCCCAGACCTGATGAATGCGTTTTTGCAAAATATCCTAATGACCAGAGCACACAGAGAAGCAATATCTGCGTTCCAGCTTCTCCTCAGCTTAAGGAGATTTGATCCCCAAAATGCCATGCCCAATAAGAGTGCCCTATGATCAACTAGAGCTAACTGTAAGACTAATAGAGGCTAATGAGAAGATTGTCTCTAACCTTTCTTTCCAGGCTGGGCCACTGTGCAGTCAAAAGGGAAAAAGTCTTGAAGTGACAAGACAACACAGAATTGAGAGTATGTGGATAGGAGCAGATAGGTGCAGTCCACATGTGGATAGATAGGTAGAGTCTACTCCCTAGCCTTTTAACATGTAACATTTAAAGAAATTTATTTATGAGACATACCATAGATAAAGACAGAAAAGATGATGTCCATTCTAGTAGCTTTCAATATTCTTCAAGATGGAAGATGACAGAAAGAAATGTATATGATTGGAAAGTTACTTAAACTGACTATTTTTTGAGTCATAAGTGATGATAGAAATCAACACCTGACATATTAATGCCTAGAGTTAGGGACAAATTCTTCTAAAAAATTCTTTGATTGCATTATAAATTCATAGTATTTGGTAATTAAAAGGTTTTAAATTGTATAAAATTAGATAAAATTTCAGTATGCTATTTATACTTTTTTTTTTAATTGTTTTCAATTGATAAATAACAGGGAGGCAAAAAAATGCCTTCACTCTCAACTCTAGACAAGAATATGGAGGTAGTTAAGAATGAATAGAGTAGAAAAATACCGTGACATCTGAGAACTGGTTTTGACAGAAATGTTTCTAGCATTAATTGGGGCATTGTAAGTAAAATGTGGCAGACTTTGCACAGATTCATAGTCAGTACCGCAGTAATAACCCTTGACACACATTATTTTTGAGCCACTGCTGCCCCGACGCAATGTGTTAAAATGAACTTCCAAACCCAATCAGAAGATGTCACAAACATTACTGCTCCACTCCTCAGCACATGGTAGCAAGTCAGGGCAGGCCTCCGGGAGACTTGCAACGAGTGGTGAAGTACGGCAGCAAGGCAAGAGAGGCCCTCAGATGTTTAAACTCTTACACTTCTGTAACTGTAACTTGGTCTGACCTGGAACCAGTGAACACTGCAGCTGCTGCTCTTTCTCATACTCTCTGTAAACACATGTGCCCTGTGCATTTAGCAGGTTCTTGTTTAAATGAAAAAAATCCCATAACTAAACCCCCACATTTTTTCGTATTAGAAAAAACTATCTTTCTTGTATTCTTTTTTAACCACAAATTTTACTTCATCAGGCTTCTTTTTAAATTGCCTTACACTATTGTACTTCATCTCAGTTTAAAAGAAAGTGAAATTTTTATATATAAATATATATACATATACATATATATATATATATATATATATCCTATATGGACCACAGAATTTCTCTGCATGTGTTCTCTGCTACTCAGTTTACATGGGCAATAAGGATAATAGAATTTCCACAGCTTTTTCACCTTTCAGACCCATTCCAGATTCTTTAAGGGTCTCTGAGAGACTATTTTTAAGCATGCTATTTAATCATCCATAGAAAATACAGATCCACTAATCTGAATTCAAAAATGCCCACTTACTTTGGTACATAAAGCTATTTGAAAAGTATTTTTGTACCAGAACATATATAATACTATTTTGAATGATCACAGGGATTGTGAAAGCACAAATTCAGAATGTCTGTTGTGTATAAAATCCCTGAATAGACGGAGCCAGATATTGCTAACTGCTCCTTATTTAAAGTTGTCATTAACATAAACAAAAGGTAAATATTTTCCAATTACTCCATACCCCTTCTTTCCTTAGGGGGTCAGAGTCTGCAAGTACCTGATTCAGTTCCAGAGGGATACATTTTCCACTGGCACACAACTACAGCATCAAGTACTAGCACTGCAATATGTTGGATGGCTGAGGATGTCAAGGGGTGAGATTTAAGCCTGAAGCAAATCTCAATTTGCAGACTGTGTTCATCTCTAATATATGCTCAGGTTCAAATACTATTTATTTTAAAAATGGTTCCAGAGTAGATACACACTGAAAAAATCAAGGATGCACTGGTTTTGCTTTACCTGTCTTCTGAAGAATACAGTAGTGCTCTTCAATGGATGGGCATGTGGAGAGGATCAGTCATCTGTCTGATTACAGTTGCAAGGCATGGGGTGCCATAATCACAGTATATGAAATGTTGGACTGAAGAAAGTCCTGAATATATAGCTGTTTATTAGTGGGCATTTATAACACAATATTATTTATCTCTAGTACCGTATTTCCTATATTTTAGTAAGAAAAACTACAAACATGATAGTAAACAAAATTAAATACAAGCCTCACTTTGTTGTTTTCATAAAAAAGGAGGTCCTAACAAATTAAACTTTTTGTGGTTCATTAGACCTAGACAACCACAACAAATCTTCAACAAGTGTTCTGCGGGCTAAAATCTGACGTAGTTACAGGCCCAAAAGTTTTATCAATTGCTGATTCATCTGAGGCTGAAACGATCATGACCAAATGTCTTGCTCTTCTACTGATGCCATGAAGATTTTTGCCTTTTCTTTTATACCCCTCTTATACCTTTTTACAACTTCTGTATTCCTAGCGCTTTTTGCCTACGTTCTTGGACTTGTTTGTCAAGCTAAGAGACTCAACATTTTAGAGGCTTCGTAGCTAGGGATCAGTGTGCCCCAGACCCCAAGGTCCTCTCCAGAACACACTCAGTAAACTAAGAACCATCCAGGGAAAGGTTCCTTGGGGAGGGGGGGCTCGCTTGAGCCTCTAACTGGGGAATCTTTGATAGATATGCTAATTAGTAAAACCTATAATGTTATACCCAATGTTGGGGGGAGGGAGAGACAGAGATAGACTCGGCAGGATGCATCTCGATGCATATGACTTGGACGTGTGCACCTAAGGATCCTTACAATAAATACCAAGGTAAAATCCCTTTTCCCCTTCTAACCGTGTATGACTCTTGATTTTAAGACCAGGAAAAGACATCACTACCAGTCTCACCATAACTCAAAGGATCCGTTTTATACACTCAAAAAACCCCTCCTACCTTCAGAGGTCCAAACCCTTCAAGCCAACTCTTTTGACCTGGCCCTGATTGTTACAGATCAGGGCCAAACTGTGGACTTAAATGCAGGCATTCATAGTTTACGACAAAGCCATTCCTTGCTTCTCAGGGTGAGATTTGGGCAGAAACTATTTTATTCAAAACAAATCTGATAAAAGGGAGAATGACAGGAGTGAGACATGGCTCCTCCTTCCACAAAGGATGCTTCCTTACTAGCAGAATCCTCCTCTCCTTTTCCCTCCCTCAGTTTGACAATTGCAGAGTGCCAAGACACGGAAATCATCTTCCCACTGGTGACATCTGTCTCCCCAAAGAGCTCCGGAGGCAGTTATTGTGATAGCTTTGGAGTCTGTCATATGATTAGGTGAACATCGAACAATCTGGGACTTCATTTTCTTAATGCCAGTGGCTCACATTTGACTGTCTGGTGTCCTGATTTCAGCTGGGATAGATTTAATTTGCTTCCTAGTAGCTGGTACAGTGCTGTGTTTCGGATTTAGAATGAGAGTAATGTTGATAACACATTGATGTTTTAGTTGTTGCTAAGCAGTATTTATACTCAATCAAGGACTTACCTGCTTCTCACACCACCCCATCAATAAGGAGGCTGGGAGGGGACACAGCAGGGACGGATGACCCAAACTGGCCAAAGGGATACTTCAGATTATTTAACATTGTGCTCAGTGGAGGGGAGGGGAGGGGGTAGAGAGTGTCTGTGTGGTGTTTAGCTACCTGCTGAGTTAAAGTACAAGAGCTGGAATTAATACTATGTGTGATTTTGTTTTCATTTTTTGCGCTAAAAACAAGGAAATAGAAGCTTTTAAATAAATGTATGTATTTATAGAGCTTGTAGTTTAGGAATGCCTTCTCTTTCATTTATTGTGTGGTATATATCTGTCATAACTATCAATCAGCATTGTCCATTTATGCATCTACTAGAAATATTGAGTTCTCATTGTGGAAAGCATGATGCTTATGAACATGTTAGAAAGCTTTATCTGCCACTTCTTTGCAAACAGAGACTTCAGAACACTCTCATTAATGAAACGTAAGTGAAAAAGATTTTTTAAAGTAATAGCTCTCCTAAGAAATGGCATTTAAAAGGAGGAGTGATAAATATCAGAAACAAGTCAAAGAGTTGAAGAAGTTTTAAGCATTATCCTTTTCAGCATGTCTATCAATAGAAAGCTGACAATGGTATTATTGCTATTTACATACTGGTAACACACTGGTATGAATTTGCATAACGTATTGTAGTTCTGTGCTCTAGGGACTTGCATTGTAACATATTGGTGCTTAATGAACTCTGAAAAAATTGATTTTCCACAGAGTAAATTAAGGAATGCATTATAGCTGTTAAAGCAATCTTAAGGGAAATCTGAGGCTTCCACTGCAGCACCGTGCTTAGTAAGTAATAAATTACATGTTATACTTATTTGCCTTAATTCATGCTAATTTTGTCCAATTAATGTATCACAGTAATTCAGAAGCCTGTCACAGGAGAGCTAATTATTTATTGGATTTTTGTGTTCAGCTCCCTAGGAGTCTACTAGCAAACAAACTTGCGACTGTCTTTCTGTTAGGTCCACAATGACATTCTTATGTCTTACTGGGGAAAGAAAAAGAATGTTAATCTTTTTTTATTTCAGTTATATAAATGGATCATTATTCATTTAAGTTAGTTTTTTGTTTACAAATTGGTGTCACGTCATGACAGACTGCCATACTGTTAGAATGAAATCCAGTGTTTTTCCTCTTCCTGTAAATGCCTGAACATAACATAATTCTTCTTAAAGACCATGGCAGTACTTTTCACAATCTGAAAGCTTCTTCCTAGTGGTGTGTAAAGTTAAAGAAAAAAACCCTTCTCATTCTTTTCACTGCAACTTGCCTTTCAAAATCCACTGGCTTGAAAAATCACAACGTGCCTATAGCAATTGATACTGTTTCATAAAATTAGATTTTTAACTGTGGCAGAATGTTAATTCACAGCAAAAAATGAATTATTTATGAGATTAATTTGTGCAATTCATACCTATAAATAATATGGCAGTTGCTAAATAATTTGCACAGTGTGATAAGATGCAGACATCACAGTTAAACAATAAGAGAGTCACCAGCTGTGAAATACCCACTATCTGCTGGCATTCTGTCATGCACAAGCGTTTACAGAAAATTATTTGTTGGGGGTGGAAAGTATTAGATCTGATACTTGGCTTCTTCTCATGGGTAGCAGGAGAATACTTGTCAGTTGATTACTGTCTTCTACACTACGTGAAAAGAAGTGGTATTTCTTTAAATGTATAATGCAAAGTGATGTTACCAGCAGGCTACATAAAATCATGTGATGTAACCTGCCATAATATGATGCACATGACCGACTGTGTCACAAATTTAAAGAGACTTATTTTAGAAGAACTGTTGAGAAAAAAAATATTACCCCTTCTCCATTTCAGTCAGTTGCCATTGATCTGTGTTTGCCTATAGCCAAATGAATACCTGGTAGTTCAGTAAACGTCCCTGAGCAATATACAATCTTACATTGTAGCTATTATTATCACTTTAAAAGCATCTGTCAAGTACTTCATAGTTTTCTATCATTGTTCTTCAATCTCTGTCTTCCTAGCAAGCACACAAAAGCTCATCAAGGAATTAATTATCCAGTCCCTGTTTCATGGAAAACAGTTGTTTAATTGTTTATGGCATTCAGAATTTGAAATTGTTTTTGTCATTTTCTTTCTTGATTTCTCCACTCTGGAAAATATAAAGCCTGCACTTAAGCACGTTTTAAGTCCCATCAAAGTCAGCAGAGACAATGACTGAGTTTTCCTCCTAACTAGGAGCTTTATTTTCAGACCTGCATTACTAGGACATTCTGGACAAGGGGACAGAGTATGTGCACACCTTCCAAGGGTGGGAGCACATTTGGCCAACCGTACCATGCAAACATGATGGCTGTTCTACAAACGATTCAAAGGGGTGAACTATGCAAAAGAGTAGCAATCAATAAAGAAAACTCAAGAATCAGGAAGAAAAAAACCTTATGACAATGTCAGAAAATTCTTCCTGTCAGAAAATACATCAGTTTTGAAAGCACACTTGCCTGGAAGTGTTTATAACTTTTTTCACCTCTCAATCCTTTTCCCTTATGAGTAGTCTGCATCATTGCCTATATGGATAAGTGTAAATAGCCTCTTCTTGTGAGCCAAAACCCACACAATCTGACACTAAAAATCACCTTAAGCATTAATTATATGGAACAGGTGACAGAGGGTTTGCACTGTAAAGATGTCACACTGTGGATAGATAGAATAGGAAAAAGCCTAAAATTTAAAACAAGAACTGGAATCCCCAGCTGGGACGAAAGTTTAAAGTGCCCATGCTTATTCTCTTGTTAAGCCACTATGTTTGCTCCTGCTAGATGTGGCAGAAGCTTATAAGCTAACTTTTGTGTTACTTTAACCTAGTATAGAAACTTCAAAAAAAACTCCCACAGTATCAAAAAACCCTTGGAGAGGGAAGGCTGGTGATGAGGAACTAGATATTCATTAGAAACACTGTCTGTAACAGAGACTATGTTTGCTCCTTCCTCCTCCAGGCCACCTTCCTGTAGAGCCCAGCTGCACAAGAAAGGTAGGGAGGAATCGTATTGTACTTTCCTTCTGCTTCTTTCTGGTTGTGCTGTCTAATAAGGACCTGTCTTTAGAATCCTCTTATTGCCATGGAGGCAGCTGCTTTTTTTCTAGCTATTTTGTTGGGTTCTTTCCTGGTCATTCAGAATATGACAAAAGAAATCAAATTTCAAACACCTTCTTGTACCTCAGAAATGTATGGGAATTTTGAGCCACACAGCAGCAAGCGGCAAGACTGCTGTGAACTTTAACAGCCCAAGAGCTCATCCACAGCCTCTGGTTACACCTGTAGATTCTGATTTTTGCATCTGTAATTTTCCCATTGGCAATGTATTTTTTCATTCCTCATGACACAAGACATTTCCTGACACACCATTTGTTTCCAGTGCAAAGACAACACCTTCCTCTACACCTGGAATGTCTTTGTCTCCCTTCTTTTTCTCCCATGCTCTCCTGCCACCTCCGTAGCAAAGACCCATCAGCAAAGGGTTTCATACCTTTCTTTTCAGACTGCCAAGATTTCAGTGGTCTTTAATCATGCAACAAATTAAGAAAGGCTTCTCATGAAAGCATAAATATGTATTTAAGATAATGTTCACAGTGCAGATTATTTTTGTAATCAGTGCCTGTAGTGTTTCCTGCCACACAAAGTCTGTCATGTCAATAGGCTTTGTCAGAGCATAAAACATACCTTAAAAAAAATATTTTTTTACAAATTATAAATATTACTGCAGATTATTAAAATAATTTTACAAATGATTGAGACCAAATCAGTCTTGGTCTCAGTGGTTTTAGCAAAGAGTGAAATGGTCCTTCAAAATAGCTGCATCATTCTAAGCCACAGCTGGATGCAGAGCATGCACAAAATGTCTTTTTGGCAGTTCATATTATCATGGACAAAATCAGTGCAAGTATCACTAGAGAGGGAGAAAGAAAGATGTGGATACTCTCATAAAACTGCAAGTTTATATAAACTGCTTTCATTTACTCACTGAGTTCAGAAACAGATTATTTAAAGAGATAGAGAACAATGACAGCAACACCTTTAAATTATAACTAAGCAGCACCTGGGCCTCAATTACAATACTAAATTAAAGCAGAAATTATATAAAGGAAAAGATGACCCAACTCAACATTAATTGTAGAATGACAAAACCATGCAGGCTAGAAGGAAGCTCCAGAACTCATCTGGTTTGACTTTCTGCTCAAAGCAGATCCAGTAAGTCAGGCTGCCCTCCTGGTGAATGATTATCTTACTGTGGCACAATGGAAATCAGAGATAGCTAGTCAAGTAAGGAAGTTAGTGGCTTGTTTTAGAGTGAATTGTAGCAATAGGGAAGACGAGAGAAAGGAACCTCAAAAGAAGATATAAAAATAAGGCAAACTATGGCTACAAATAGAAGTTGCAGGTGACCACACATCTACATCTTGCTTCCATGCTGCCTTACAATATAGGTGATGGAATGAATTGTGCTAAGAGACGCCCATTGCAGATCTTTGTTTTCCTGCCCACCAGCAGGAAAACAAGGTGAAGAATACCCAGAATCCTCCTTCCAGGACTCATTTATGACGGTATTCCTCATCCTGAGCACTATGAGCTCTTCAAGTTCCTATTGTGTATGAAACTATTGCATTCCTGTTTCATGTCTCCCAAAACACTATCAAAACAAACTATAATTATTTTTCTGTAATTTAAAAGGTGACTTTCCAACTATATACAGTTTGAAAACAAGGTTGTTTATTTCTTTCCTTTGATAAAATCAAGCTGGTTAGCAGAAACAGCAGGAATTCTGCTTGCTTATCAGGACTTTGTATTATTGTGGATTCCCTTTTTTCTATCTTGGCATTCTGGTATATATTTGAGTGCTTCCCCAAGAGAGAGGAGAGAACACAGGCATTGATTCTACACTGCTTGCTGCTACAACTGCAATTGCCGACTTTCTACAAAACTTTTTCTTGCAAATGATGGTTCCATATGTAAATACAGGATGAGCAATAATCATCTTCAAAACTATAGTTCAATAAAATCACTTATGAAGAGGCCCATTACACAAGTCATGCCCCCTGATGTGCAATTGACCCTGTAGTCTGTTGGAGGGTTGCACCTCACCTGCTGCTCATACAAAGCTCCTTTTTCCAGCATACTACTGCAGTTCACTGTTGTATTTTTAAAGTGCTTTATATTGTTCTGCTGGAATTAACAGAGGGACTGGCTTGAAATCTTCAGGTGAAATGTGTGATAGAAATGCAAATAAACTACTAGCTTACTATTTGATGCAGAGACTGCTATATAGCTCTACTTAGACATTACATTTACTTTCCATGCCTATCAGTATGCACTCAGAGATTGATATATGATGGTTTCATAATTCTTAAATACTTTTTTGATATCTTAAACCTATAGAGCCTTCAGACATTTTCTTCAGGAGATCTGGAATACTTTGCTACTTGAAATAAAAAGAGCTTCAATTGGCAGGGTTTTAAATCCAAACATTTAAGGCATTGATTTTACTTAGTTTTTCTAAAGTAACTCCTTTAGGAAATTGAGTGCTACATTGCTAATTTTAACTTTATTCATTTTAAAGTGCTCCGGGATACTAGCACAAAGGGCACTGTAAAAATTGCATTGTGCTGTATTAGGTTTGAATAGGATGAGTTATAGAACTGTTTGAGACTTTGAATTTCCCGAATGTAGTTATTACAATGCTTATAATACTAAAGGCTTCTTATGTGTGCATTTTATGTTTGGGGCTTTTTTTTTAAATAATCATAACTTCTAAGAAATATCGACTATACATAGTCTGTAACTAAAGCTTTATAATAATTTCTATTGCAATACATCTATACAAGAGGATTTTATAGAACAGTTATTCACACCTACATAAATATAATTTAAAATGTAAATGTGCATGCTTAAATTACAGTGGAAATTTACTTTTTCATGCAATGAATCTTTACACTATTTCCAGTCTTGATTTATCTGCAATGGAATTTTTCTTTTGCAACACAATTAATATGTTCATGTTCTGTAAATCTGAGTACAGCACACAAAAATCTATCTGAATATCACATAGTAAGTGATTGTGTATTCTGAATAAACAATGCAAAATGAAGCAATTTGTAATGTATTTTGAATTCTAGGACATTTTTCCAAAAGAAGGTTAGGGGTTTATGACTTACAGCAGCACAATTAAATATACAATAAATACAAAGATTGTATTCCTTTTCGTTTTATGATTATACAAATTTATTCTGAACTGTTTCATTGATTTCAGTAAAAACTGGTCCATAATACTTTAACTTTTAAAAGAATAATGTAATTTCATAGGTGTCTCTTTCCCATAAGAATTCCCTGAAAAAATAGATTATTATAAAAAATGTAAATGATGTTGCAGAGAGTCTCTTTTTTTCCAGTGATTCATCCCAATACATGTATAATCTAGCATTCACTGGAGGGGACAAATATCTAACACGAGAAAGCAAAAAATTACTTTAAAAGCAATGAAAATATTTGAAAAATACTGTGAGTTGAGAGAGAAAAATAAAAAATATCCAAACAGACAAATATTGGCTTTGGAAGAATAAATAAAACATCCCTTAATTGCTTTTTCAAGACCGGTGGAAAATATTTCTCACAGACACAGGATTTTTTTTTCCTGCTGCCTCTCAACGCTGGATAATTTGTGAAGGAATAGCTTAGTGTAGAAAAACAAGGAAGATGAACTTAAGCAATGTTTTAATAGATATACCACCAAAGTTCAGCAGGTCATTGGGGAGACAGATCGATGGAATGTATGTTATCACTAACTTCAAAAAGAATAGATCTATCACAGAAAAAACACCCCAAACTATTTAAAAATTTAAAGCATTATCTATAGTATTTTTATTCAAAGGCTTTTTTGAACAATTGTGTTTCTTGCACACTTCTTTGACAATAGCAAGTTTCCACAAACCCTATCCTCATGGTCAAAATACCACATGGGGTTTTTAGATTTTGTGTGTAACTTGATTTGATAAGTACTTTAGTTCTGTTTAAAATATATATGCATTAGTGATTATAAGTTGTCTTTAAAAGAAAAGAGCTATACTGCTGTCATCCAACAGAAAAAAAAAATACCCAAAACTAAACCAAAGTCAGAAAATGATAGACATTTTTGCTCTTATGTTCTCTATATTAAAATACATGTTTATCACAATAAATCATGTACTACATAGCATATTTTGTGTTATCTGCCTGAGTCATATCCAAAAGAGACTGAAATCCACAGGTACCTTCTCACTGGTCTTCATATTTCTTGGAGCATGTCTTTTGTGTATTTCAGTGTGTTCTTCATTCTGATACTATAGATCTGCCTTTATTCTTCCTCCCTGAGGCCCATGGATTTTGTGAGTATATCACTGCCCACTTGTTCAGTGCTGCAGTACAGTAGGCCCTTTCCTGATGAACTGAAAGTGCAGTGTTTGTGCTAAAAGGACCCATCGACTTGAATAGCACAGGGCCTCTAAAGACCTTCACCCTGCTACTCAGACATGGGGAAACACGGCCTCATAGGCCAAAGAGATTGTGGAGAAGAGCAGTCAGTAGCAACAAGGCAACACAAACAAGAAGCATCACCTGAAGGCATGAGCATGTGTGTAACATTCACATCCTGCTGGTAGGTTGGGGAGACCAGAGAATTCTCTTCCTCAGAAAAATAATAACTGCAAATTTGTTACAACGTTGTGAAAACCAGGAGGTGTGATTAAGATACGTGATGTGTTCTACAGCTTCTACTGCAAAATAATCTGATTAATCTAAATTAATTTAATGTAATAAACTACTTACTTTTCCAGTGGTGAAATCTGCCTGGGGTTAGAGAAGAATAAAACAATTTCACACTTCTCACAAGCTGTATAATGACTGCTATCTCATTTAGAAAATAGAAATTTACAAACAAGTGGGAAATGTTGCTCACCCCTGCAGAGAAAAATTTTCGTTAAAATATTCTGGTTGTGCAAATAAAACTCAAAACTTTGTCTGTCAAGCAGAAAATAAAGTTATTTTTTAAATGCCTTGCTTTTTCCATCAAATGAGTTTTAAGTAAGCATATTCAGTTTTATTTCTATGAGTTGCTCTGCTTGAACAAAATATTTGTACAAAACAATCAATGTTCAAAATAAAATCATTTATGTTGGCTGAATTCAGCATTTTTTTATGTCCTAGTTAGGCCTAAAGTTTCATTCATTGTGGTTATTTTGGACAACTCAAACTATTTTTCCCTTTGGGACTGGGAGAAAAAGTAGAATACTGGAACAAATTCATTGAAACATATTTGCAGTCAGAATTAACTGAAAATTTACCCCAAGGAAAATTTCAAATAGGAAGGAAAATGTAAGAAGTGGAAATATTTCCATATGGAAATCCTGCCATATTGCCTGCCAAGAGTTGTCCTCCAAGTCTCATTTGCCAGAGGAGTGTTGCACGATCAAGACATTATACATACAATAGTAGCCTTTCTTAGCTAATCTGACTGAAGAAAATCCCCAGAAGATGTAATGTAACTAGGCAATCCAGCTATCCATTTATTAGTAGAGAGACATGGAAGATGACCTACCACCCTTCTAAAAGTACTGGAGTAGCAGCCTTCCAGCTTTCTGACACATGGCTCTTACACTCTTTTTTAATACAAAAACCAGTTCTGTTCCACGAATAAAGAAATGGGTTTAGGTCACAAACCCAGCTGGGCATTGAAAAAAACCCAAATAGTGAAATATAACTTCTCACGCTCCTCTGACCCAAGACTCTCTTAATAGTTAGTGGGAACAGCAGACACCTCTGCGCCACAACTCCTCTAAAACAGGTCAGATAAATTTTACCCAAAAGTGCCTATTTCTCTCCATGGACTCCCAAAATTATTGAGTAACACATTCAGATATAGATCTACAGCACTAGGTGAGATTAGTCCTCTTTCTGGTCTTCAGTCACATAGTGTTCTAGTGCAAGGAGAGAAAAGAAAGGGAAAAAAGACTTTACTTGAACTAGGAAGTTACTTTTACTGTCTTGTCTAAGCTCTTTTTGCCCAGGCCTTGATGCTATTTCACAGATCTCTTTCAGATGCCTTTTACACTTTGTCCTGAAGAATGGTGAAACAGAAATTTTCAGTCTCAGCTCCTCTCTGTACTTCCATGTAGCTCCCACAAAATTTCAGCAATCAAAACTACACTAATATTTTGTAAAAGAAAACAAAACCTCTTTGTTCTGAATAGCGTTTTTGGTTCAACTTCCCTATTCAGCTTAGTGAAGTAAATAATAACATTATGTATGTACCTTTTGATATATTTCTGCAATGCTAATTAATTTAACGGTATTAATATTTTTGAATTAATAGTTTCAAGAAACGCCAGTTTTGTGGTCTGTATTCGCATCTCAAGAGGAATATTTTAAATTTCCATGGACTTCATTGAAGACAGTGAACTCAGTCCAGTGTAAGTGACAACAAAGCCTACTCTGTGGCTGTAACTTTCTCCTAGCAGGACTCCATCTGTAATCATACTTTATGGCATATTACACTGGAGGACAAAAATTTGCTGCAGAAATCCAGTCTTGAACTTTGAATTTTTTCCCTTAAACTGCTAGCTTAATGGAAGAATTTAAGGATATTTTGCCAGCAAAGTATGGATAAAAGAGATGAATAAATAAAAAATAAAGAGCATAATGAGTGCGTATATTTTAAATCCTTTCACCACTAATCAGCTATTCTTACACTTATACAATTAAAACAGAAAACAAGCATGAAGATCTGGAGAGGTTACTCAACTCATCCTCTACTCCAAAAGAGGGTCAGCATTTAGGAGGTTAACTAGGATATATAATATAGCCTTCTTTTTGCCTACCACAACATGAGGGTATCAAGAAAGTCAGATTTTCAATATTTTTCAGGAGTGCAGTCCAGGAGCCTAGACATATAAATGCAAATGAAAAACTAGTTACCTCAATGTTTGTATATTCTAGTTCCAGTTGGCAATTATCTAAATCTGTGCATAAGGACTGACCTAACATCCATTGAAATCAATGTGGATTACTTTACCATTAACTTCCATGAACTTCAGAGCAAGCCCCTATCCAGGCCCCCACATGGAAAAATTACATGCACAACTGTAAATGTGCAATGTTTCAAACAAATTTGACTACTTAAAATTTTTTTTCTGGAAGTTTAATCCATAAACTAACACAAATCAGCTTGTTAGAAGAAAATCTTGCCTGCCAAATTGAAACATCATTTTTAAAATCAGAATAGATTAATTAATAAAATCACTAATGAATGTAAGGGTATTTTCCTCTCTTCTCACATATTTTTGCTGCATATGGCTTCATATACCTGAATAACTTGGAGTTTCTTCATGCAGCTCTAATAACAGCTCTTAATAACAGCTCTTAACAAAGCAACAAAGACACTCACATGAAAAATTTAGATATCTACAGAGAACCTTTAAAAAACACTAAAGCTCTGTTTTACTTCGTGTTTCTTGAACAACAACCTTTTACTATTCTGAGTACTTGCTGTACAATGGAGATGTTAATAGTTACCCTCAGACTGTACCTTATCTTTTACTGTAAACCTCTTAGGCAGTGCATTCACATTTCATGTCCTTTCACAGTGCAGCTCACTTGGAGACAAAAGCAAGAGGAATTTGTTTCAGTTGAAATATTCCTTTTTAACAGACACTTTCCAGCTCCCTTGCAGAAGCTGCCAAAAGGAAAATCAAGGATTGGGATTAGCTTTTTTTTTCCTCAGGATCTGAAAGATCTGTAAAGTCATGGGGATTTTTAAAACTTATTTGTTATTGATTAAAATGTCATTAAAGCATTTGCTAGTTGATGGGCTGTCAACTATGAGAGTCCTACACCTCTAATACTCTAATTGTAGAGTCTTTTAAGATGTTATCCTCAAATCTTAAATTTGTCCAGTTGGAAACTGCTCCAAAGTTTTACACTTTTCCAAACACTGCTATTGATTTTTTTTTTTGCTACAAGAACAATAAAAGACTAATCATGTTGATCATATATTAGTCTCAGGCTGAGCATTCTAGACACAGTGCTGGACTTTCATTTGTTTACATGTTCAAATCTAATGCTATTACAGATGTGTATGAGTAGGAAATACTCTGTTCAGGTATTTTTAAATATACTACTAAAAATTACAATAGTAAATTTTTTATAAGCTTTTCTACTTTCATATGTATATTGCTTATACATAAAAAAAGAATGAAGTCTCATTCATTCAGAATTTAACTGACTTAGAAGCATAAATTTTTGTTATTTATGTTACATAGAACATAACAGAAAAATATGTATTGCCTAAAGACTTTAAAGATGATTATGACCTTGTAATACAAAATATTATTCTAAGCAGAGGTGTACCCAGTAACTAATTCAAAGCTTCATTATAAGGGAACTTATTTCATTAAGAATTTGTGATGAACCTTTTGGCTACCACTTTCCTCTGCAGAAATGCTGGAAATCATATAATAATGCTCCTATCCATCTTTCTACTCTATTTGCAGACCCTGCACAAAAATCTCAAGAAAGAGGGACTGCTGGTGTTCATGGACCCTAAAGATTCAACAATTTTTCTTGTCTCTAAATGGAGAAGTGAAGGTTATCTCCAACATACGTCTTAGCACTAGGAAAGCAGTAGAAAAACCACTGTATCAACACCCAGAATGGTGCCACAGCTGTTTTCATGCTATGTGCTCTAAACCTCCAACAGAGAGACCTGTCTCCAGCCCCTTTGATAACAAGATCTGGTTCCCTGGCTAAAAACTGCAACAAGGTCATAACTAACAAAAGGACTTTAGTATTTCTTGTATTAAAACATACGACATAAATGTACAAAATTTTCAAAATTATTAAGCAACAGAAATAGCAGAAATAGAACATACTGTAAGTAACAAATACAGTATGTTTCAATAATTTATTTTAAGATTTGCAACCAGATCATGCAAGGTGGATTTCATCAGTGTAAATACTATCATTTGGTATTTTCTATATATCTTCTAAATTGGGGCGCTGGCTTTTTCTCCATCAGAGGTCTGCACTGAGAACTACTGTCAACATTCCCACCAAGAAAAATATGACCAAAACTGGTTCATAATGTCTAAGACCTACACAAGGGACATGGCTGCTTTTGGGAGTCTTTACCTTAATACAGGCATTGGACATAAGCCTTGATTTAAGTTCCCTGGCAACAGATCTATTAAAGCTATATTACTAAGGTTCACACTGCCCCTGAAAGCTTTATTAAATGATTATTTCATAGCATGGAGGGAAATGCATTGAAAATTAATATGCAGCATCAGCCAGTCATGGCTCATAGCTGAGATATGCTCTTTGTATCAAAAAGTAGGAATTTCCAAATAAGACAGGGTAAGTGAAATTCCTCTCATTAACTTTACTTTGCTAATCTGACTTCTAGGGCTACAGTGAGTGGGAGGAATGGCCATTTCTAGAGCTGATTCCATTTTTCTTCTGTCTTAGGAGCCCAATTTCATGTAGGATGCACTGCCCTCTTGGAGTGCCCCTCTGCTTCTGCATATCATAGAAGGAGCCCAGCTGCCTCACTTTAATGGCTGAAGTGAAACAACATGAACCTCAACTTGTATGAAAAGAGTAAGATTTGATGTATCCATCCAGCCCATGGGATTCTGACAGACTCAAAGACGCATCTTGAATATTTACAGAATTCAGTGCATTAGGCCATTCTTTTTGTAGAAAACAATCCGAGACAACTAATGCCAAGTAAAATCATGCCCACATACATCTCTTCAAAAGGATTTTTCAGAAAAAGCTAATTAGCTGAACTTCTACAGTGTTGCCACACTCAGAATATACATAATTTCTTCTATAAAAACACAATTACATGTTTTATGGAAGTGATTTTTAATGAATAGTAAGACCTCTAAATAATTTAAAGACACAATTTAAACCTAACAAAGTTTGTCATTTTACATTATTATATTGCTAAGAAATGTATTAACTCAGATCATGCAGTTCTAAAGCTGTGAACAATTAAGAAAATGGGCAAGTTCTCTTGTTGTCTTCAATTGATTTGGAAGGTGAGGGCTAGGAAAAGCCCAGGCAGGCAGCTCCTACCCTACGAGCACCAGGTGGCAGTCCAGCGTTGACTGACAGGTCTTCATGTTCTCCTGCACTCCCCAGGCCAAAGGCTTTCCTTGTTACAGTATTTGTCTGCCTAACCCAGTTCTGAAAGTCTTCCACGCTTTTCTAGATGCTAAATAAGATACATTCACCCCGGGATTTAAGGGCAGAGAATAAGAACAATGTTTTTCATAAACTTGCCCATACTGCCTTACTGATGCTGAAACGCCAAGGAATTATTACTTACAGCGTATTTCCACAAATTGGGTTTTGAATTTTCCTGGTTGGACAGACCATACTAGTACACCCCAAAAGTTTAAACAACTATAAAACCATGTACAAGAAGTATGAGGCATATAAGTCTATTAGAGCATGATGTTTTTCCCAGAACATATAGCAAAGGTAATTTCAAATCTCCGTTACTCGAAGTAAAATAATAACAAAACCAGAAAATCTTCACATCTTCAAATTAACACTGCAAAATCTTGCAAAATTGTGCTCACATATACAGATAGCTGTAGTTTCTAAGATGGAACAATAGCAATAATAATTTAAGTAATTTCGATGTTTACTGGGATGGTCATACTCCTAAAATGCAAACCTGCACTGTCTTATGAGGACATAAATTTTGTAGGCTTTTCTTTCCTATTTTGAGATAAATACAAACAGACCTTTACCAGAGCTGTGAAATGGCTCTCGCTACACATTTCAGGGTCATGTTTACCTATCTGTTTTCAGGCATGTATAGTTTTTACTAGTTTAATTACAGTTTATCATTTGGTATCAACATACTCAAATACTATTCAATAAAGTTCAAATAAATTAAGAAAAAAAAGGAAATATCTGCACAAAGAAATGAAATTAAAGTCATACATTCTATAAAATATCACTAGTGATGACCACAGGAATAAGAATTTGACAAGCTACACTGGCTAACATCAGTGAGCCACAGGAAAAATGGAGTAGTCCTGCACTTCTCAAGTCTTTTTTTTCTCTTCTATCCCAAAGTGGTACAATTTCTGAGTAATAATAGCATGGTTTTATTCCACAGAGCCAGTCCTTTTGAGCATTCTGAGTGGGATCTGCTGACTTCAGTAAGGAAAAAAAAGAAAGTTTTAATGCTTTTTAATGCAGCTAGACCTGCAAAACCATCACAGCTGAGAAAGATGGATTCTGTTCCTTCCTGTTCATCTTCAATAGAATTCTTTAAAATTACGATGAAAAAATGCCTGGTTGACATAGGTCATTAAATGTGGATGTTCCCAGTCATGAACTGTGCTAAAGAAGCAGGATTCTGTGCCTGCAAATAGGCTTGCAGGACAGGTGCCTCATAAATGACTTGGAAGCAATACATATTTTCTCTGAATCAAACATAGAAGGGGACACACATGCTCTGAAAAACAGCTCACATTCCTAAAGTTACTTAAGGGTAATCACAGAACTTTTCCAACCAGAATCCCACTGGCTCTGAAGCAGCTGAGGCAACCCCATATCAAGTCATGTATGCACCACTCTAGATCCGGCTTTTGTGTCCAGGCTGCCCCCACCATCTCCATACCAATCCTGTTTCTGTGTAATCCAGAATGCTGACTCCCCTTAGTATCAAAGGGAGAGAACTGCTGGCAGAATGCTTTTTCCAAAGATATGTTGACACGGCAACATTTTGCTGCCAATCTGCCCCAGCCTTGAGTTCCTAACAAAGCCTGCTTTTCTCTTGGATCGTTTTTAGCACAACTCTGAGCTTCATTTGGAGGGATGGATTTTTGTTATTAACTATTTTCTATTACAGTTGTCTTCAAATTTTATCCATAGTACAAACTGACACAATGACTATTAACATGGCCATGGAGCAAGTAGTGCATTATATGTACTACTTGCATAAAAAAGGCACCTATTGAGACCTTTTCATCAATCAGAAATAAACATTTTTTAAACCACACATGCAACACTTGATTTGCTGTGTCTTTTATAATATTAACTATTTGCCTGTCAATTTAAGAAACAACTTTAATTGATTTTCAGATTTCAGGCATCATTACAAAGAACTATTTTTATTTTATTGCAGTGGTTTCTACTTTATTGTTTCCTTTTATGTTAGTCTGTTGAGGTCTATTTATATGAGGTATTTTCTTCTTAACCATATTATAGTACCAGGGAGCTTTCCATAGTTCTTTTGAAACTTAGAAATAGCGTGGCACTTACATGATACTTTCATAATGTTGCCAATCCTCTGATAAGTGGTTCACATCAGATATTTAGCCTCAATACCTACTGCTTGAGAATCTACACTGATTCTCTTCACGTTTTGCCTCTGCATTTCAAGATTTATGAATATTAAGTTGTGCTTGCCCCAAAGCAAAAGTATACTCACTAAGATATTTGCTGAGATCAGGAGTCTCTCTGCCCCATTTTTAAAACAAAGGCATTAATAAGGAAGCACTATAAAATGTACGACATTGAAAAAATAAGGAAAATTCAGTATTTTTAATAAAGCGAGAAAAAAACTCTAGTTCAAAGCACCCTATCTGAGCTACCCTAAATAATGCAAAAGAGTAACAATTCATGGCACTTGAACAGAACTATTTCTGCTAAGAATATACCCGGATTTCTAAAACTATGACCATTATTTTTTTAACAATGGTCACCTATGGTAAAAAATATAACTGTCTATAATTTTAACCCTTAGAAACACATGGGCAGATACTATATACAGCGTCTATGTAGGTCAGTTAGACCCAGTGGCAGTGGTTGCATCATTACCCAGCACACACATAATTACTTTGTGTACCAAGCACAGAAGTCATGGACGCATTCAGAGAGTACACACCTACATATTCCAATACTGAAACCCTTTCATAAGGACTAACACAACTTCAGAATTTAAAATGCATACATAAACATGTGAACTTAAAAAAATTCCTGAAATTAAAAAAACTCCTGAAATATCTTTTTTTTTTTAATTATTACATTTCTTAAATTCTATTCCAAATGCTCTCAGCTTCCTTTGTGATTTGATCTGTTTTTATGTGTACATGAAAATAAGCAACTTGTTTAAAGCAAGATGAAACTGGTCCATATTGAAACAAAAAAAAATCACAGAAGAATAGGAATTAAGAGGTTTATAGGTTTACAAACAGGTGGAATAAACGTGCTATGGCAAAAACATCCCATTGAGATAAATGCTGAAGCAAACTAATGGAGACTTGGTTTCTAAACTGTGACTACACAATATTAATTCTGCCCCTCTGTTTGTAATTACATTGCTTTCCATTCTATATATTAAACAGTTCCCCAGCTCCTCTTCAGAAAATAATAAATTGTTTAATTCTAAGAGAAACCACATATGGTTAAGATAATTCAAGAGAGACAACTGAGTAATGCCATTCATATCTTTTTTTTTTTTTTTTACACAAATCTTTATATTAAACTGAAAATAGACGTCTATTCTGTTTATTACAGTAGATATTCTTACTGAAGTCAATAGTATATGGGTATTCACAGCGGGTTCTGTATAAGTCACTATTGAAATATCTTATTGCAATTATTTTTCAGCAATTTCCTCCCACTGTTTTTCTATATATTATAGCATATCGAGCACAAAATAAGATGTTGATATCTCGCAGTATAGCTTCTATTGGATTATAAATTAAGATAAATTGGATTGTCAATTAAGAAACTCAAAAAGTCAAGGCACCCCTTGGATTTAGAATGCTCACTCTGCAACAGAGCCCTCACCTCCCCACCAGCATCAGGGCTGAAACTCGAGCCACTTCAGGATAATTCTCTCACTCAGCATACCTGCAGAAAGAAGAAATTCCCTGGCTTCAAGAAATAGTGTTACAGAAATTTTTTTTTCCCTTTACTGGCAATTGCTATGTAGGACATTATATGGATTCCCAGATAGCATTAATGGTTCTGTTTTCTGCATGCCTCAGGCCACAGGGCTGTGATTACTTTTAATCAGTTTCAAGACTCCCCACCCTCAGCTGTGCTTTGGTTATCTTCAGACTGGATCAGTACTTTGTAGCCTACCTACCATAACACTTGGAAGTTTCCCTGAGGCTTTCAGGCTATGTAGAATGCAGCCAAAATGAAAGTTTAGGTCCCTTTCCTTCCCCTTTCTTTCCCTACAGGAACTTTTCTGGCTGCTCCCTGTTTCCCATCACTAGTCCCAAGTACTATACAGCAAGCAGAAATCCTACCCTTTTTTCTGTAAGGCAATACCATAAAACAAAACCAAAACCAAGACAACCAAAGCAAACAAAAACAAAAGGAAAATAAAAATATAATTGGTAAAATAAAATTTTCCAGGAAGCATGCAATGCTTATTTATATTACTCTTAAATTTCTTCTGATTAAACATGCAAATACACATAAATTCACTTCACACATATTCCTCATAAAAAATAGTTCCAAAATACACTTGACAAGTCAACAACCTCTAAAGCTCAGTGGAATGGGTGGAATGGGGAGACAGTGTGTGGTACCTCCCCAAAAACATAATGAAAAAGATTCTGTCACACACACACTTGTTCCTCACTCATTAGCCTTCTTCATTTCAGTCAAACTTATAACTTAAGTGTAATTGACCTCTACCAATATAACAAGCATGCTTTCTTTTTCATATGATCTCTAAGATAAAGAGATGCCAAAACTTAACACAAGTGCTTAAAGAGAGTGAATACTACTGACAACGGTAATTTTCACTATCATATGCTAACTATCAGTAGCATAACAAACACTAATTTTTCTATCATTGCAGCAAAATCATGTCAGTGTATGGGGTGGGAAAAAAATGGGAAGATGTAGTGACAGTACTCTGTGTATATCCAACTCTTATTATTCAGAAAAGCTAGGGAAGGGTGGAGGAAATTTATTTATAAAAATCCCCATTGAATAATATATTAATTATCAAAAGTGTTTTGCTCAGCAAAACACTCAGACAATTTATACAGGACATAGACAAAATACAGCAGCCATTCAGAAAACCGAGGCAGATGAGATTAGGCTTGTGCAGGTTGTGTCACTGACACGCAGCCTTCTAGACAAGCAAGTGAACATGCTACTAGACAAGCAAGTGAACATATTACACAAGGACCTACGCAAACTACAAAACGATCAAAGACTGCTTCAATATCATAATGTAAAATTGTAATGGGAATGCAGACAGGATGATAAAAAGAACCAAATCTCTTTGAAATGTGAATCAAGAGGAAAAAAAAGTGACAGGCTCATAACATTTTCAGATGAGGGTTTAAGATTATGGCACTTTCTGCAAGAGCAACATAGTAAGTGAACACTAACACATGCAGCTGTTAAAACAACAAGATTAACATATTTTTTACAAGCTGTATAACTCCACCATTAGAGAACTCTTCAAATTTCAGAAAGGAAGATATCCCAGGACAGGGGAATGGAAGGTCTAGTTAAATGGAGAGCAGTGCTGCTAAATAAAGTCGAGTGGTTTTTAACCTTCAGTACAGAAACTGCATCTCCTATAAAATAACCAGACTGGCCTTCACTGATTTCCCAGCATTTTCCAAAAGGAAATGCAGCAAAACAGTAGCAAACTACTCTTTTGGTAGTTTTGTGATAACAGCCATAAACTCAAATTTAGCCAAAAGGAGAGTTTTGCAACTGCGTACCAGCAGTGGTCAAAAGCTGCCTCTTGCAGCTCTGGTTGTGGGAAGCCTAATGCAAGACTAAGACTCCAGCTGCAGGAAACCATGTGTTTTTATTTAGTGTGGACTACAATACTTCACTTTATTCATTATTGAAATATGGGTTGCAGGAACAGTTTTGTCCTTTAACTGGAAAAATACCCAAGTCCCAGTTAACTTCTCTGTGAAAGACTGGCTGACTGGCTATGCTGTGACAAAAAGAGCAAGGGCAGAAGCTCTGTACAAAGACAGGAGACTGTCATGAACAGCCATGAAAAAGACAGGCCTAAACACAGTGTAATAAATGCGAAAGAAAAATAAATAAATAAAGAGAATTAAGATAAAGACCCAGCAAAGGTACACTTTTTTTTTTTGGGAAAAAGCAATCCCAAAATCACTGTTAAACCATCTGTGGGAAAACATGCTTTTCCAATTATGGGAGAAGGTGTACTTGACTGCCCCAAGTAAAATGTTGCAACTGTCTGGTTTCAAAATAGCACAAATATTTCTGTTAAATTCACCTGTAAAATAAAAGGAGAATTGGAACAATTTGACAGTTTTTGATGGATTTGTAATTTGACTGCCTCTTGTAGTAATTCTACAACATAAATCTTCATCTTGAGGCATAACAAAACACCAGGCAGCAGGTTGAAAATGCTTCTTGAAGTAGCAGTCAGTTTGGTCCTACCAAATTGAGACAGTCTAATATATAAACACAACACTATAGAAAAAGAAACAGCAAAAAAATGTTGCAGGTTTAGTTTAAGGTTCAAATAATTTCATGAAAAGTAGGAAACACTTGCTAGTAACCAGAAAACAAAGTGAACAATTTATGATCAAGCTTACAGTGACAGCCCTGCACATAGATGTAGGAGCATAAGCTGCTTCTGCAAGGTCTTTTGTGGCCTCAAGCAAAGGATTCAAATACTTAAGGATAAGCATTGGTTACTTTTCAAGATGAAATATTATCTATGTGATAACCTCTTGGAATATCTCTTTCTTTGCTACGGAACACTGGCTCAAGCCCAAAGTAGCTATAATAAGAAATCAAAGCGACATAAAAAATAAATATTTACAAGCATATATAACAGGGAAGCCAAAATGGGAGGAAGATCAGAAGCAGTAGATTTTCTCTGAGTGCCAGCTGGTAGGATGCATGTTGCAAGCCCCATGAGGAGGCATGTTTGGCCCACAGGAGCTCCAGTACCCACAACTGTGATTTAAGGCAGGGAGTAAACTCCAAAAAACTTAAATCAAGAGGACCAAATTCAGCAATTCACACAGTACCAGTAACTGAAAAACAGATTAAACCCCCCACAACTGGATATTTATTCAAAAATTAAATATCTTTTTTTTCCAAGGAGAAGAGCATTTTACTCCAGCTATGTATTGCTTTCTACTAAGGGTGGTGATTTGCTGGTGCATGCAGGGAGAGGGAGAAAAGGTGTTCAAGTTTTTAAAATACATGTTTATGAACAAACATGTGGCTTTGGTCCAAGTCTTTTTGTTTACTCATTTTGACCTTAATAACTTAATACCTTAATAACTACTACGCAAAGTATTTTCTACAGAACTAGAAGAACACTGCATTTAGAAGGGGTACAAGTTTTGTTGGCTTGACAGGTCAAGGTGGAGGGCTTTTTGGAGGCTTGTGGGACCTTCACTTCTCCTCATTTTGAGCTTAAAAAAAAGACAAATATTCATAATTCTTCATTTCTGTTGAATCCTTAGAAATGTTTTTCTGCAGTTTAGCTACTATTGTGAATGATTCCTTTACATAGCTCCACAAACTACCCTCATACAAGGAATAGAAGAGCAAGTTAAGAAAAAGTCAAGAGAAATGCCTAGGGAAGACAGCACTGCACTGTACATTACAAAGATCAGAGGCAGCCCAGAAGCAGAACTAGAAAAAAAACCTCTGTTCACAACTTGCATCGCAATGCAGAAATTCCCAGAAATCTCAAACATCGTAATTCTCATTTCTGAAATCAAGAAAGCTGGAGGAAAAAAATTGCAGGAGGGACCTGATAAAAGTACAAGTTAATGAGTCACTTTTGTGGAAGGTTTTACTGAGACATTTGACCTTAAATAACAGATACAGTAGATTTTTAAGTCAAGTCAAAAGACTATCAGTCCTTGAATCCAAACCACTTTCATATCTGGTGAAGAAAGCTACTAAAAATGAAAGTTTTCTTTGCTTTTTTGGAAGGAATTCACTGAAACAACAAACCAAACAAAAGGCTTTCAGCCTAAGCAAACAAAGTGAAATTGTGTTAGGAAGAGTTCTGAGAAGCAGATTCTTCCTAAAGTGTCAATCATGACAGAGTAATATACGATAGGGGAAAGAACTTAAGGATCTGTTCAAAACATAGAATGAGACAGGAAACAACACTGAAATTTGTACATACACAACAATATTAATCCCTCAGTTTCCTTTGCTCTCACCTCTGACTGGCAACCTCAGTTCATAGAAGTAGTGATAGAATATATTTTTGTGATATGTTTACATATCATATCTATTTCCATGACTGTAAGAGAGAACACCGAAAATAGAAAGGAAGTGACTGGTTTCTCAGAAATAGAAATAAAATTTTAGAGAAATTGTGTTAGTGCTCTTAATAGCTAACTCTAAGAAAACTGGAACAATTGAGGAATTTTCAAAGCAACAGAGAGAAATCAGAAATCTTCATGGTCATTTAGTGGACTAAATGACTTGGAAGACCTTTCAGAAAAGCTGAAACATGGAGATCCATGCTGAACTTTATCCTACTCTACATGAATTATAAATCAATAAACTAAGATATACAGAGGCTTTTTATTTTGCAATATTTACAACACTTCTCTGAGAAGCATGCTGTGAGTTTATCATGTTCAAGAGGCATCTGGATCTGACACTGGGTGATGTTGGTCAGTGGTTTAGGGGTTACAGTGATAATGCTGGGTGGATGGTTGGACTGGGTGATCCTAGAGGTCTCTTCCAGCCATGAGGATTCTATGAGTTTGTGCAAAGTTTGCTTGTCAGCATAAGAAGGAGAAAGAAGAGGCCCCAGCTAGTGCAAACATTGCTAATGAAATAAAGATAAGTCTTTGTGCTGATGCCTGGTATATCACTGCAATTTGTATTGTATCTTGTACTGTCTTTTAAATGTCAGGTATTGCAATAAGCGGTTCACAGAAACACAGACTTTGTCTAGACTGAAAAAGACTTTGAGATCATCAGGTCCAACCTATGACTGAACACCATGTCAACTAGACCATGGCACTAAGTGCAATGTCCAATCTTTCCCTAAACTCCTCTAGGGATGGTGGGCAGCCCATTCCAGTATCTAATCACCCTTTCTGTGATGGATTTCTTTCTAATGTCTAACCTAAACCTCCCCCAGCACAGCTTAAGACCATGTCCCCTCGTCCTATCGCTTGTTGTCTGGCAGAAAAGGCCAATCCCCACCTGGATACAACCTCCTTTCATATGAAAATCTTTGTTTTCTTCACTTTGTCTTTAAAATGATTTTTGCTACAGCTTTTAAAGGAAGTATTAATCTCTGGGTTCCAAAGAAAAGATTGAAAATAAAAGTTGTGTTCTCGGGCATCCAGCTAGTCTGTCACCCAAAATCTGAATAGTTGTAGATCATACAGTCACAGATCAATGATCTCTGTTGTTTAAGATATTCTAATATAGAGTAGTTAATGAACATTAATACATATGGATTTGTTTTTCTACATTAAAAAAATCTAGACATAATTCTAATTGTGATATTCTGACATTTTGTTTATTTGATGAAGGAAAAATAACCCCAAACCAAACATGAATTATGGTATGACTCAGTTGGGAATTAGAAGCTCTGCAGGAAGGATGATGAAGTCTCTATCTGTGTCAACTGGGAAGCACACATTAGCATAAATTTTGCTCTTTCCTGGATGGCTAGACTTGCAATGCTACTACCAACCAGAGAAGCCCAACTTGCACATGCTTACATGGGATATTCCCTTGATGCAGTCTCCACTAATCTTCTAAGTGTTGTATGTGATTTCTTCTGTGTGCAAAAGCTACAGGGCAAACAGCAATCAATGTGTAATTTGACTTGATGCCCTTTGAGTTTCCCAGTACTCTGAAACAGGCAAAATCACTTAGAGCAGATGATTCAATTTGTCAGTCAGCACTGTGGGTAATGTGCATCAGCCCTAATTCAGCTGTAGCAGAAGAGGGTGTCTTGTCAGTCCGTCAGCATATTGGGCTGGTAATTCACAGGAGCAAGGCAGATTAGGATGTGAGCCATAAGCGATCCAAGCAAGAATATTTAGTTAGAGAGGAACTCATGTGCATGTACAAATATTAACATTTATAGTCACATAGCAATACATTTTATAGACATAAATACAGTGATTATAGGTATTGAAAGGAAAGTTCACAGACAGGTGCTTTCCCACATACCTCACCAAAGCTCATCGAAGGAACAAAGAAATTCTCCCTTTGGCTGTTTTTGAACATGCTTTCCAGTTTTCCAGGCCTCTCAGGAGGTTTTTGTTTTGGTTTCACTTTGGTTTTGGGTTTTTTTGCTCTCAAACTGCCTGGCTCCATCTGTCCTAGAACTCTGGGGCACAATTCTGGGAAGGGAAAGGTAAGAGGGAAATGCAGGTTCCTTCATTTAATATTTATTTCAATGGTGAAGTTTTTTTATAGGTATCAGCAAAGACAGAAGGACCCCTTGCTACACTTCTGTCAGGCCTTTATACATGGTGTTTGAAATCACCTAAACAATAGAAAATGATAACAGAGCAAGCAATGCATGTCCACTGTTTAGTATATTAATGTCAGGAAATAATCATTTACGCTAATTGTATCTACATATGAACAATCAGTTCTGCGGTCTAGGGTTTAAAAGTCCATTAAAGAAGACTATGTATTGATATAATACCCTTAATTCCGGGACTTACCTGAAGGTTATAGTAATATTCATACAGGTAGGCAGACAGTAGGCCTGTGCAGATGCAGATTTATAATTCTCTTTCATAAATAATAGTTTTATAAAATATATAAATATGGTGTTTGAGAACATCCCAGTATCGTATTTTAGCTTCTATTTGAAATATGCTAGAATACCTTTGGCCTCTATTGAAAATACAAAAGACCTGAGAAAAAAGTAAGATATCCTACATTTATTTAAACCACATAAGACACCGAAGAATCTTTTATCAAAGATCCAGGAGTACTTACCTTTCCTGATAGACTATTTCTTGAAATGTCAGGATCCTGGAGAATTACCATTAAGCCTCCAGAGGACATGTACTTTTCCTTATTGTCTCTTCTATTGTTTATCTGAGCTCAAATTTGGCCCAAATCATTCAGACACAAGATTTCAACAAGCATATTAACCCAAGCAGCGCTGGATAGAGTGTTTCATACATAATTAGTAAAAATCAGACATCTGAAATACAATCACCACGGAGGATATTGCAAACAAGTGTGCCCTTCCCATTTTAATTTTAACAAGAGGCCTCAAAAAGCCCTTACACTTTTGCGCAAATTGCCTGCCCTTTGTGCGGCACTGTCCTCGCTGGGACGCTGATAACCTACGCAGGGCACCTACAGTCAACACGACTTTGCCTTTCACTACCCTGATTAAGTAAGTAATGTTCACTTTCCAGGAATCCCCCATGGAGCAGCAGCATTCCTATGTGCCTGGCCGTAACAGCAGTAATGACTGGATTCTGAGAGAATTTGAAAACCTTCCTCAACACACTTATTTCTGGTTTTCAACCTATATTCAAAGCGATACTTTGGCATTGCTATGTAATTTTTGACAGGGTTACAGTAAATTCATCATGCTAAACTGAAATGTTTCTGGCAGATGTCTGCTCTGCAACAATCAAGCTATGTGTACAGTAAAATATGACAACCACAGAGATACTTCTAGTTGTAAAAATTACACATATAACACTTTATTAATGATAACTTGGAGTACGATTATGCAGTATATTATTTATTGTTTTAATTAGGAAATATTTATTTCAAAAACTTGCTTCAGCATGTTATATGGATAAAAAATTTTTAAAATTTAGTCTTGAGTCAAAAACTGTTATTGGTAAAAAGGAAATAAGCAAATATGTTAATAATAACAGAGATTCTTTTTCAATCTTTCAGTCTTTTCTTTCTTGGCTACTAGCAAATTACTTTTTCAGTCATTTCTAGTTTTCTCCCTCAAGACTTCCTTGGAGCAATGGATTTAGAAAGCTATATAGGGGGAAGGGGGGGGAACCCTGAATCATTAAAGGGGAATACCATAACTTTTCCAAAAGTAAACCTTACAAAACAGGAGACAAAGAAGTAGGATTTATTTTGAAAGTAATTTAAACTATTCATATGTATGAGAGTCAAGCTTAAACCATGCCAAATATCTAGTTCCATGAGCAGAAGAATTAATTTTCATTTGTGTGATTTCAGTTTCTCAGCTTGAGTTCCATGCATTTAATAAAATGGGAACTTCAACTGTAGGTTTTTCCACTATTAAACATTTTTAGTAAGTCTCCCTTCTGTGGATTCCTTGACAGCTTACAGGAGCTGACCAAATTCTGCCAGTGTCCTCTCACTGGGGTAAGAAAAAGATCTGTCTCCTTTGTTTTTGTTTGGCTTTTTAAAATTGCTCTAACTTTTCATTTCATTTAAACGAGACCAAAAGGCTTAAAAGTTCTTAGTAGGGAGTAAGAAAATGGATAAACACACATGCAGGCATATACATCACAGTAGATTATTAAACCCTTTTCTCTCTAGAAACCAGGAAAAGAAAAGGGTAAAATTCATTTGGTCATTGGAGAAATCCCCTTGTCACATAATACAGCCTTACAAACTACTAATGATTTCCATAGGGGTCAATTTTCATTTTATCATTTGACTCCCTTAAGAATAACACAGGACCAAGGAAGCCTAAGGGAAATAAATAAATAAATAAACCTAATGGTATAGTTTGCAAGCTAAATTTCTCCTGGAGTAGAGGAATGCAAAATTATAGCTGAATCAATGTAACACAGCATTTTATTAACCTGTAACTAAGGAGTAGGGAAGTGAAATATGCAGTAAAGTCTCTACACACGCCTGACCTCTCCACCTGCTCTATAATTTCCTGCATTGCAAGGTGTGGAAGGATAGTGTACAAAAAACAGTCAGTATCCACTTCCTTTTCTCAGCCCAGAGGAATTGGACCTTGTAGCTCTGTATTTTTGCTCTTTTAACATTTCAGAGTAGATTTGTAATGGTTATGATGAGCCTACTGGCAGCTCACAACACATGAATCCCATTGGTCCTTTGTTTAATACACTGGAATGCATTTTGTCTTGTAAATTTTCCATAAACTTCTATATCATAGATGAACTTCGATGCTTTATTTCACCATGAGTGAACTATTTATCTTAACACTGCTGCTTATCTTCCTTTCACAGCCCATTTTATTAAATTTTTTTATATTAAGCAAATTCACTTTTTATCTATGATGTTTGTTTTACAGGTAATTCATCCAATTTAAGGTATTATCTTAGGGACTCCAATTTCATTTTGCCCTTGAAATTAACATTTAATGTGTTTTACATTTTTGAAATAGAAATTAATCTTTATTTGAATTATTAGTCCAGAACTATAACCTACATTCACCATATTTGAATGCTGGTATGGGAATCATCTGTGACCACGTATTATCTCAGACAACTACTGTGAGAGAGGACATACATATTTGTGTTTTGGAGATCCTGCAGTGGTTAAAAACATACGTCTTTTATTTTAATGTTTGACAAAAGTAAGAATGCTATAAACCCCATTCACACAGGGTAATTTATTCCTGCCACTAGACAAATCCATGAGGTAGTACTGTGCCATCTCATCTAACCTCTCTAAGATGAAAGGAAATAAAATTCTGTCCAGTTCAGCATTTATCGACTCCTTTTTTCTCTGTATACGCTATACATATAAATATGCATTCATATACTCACACAGCCTTTTAAAGGTAAGCCTATCTCTGAGAAAAGCATCAGTTTTGGACCAAGACTACCAGGAGGTGGGTAATCAAATGCTGGGTTAGATGGTTTGTTCAACTCATTACTATCTTCACAGCTACATTCAGGTGGGAAATTGGACATCAATTTTTGTTTGCCTTTAGAGTTTAGTTCTTTCTGTATCTCTCTGGCAAATAAGAAAAGTTTCAAAGCACTGTAATTTGTGCCTGTGAAGATACCAGTACAGCATGATGAAGTCACAGCTCAGTCTTCTGCTGGATAAACTTGAGTAGAATAAGCTCTGAAATTCTCTCTTTTTAAAGTGATTTTATATCTGTAAGTGATTTCTGATGTTCTGTTTTGAACTTTCTGTTTTTCAAAATGTGAAAGACTGAAAGCATGTTCTGAAACTGATTTCCTTAGCACACTCACTCTTCCTTGCTTCCACTCACTGCATTATCCTTTGAAATACTGAAAGGTCGCCATGAAAGGCTGCAGGATTTCAGCTGAAACTCATTGTTCAGTACCTTCTTCACCATGATGCTCAAGTCTTTTCAAAGTGTTTAAAATTAATCTTTTTTATATGAAGTATATTCTGAATATTTCCTTTCCCTTTCATAGCATGGAAAAACATTTTTTCAGAAGAGATCCATCCTATCGGGCTCAGTTTGCTCTAAATAAGCACCTTGTAACTGTATGTATTTAATTTACTGTTCCATCAACTATTGACTCATCTACAAATTCTGCTAGAAATGTTTCCAGATCATTGGTTAAAATGTTGAAGAGTGGCAGGCACAGTGCCAATTTCCTCAGAACCTCTCTAAAATCACCCTTTTAATATGTTTTCATTTGACAACTACTGTTTTGAGACCTTTCAGTTACGTGGTTTCAGTCTACATCACCTCTATATATTAAAGAAAAATATCGCAAATCAGGATGTCATATAAGTCCTAAATCAAGTGTTAAGAACTCAGATATATTATGGCTACATAATTATTTTTATAAAACTTTTATTCTCATTAGTGAATAATAATCGAGAAGTATTTTCCATAAAACTACACTGAAAATTATATTTTCTCTGTGAATAAAATGATTCCAATTACTATTTTTGAACATGAAGAGTAGTAAGGGAGCACCAACCTTTTGAAACAGCTTGTTTATGTTAAAATCCACTCTCACCTATGATGTTAAAAACAAATTGATAGGTTACTACAAGATTACAGGTAAGTTCAATAAGAAAAAACATCACTCTTCAGTAGTTTTTCCTTCATAAATATGTATTAAGCATCAAAGAAGCAATGAGACCCAACAGAACTGGACAGGAAGTTTCAGTGAAAACAGAGGATGCTGGATTAGTAAACCAAGTGCCCAAAAGAGTGGCAAGAAGCTGAAAGCTGAGATGGAGTGAAAACACAGAACTAACAAACATAGATATGCGTTAATGACATGGTCAATTCATCTTCTCAGTTTGTCTGCTAATACAACACTTGCAGGTCTCCATCCTGGAAATTTTAAAAAGTGTTCTGCAAATCCCATGGAAATCTTTCAAGGGATTATGTAGATGATCATAATGCTGATTCTTTGGACCATTTCCTTTACAGAAGTTAAGGTGCAAGTGAAATGCTCTCAACTTTCATGCCACAGAAATCCATGCATATTATAGACATGAATGTATCTCTTACCTCAATACACTTTCCAACATCTGTGTGTCTTATTAGCAGAAAAAAAAATTCCTTCATGAGTTGCTCCCTCAGTCTTGTCATAGTTTGAAATGAGAAGCACAGCTCATACAGTTTATAACGCCTGAAATGAATGTTGCACTGAAAACAACAAGTTGAGACCAGATTTGATTGGACTAGGCAAGAGAAACTAGGCAGGGGCATACAAGCTATATGAAAGGTTAATATAGGAAAGGTTATGACAAGAGAATGGTGATTGTTCTACACATCCACTGGGAATAGAACATGGGTACATCAGTTTTATTTGCAGAAATGAAAATGAGATTAAATGGGATGAAAGAAAAAAGCTTTCTATCTGTAAGACTCTACTGTAGCACCAGTGAGAACCATCTCTGGTGTCCAAAACTCCCTTCATCAGAGGTTTCCAAGAACATGTTTTTAGACACCATTTCAGCTTAGACTGCTGAACTCAAAGTTCTCTAGAAGTTTCTTCCAATCATGTACTTCTGTGTTTCCACAAGATTTGTATGCACATTTTGGGATTAATATCTTTCAGCATTAGCCTTATTTATACAAGTGATTATGCAAAGTAATGTCCCGAAAAGTTGTAAGTTGATATTACTCAGAAACACAATATAATTTTGTCCTTTCCAAACAATGTGTAAGATAGGAATTCAGTACGAAATAACCTTTTTTTCATTTACAAGTCCATATACTACAAAAATATTATGGTTCTGCTTTCAGATGTTATAAAAATTAGTATCAGCTTCAAAAGGATGTGATACATGTAAAAATACCATTTTAACACCAAAAAGTAAATTTTCACCACAGACTTTTGTAACAAGACTTGCATATGCTATACATGGAACAATTTAAAAATCATTTTGATGCATTATGAATCACCTGTAAAATAAGTAAGTGAGGACAGTCTCAATTTTGGTAAATATTTATAGAGCCAAACAATATGAAGTATATGTAACAATCAAATTTCTAGTGAAAATGTGTGCAAGAAGGTTTATTTTGAAAGGAAAATTCCTACTCCCAGTGTCATACCCAATTAAATTCTCCAGGTAATGACCCCATTTGCATAGAGAGCTGAACCCACAAGTGGGAATTTTAATGGGCACACCACCTGAGTACATTAATTGAGAGTGACACTACTTGAACTAGTTTTGTGCTTACCCCACTGAAAATTCTACTCATATTATTTTTAATGTCAAGCTACAAGTCAAATTTCAAGATGATGGATTTGTTCTTTTTTAAGCATTGAATTTGAATAAAAGGCAGCTTTAATTCTGTTATGCATTGCATGGCTTTAACTAATCTGTAGTTCTGATTCTTACCATTGCTTCATTTTTTCAGTGGTTGGAATTTAATTTTATTCATTAATTTGCAAATAATTAGATAGAAAATAATGCCTTCAGCAGCTAAATTACTTCTGGATTGCTGTTTAATGTACTTTTACCAGAATATGTGTTACAGTTAAGCTGACATAATAGTTTACTACAATCCAATTGTGTAAATATGTCTAATTACTCTTTCTGAAGAAACAAGCGTGAATATAAAATTTCAGTCATGGATACCTTAATTTTCTTAAACTTAACCCCATGAAAGCTTGGTAGTTGCAAAGCAGATTAGGCAGGCAGGGACAGCAGCTGTCAAGAGTAGTGGGATCCTTGCAACACATTTCCCTTTATCCTTCACACACTACTTCTAATGACCTTGAAGTTATTGTGGATTCTAAGCCACTGCTGTTAGTCTACATTAAATATGTAATCAAGGTGTCTCCTCCTTATGTGAAGAAACAGACACATGGAGTTGCATTTCCTAGGGAAGAAAGGAAATCCGCATTGTTTAATACATTTATTCTCCCCAGCTTGTTCTTATTAGTCCTCAGTAACTCAAAGTAGCTCAGAATCAAAAAACTGGTGCATATATATATACATATGTACACACACACACATATATATATGCTACTGTAAAATGTACTGATTTGAAACTAATGTGCTAATCTTATTCTTGTAAGCAGAACTATTTTGAAGGTTGCCAGTTTGCAAGATTCTGCAGAATCCATCTTGATAGAACTTCTGGTGCTTTATTTGAGCAAGAAAGACATGACCAATACGTTTTCATTTTCAAATACTTCAACACTGTTGAGCTTCAGTTATTTAGATGCTAAGTTCAAAGTTCCAAAGACATCACTCTTACAAGTCTCTTTGACTAGAAGTTGCATATAGCAGAGCACATAAAAAGATGAAGAAATAACTTACAATGTAACATATATCTTGGTATTGTCCCAGACCGCCGTAATGAAGACCCTTTCAATTCTCTTTGAACCAAAATTTAAAAGCAAAACAAAACCAAACATACTACCTTGCAATAAAGCTAAGGAAACAAAGGTAGGCGCTGTGAATCTGGTGCCTAAAAAAGTAGGATTGTAACATGAAACGTAGTGGAGTACAGCACATTCACAGTGTGGTCACTTTGTGCAACTTGGAGATGAGACAAATTTCTGAATCCTACATCAGTGATTGAAGAGGAATTGTGTAGTGCTTGGGCACCAATTACATACCCTACTGAGATGATATAAAGAGCCCCAATTATAGTGGAGTATTTTGTCAGTTAAAATAGCATACGCATACCTGAATAAAAATCAGTAAGGTACTATTAAATGTATAAAAGGTATTATACAGTCTTTCATCTTACATTCCATTTTTATGAGTACTGAATGGTAATGTACTAACAATTGCTATAATATGCATCTATAAAATAAGCAAACAGGATTGTACGCAGTGTTTTATTGAGCGTGGTGAACCAATAGGAGAATTGGAATTGTTCAGCCTGGAAAAAAGACCTTTTGGGTGGCCTAACTGAAGCTTTCCAGTTACCTGAAGGGAGCCTCAAAGGAAAAAGGTCATGTAGTGATAGGACAAGGGAGAATGGCTTTAAGCTGAAAGAGGGGAGGCTTAGATTAGATACTGGGAAGCAATTCCCAGTATGAGGGTGATGAGGCACTAGAAAAAGGTTGTCCAGAGAAGTTGTGGATGCCCCATCCTGGAAGTGTTCAAAGCCAGGTTGGATGGGGCTCTGAGCAACATGATCTAGTTGAAGTTGTCCCTGCCCATGGCAAGTGGGTTAAGGTCCCTCCCAACCCAAGCCATTCTATGAACCTTTGGTTAAAACCCATAAAAACATTAAGAACTTCTAATCAAATTCAACATCTGCCTGTTTGGCAGAATGGTAATTCAGAGAACATTCTCTTTCCAACTATACCAGAAACAGCCCAGCATATTAAAGATTTCTGTGGGAGAGAAAACCCATCCTTCTATGACACTAGCACCAAATCACTGGTAAATAGCATAAGCAAGTGTTTAAGAGAAGGCTAAACTTCGTACAAGCAACCAACTTCACATCAAGTGCACTGAGCACACTCAGCAAGTGCTTCTTGGAAGTGAGTGCAGAGTATTATTTTTACTGAACTTCTTTCAATGTTAAAATTGAGTTAAGGTCTCCCTGCTCTCTTTGGAAGTGCGAAGAACTGGCAAAAAGTTTGGAAGGTAAGGAAAAAAGTAAGGTTAATGACTGTAGGATTCTAGAGTTACTACTGTCACCATCAACACCATGTGGGGTTTTCCAGTACATAGTGTATGCACTCAATTAAAGACTAAGACTAGGGCAGTATTTCTTTAATATTTTAATCATCTGTTTAACTTAATTTTGGTGCCAAGAGTAAGATTTCAGCTACATGATTCATTCTATGATCTGTCTGTTGCCTTTAAGAAAGTTACAAGACTGCAGACAGTAAGAGCTTTATCATCGAGATACATCAATACAACTGGCATTGCTCTCCAAGAACATACATCAAATATTGCAACCATTAAGATAATGTGAAAAAAGCCTAAATGTGTGAAGAGCTCAGAAAAGTTTCTCATTTAGAATGTTATAAAATCAGTGATTCATCAAAGTCAACAAACAGTTTTTAACATGAGGACTATGGCTGAAATAGAGCCATCATTCAATCCAAAAGCTCCTGAATGTTCCTGATCCTTCTTCACAGGAGCCATTTTTTCTAGAAATATGTATTATGGATACTGGCTAAACCAACTAAAATAGGTGTCAAATGGTGCTATTTGTCTGTGTTTATAAGTTCTTTTACTAAAACAATTATTTTCATGCACAGTCTCAATGCAAGACTTCATTATACCCACTCAAACACAATTTCTGCCGGTTTTAACATCTTTCCTCTGTAATGGCCAGAAAAGCAATTTTATTTTACCCTCTACAGGGGTATAGATGTAGAAAAATTAGTGTGAAAGACTGTAGACATGCAGTTTCTGCAGTTTTAAAGTAGTATAAGGATTCATACTTAGCTTAGGTCAACATGAAAAAAAAAAATTGAATACTAAAAGCCAATTACACTCTTGGATCAGCTTGTTTTTAGTAAACTGAAGACTTGCTGTGGATATATTAAAATAATTTTCATATTGATAAAATGTAATCATTACTGGAATTTCACCTAATTAATCCAATTTCACCAAGGAACGGATTTGCCCTCTTAATAACAAACTTTTTTACTGCTGGAGGTTCATGCTAGCACAGCTTCTAGTGCCAAAACTGGCTTAGCTCTATCTGTAGGACAACTTGGTACACTGGTTCACCCTCTGTGTAAATCACCCAAAGGCCAACACCTTTCGGAATTGTTAAAGAAGAAGAAAAAACACAAAAAGACATGAAATTATTCTTCAGAGGAGTAACAGGGCAAGACTAGAAGACAATGACATCCCAAAGTTTCAAAATAAAGATCTTTATTTCAAAATAGTGTTCGCAAGTAGTACATCCAATTGATATAAAATACAAACAGCATGTTTTTTAAATGGACCAGTTTGCAGAACTATAAACTGAAACACTGTACAAGTTCAGAAGAACTATTATAAAATAGACAGTTAAGCTCTAATGTTTTAATTTCATTTAAACTCTACTTTCACATTTGACTTCTAATTCTGCTTGTTTTCATTACACAAGGTGCTTACAAGATTGCTTATAGAGTGAAAATTACAAAACAGAATTTAAGAATATAAAAAGGAATTCCTTAAACTACATGCTAATATTCTCTGCTACAAAGATACATTTTTCAAAAGTGCTAATATCTCTATGTCAAACAGTAGCAGATTACATTTAAATGTCAAACAAAATACACAAGTTTTTATTTTTTCAATTGTCTGTAATACTTTGATACATCTAATCAATATGAGGTTTAATAACACTATTTTCACTTCTTAGTATTTCACAAATAAAGAGGGAAAAGACATACCTGTGTGTCCATGTGTGTGAGAAAAGGTATATACACATATGCATATATGCATGAACAAAGTTCTTGTAATTATTGTTTTCATAATTTCAATAAATCAAAAACCCACTGAGTTCCAGTAAGTATAAACAAGGGCTTGCACAGGGGAAACTGTATAGATAACTTTTACACAGGAAGAGAACTCCCTAGATTGGTTTTTTGTTTTAGTTGGTTTTTTTTAAACCATATCAACCTGTGGTAAAAGTAATTTTTAGTAAGATCTAGCATTCACTAAAAGCATGATATATAAATGTGCAGTTTTCCAAGCACAGAACTGGAACTGTTCCAGCAGGTCATGGATATTGGGGCAGGACAAGAGACTGAAAGTCATCTTCTCTGTCCCAAAAGCACAATCAGATAAGGAACAGCCATAATTCACCTCTGTGACCAGAAGGACATGAGGAAAGACAGTTCATGGTGCTGTCTAGCCCCAGAGAACATGTTCCCACAACCATGGTGTCAACCATAGACCCACAATGGACAAAGCACTGTCTAGACTTTTTCCAAGGTGCATTGAGTCCCAATGCTCAATGTGATGCCCCCAGTTTCCCCAGAGGCATTATGCCTTACAAAGACAAAATGCCTCCAGGCAATGCCACTCAACCAAGGCACTTCTTCCCCCTTCCCAATGTGGTTCAGCCTTTTAGGAGTCATAATTGAGCCCCATGGGCCTGATTCTGAGCACTGGGAATTTATCATTTTAACTATATGATTCCTTATTAACCTGCCTATTACCATAATATTTTTGTGCTCTCTAACTGGAAATTAACCAAAGGAAAATTCTGACATGAATGGAAATGCGCTCAGTTTACGCAACACAGATCAGAATCTGGCCCAATTTATGGAAAAAAAAAAACCCATAATAAGAATAATACTTGTAGCAACTATCAGAAAACAGATTAGGAAACCCTCTGAGGGTGAATCTGCATTGCATCAGAATACACCACAATATTGCATATGTTAAAGCAAAACACTTCCCAGCTCCTATAGTTAAGGATTTGGCTTCAGTGATAACTTGCAGTAGTAGGCACTACTAATCAGTGTTCACAAGAAGAAGCTTTGGTTAATATCAGACCATTTGTTGACTTAGCTTCACACTCCTGTGATCTTTAGCTTGTCACATTTGCATAAACTGAATTCACTGTAGTAGAAACAGACATTTATGGCCAAGTCACTCAACACATGCTATTGGCTATTGATGACTCTTGTAACAAGGACTAGATTTAGGAGATCTACAAATGTACAATCTACAAATGGGATATCCTGGGTAAACAGGAAAGTTTAAGTATGTGAGATCAAGATGTGTAGGTGGTTTACACAGAAAACTTCATGAGCTACAGACATGGAGGGGAGAAATTAGCACATGGTAAAGAAGAAAATTGGTACTTTGATTCCCTAAATCTGGGAATGCCATAAACCCCTATGTGTTCCACAATTACAATTACAGAAGAGACGTATTTCTTGGAAAACCTTAATGGCGTAACAGGGAATACAGTTAGGTCCAACAGATCCTAACTGTACTTTTCAAACATTTTAAACCCCAATGCTTTTATTTTTAAAGCATATCATATACTTTTTAAATGATCTTTTTTTACACAGTTATTTAAAAATAACACTTAAAATGTATCTGAGAATAAACATTTTTTCATTTACTTTTTGCATTTAATGACAGAATTCCTCGGTCAAGTCGGTTCTAATTTGGTTTTTATACCCTGTTTAAATTCTGCTACCCTCTGCAGATCTTTCTCACACCGTAAAGAAACAAATTCTAGGTTACGTGCACTGGCTCTGCCACGTAACACTGACCAGACCACTTAATGTACAGGTTTAGATTCTTGAGTAAACTTCTAATAATTTTCCTGTTATAGACAAACTTTGAAGATTTGTTAGTCTATCAGTTTGTTACTCTAAGGATATATTTCATGTCTACACAGATTTCCAAAGTCTCTTTCTGAGACGAAGCATTTCAAGTAATAATAGTACTGAAGTAAAATGATAAGTTCTCTATTCTGTCTTGATTGATAACAAAGAAATCCTGGTACTCTTCTAGTTCAGGGCAAAAATTATATTTCACTTTAGTTTGTCAGATAATCTCAGCAATGGAATACCAGGAATTGCTCTCTAATCAATTACATATTCAAAACAAAGGACATATTGCCAACATGACCACTGTAGCAAAACCAACGGTAGATTTCTGATGCTGGCTTTTGAATTAAGTTTAAAACAATAGAGCAAAGTTGCTTTCAGCCCAAAGAGAGAGAAATAAAGACATTTTGATTTTCAGAATGCCTGTAAATGTGTGCAGGCATTTGAGTGTTTAAACACTAAAGTAGGTAAAGGCAAATACTTAAGGCTTTGCCTTGCAGTCTGTTCTCTGACCAAAACCTATCACTTGATTCAAACAGCAATTTTGCCTTCATATGGCCTGCAGTATCAGGCCTATAATTCACTTTCAATAAACTCTTCCATTTGCAAAGCCAAAAGGAAGATGGAATGTAGCTTTAGTCTCACATACAAAACTATACATTTGGTGTTAGAATACAGATTTGAGGATTGCTTTTTAAAAAAATATTTATATAAAGGGAATTAACAGTGCAAGTGTGAAAATCTTACCTTGTCTTTCTTCAAATGTATTTAAAGAAAAGCTCTCCAGTTTTATAGAGAATAAAATAGAAAGGGATAAATATTTCATGATGGGAAGCAGATCCCACAGCATTCCATGCAGATCTCCAAGCAATCTGAAGATTCACAACATGCGTCCATTATGCCACAGTCCATATCACACGGGCAGTTACAGTCATCCCCCATCTCATCCCCGCAGCAACAGCAGCAGGCTTCTGACGTGCAGATGCCACAGGATGCTTGTCCCAGAACAATGTTACAGAGGGTGAGAAATTCACAGAACAAGCAAGCCAGGATACAGTGAACACAGCAATCTTCATATGTAATAGTTCAGTAGCATGTCAGGAACAAACAAAACAAACAAAAAAAAAAGCAAAGAAGAAAAGAGAAAATCATTAATGTGTCATTCTAAATCCAGATATATCACAATGGCAAATAAGTAGCTAGAGGAAAATGGTTCAGAGTTGACATAATCTACCACAAAAAATGTGTTTCCCATCTTCACAGTCACTTCTGCAGCTTAACTCATCTCCAACTCAGTGCAAGTTTCCCGTCACCACTTCATGCAAATCCTAAGTACTAACTGCTCAGATCTGCTTAGATCAATCTCCTCAGTCATTTATTATGCAAAATATCCATATATATTATTTTCAGTTATACATTCCTACACAAACTGATTAAAAAAAAAAAAAACAACCAAACAAACAACTAATCAGGGAAATTACCTAAAATTATTCCCAGCCTTTCCCAATTCATCACACCTTTTTGAATCTGTTTTGTTGGCTTGATACTTATGAAGAAAAGTAAAGGAGTTGCCTCAGCATTGTTGCTTTCTTTATTGTTTTACGCACATGTTAAAACCAGCTTAACAGCATCTTATATGCACTTCTTACTTTCAACAATATGTAAGATATTCAGTCAAAACACAGATTTTTTTCTACTGCTTTTCTACACAAATCTATGGGCAATCCTTTTAATGTACCACTTCAAGAGAGTTCATAACTACACCTGAACATCAATATCCAGCTTTTAGAAGTACTATTAAATTATATGAGATAATTAAGGTGTCGCACAAACTATCTGCAAAAAATACGGCACCCAAAGAGTAAATAAATAGAATAACTTCAAACAATTAATACATCCATGAGACATGACAGGAAAACAAAGATTGGAACTAAACATGTGCCAGTGAAAAGGAGGCTACAGGAGTGAGGGATGTACTCAATTGTACATAATATGTATAAACATATTTAATTTGTAAGAGGCAGTGAATAGTCATTCAGAAACAAAATGAAAACTTAAAAATACAAGAAGTGTTCAGGATGGAGAAATATTTTTCTTTCCTAGCCCCAGCTTTCTTTCTTTTTACTGCTTGCAAACTTTGAACTCTTGAGCCACAGACAGGTGAAGATAGGGAAAATGTTCTGGGGAAAACATCCTGCACAACCTCACCCTTTCCCTCTCGCTGCAGTCTATCACAAGTATCCTCTATGAGAGGCTGCTAGGAATGACAGGATATTGAGCAATATGGACAACTGGTCTGACCACCTACAGACATTATGTTCTATACATGTTATGTTCTTACAGTTCACAGGCTGAAGTTTGTTTTCATAGGGAAAAATTTGCAATTACTTGCAACAGTAATACTATTATCAGGCTTTCTAAACAAATTTATAAATGTAAAAAGTTATGCAGTAGCCATGGCAAGTATCTTGATTGATTCCAAATACCTCTACCATTGCAGAAACTCTGACTGCATGATAGTGCAGCAATGACTTACACAAGCAAGAGTGAATACTTACAGCAGTGCAGCGACAGAAGCTCAGACCTGCCAAATCTGTTCCAAGAAGCCAAGGAATTACTTGAACTCTTAGGGCATTCCTACTTACTATAGTACTTAGACACAAACTTAGCATGCACATTCCTGTACTGAAATGTGGCCACAGTCATAATCTACTAATGAACCCTTATGCCTAAAAGGAAAAAATGGAAACATCAGGAAAAGCAAGATGGGGGAAAAAAAATCCCAAAACCCTAACCTTAAAATTTCCCTACTACTGTGCAGGAAGCAAAACTGAGAGGAAACCACAGGTACATTTAGGGTGCTTTAAAGAAAGTTGTTTCTTGTATTAAAAGGTTTCTTTTCCCAATGACATAATGTCGCTAAATAAATGACCTTCATAGAAAACACAGAAGGTATGTGAAAAAAAGCTGGGGAGTATCAATTCACTGAAGAGGACCAAAGCCAGACTGATAGTGATTAATTAGCTGGTTGTCATGGAGATGGTGTTAAATATGCTCAGGTAAAATCTCCTTTCAGATTTTCTTTGAATATGAAGGAAAAAGATAAAGAAGCTAAGAGTTTTATCTAAGAAACCTTCATATTTGAGGAACTAAGGTTTTAGTATATTGCATCTTTAAAATACAGCTTGAAGAAGCTAATACAACAACAAATGTTGTTCTACAATTTTTTTTTAGTACAAAACATAATAAAACTTTGTGTGTATAGGTATTGTGAGTAAGATGTTCAAAAAAATCTTTCCTGCTTCATGCAGGGATATGTAAAACTGCAGGGAGAGAAATACACATTCACAGACATTATAATATGTTTTTATTCATGGACAAGGAACAGAGTTCATAGGTTAAAAAAAAGGAACTGTACTCAGAAAGCATTTTCAGGACCCACAAAAGAACTTTCCCCTCCTAATCTAAAAAACCCACCAAATCAAGACTTAAAAGAAGAGGCTGTGTTGGTTTAAATAAAGGTATTTCAAAGGTAAAAGCTATCAAAAATGGTCCAAGACACTGTAATAAATTTTGGCCATTAGTGTTATTATGGAAACTCTGTGGAGGGTCTTTCTTTTCATCTCTTCTTCCCTGACTGAAACACTAAAAGGATTTATTTACCTACTCTTTATTTTTATTTCCTTCTCCCCAGATGGCAAACCTAATACTCGATTCAGAAAATCTTTATATAACAAATTTACTTAACCTCCACAAACAATTAACAGAAAGCAGAGATACCCTTTAGTGCTCTGTTCATTCTTGCAATGACTCATTTGTACAATGAACATATACTTTGATCCACATTTCAAGGACAAACCTGAAATAATCATGCTTTTATGTTCTTCATGTTATTGACTTTTAATAGCTATCCAGGTAGCAATTATTCAACACATGACAAAGCATGCTGTTACCTAGTCCTACCTAACTTGCTGAATTCAGAATCGTGACTCTAAAAGGCTGTAATACATTTCGATAAAACAGGTGGAAGAATAATTTCTTCCACGTATGACCCCCATTTCCTGGCTTCTTATCTACAGATGCAATTATAGGAAAAAGATAGTTACACTGTATTTTTGTAGTAATAACAAACCTACATGCCACACAAAACTCATCCTTCTCCAGTATCTACATTCCTACAGCAACCTGTCCATTCCACAGAAAACATTATACAGCTAAAACTGACTTCCTTTGACTGCTGTTACAATCAGTGGAATGCAGCCATGAAGGTGCTATACAAAGCTCACTCCAAAAGAGAGGACCACAAATTTTTCATTACCATGTTGGAGACCACTACAATATATTTCACTGCTTGCACAAGACACCCCAGTAATTTTTTCCTGCTTATAAGATCAAGGAGACTATTTTAAGTTACATATTATTCTAAATTTCAAAACTTTTTAGTATATTAAGAATAAAGACTATACTTAACCTCCACTCTTTAACCTTACCCCATCAAAAGCCTAATTTTTTTTTCAGATGATTGAGGAGTGGAACACTTTAATCCAACTAGAACTAAACATATCTTGTGTATTTGTAAAGTCGGTGATTTTAATGTCTGATAATGTGTTTTCTGGCAACTTTTAGTATATTCTAGTCTTTCTAATAAGGAAATGATACAGTAATACCAGTTATGACACTGGCTCTTTTTTGTTTGTTTGTTTGTTTTGAGAATTAGAGGTTCTCATTCTTCTTTTTCCATTAGATACATTAATGCAATCAAGAATTAGGGGCATGTCTTTATTGTGGACAAAACTCCATCAGCCTTGACGTTCATGATGCACTACTGTTGATAGTAAGTTAACTCCCAAGTTCCTTGAGGTTTAAGTTTTCATTAAACCAATTTCCCTCTCTGTGGAAGTATTTAAGTCTCATCACACAGGCAAATCATTAATGAAGATAAACTTTTTCTTAGGACTTCTATACTACTCCACACCAATCTCAAATTTCCATTGCTTTTCAATTCTTACATTACACACTTCTCTAATTGAAAAATGCTGCAGTAGAGACTGTCACTATACAAAAGTGAGGATGTGAGGTACAAACATTCTCTAGAGGCATACTTTAAAAGAAAAAATAAATATTCCAAACCAGTACATCTACCTTAGTTCTTCTACCAAATGCTCCTGATTTCACTGAAGCACTATATCACATTTGTTGACTGGATCCAAGCTCCCATAAGCTAGGCTGAGTGGCATATATTACAACAGTCTTGGTCTGTCAGCAGTGCTAGTACATTTTATTAGGCCAACTCGCATTTGGGGAAAAAAGATGAACTTTCAGATACTCAAGCTTATCTTCAATTATTCTCTCATTTTGTCTGGGATGAAAGCTAGACCTCAAGTTAAAAGGGTCATTCCATCTGACATTTTTTAAAACCAATTTAAGTAAAGGTGTTTCCTTAATCCTTTGGCAAGTCCCCAAAAGGCAAAGATTTGTTACAGAACTTCATCAAAACTGTTAAACAATGCCAAGGCAAGTAGAACCCAACCAACACGTTCAAGTTTTTGCTGCTTTATATCACACACACACCCCTCCCCCACTATGTGCTGATTTAACCAAAGAGTGTGTACAGTACACGTAACATCTACTTTAACTGGACTCTAAATGTTACCACAGACAATATCCAGACAAGAAATAGGCTTAAGATCCCTTCAAACTGTTTACACACTGTTATTCAAAGCCCAGAAGGCCCCCCTTCTAACTTACCCCAGTTATAACAGCTATGCTCATTAAAGGAAAAGAAACAATATCAACAATAAAACTCTTTTAATGTTTGTCCATGTTTTTAAACATCTGCATGTGCACACCACTTTTTACTTCTAAAAGCTCTGCATACAGATATTACCATGGTATCCAATTCCTTTCAAATACTGAAATACATATTTATTTTACTTCAATTTCCCTTGTATCATCTCCTCTTCATTTTTATGAAAAGGTGCCACTCTACTTAAGAAACAGATTTTTAAGAGAGCTATAAACCATCAAAACTGTACAGGAAATGCAGAAGGTGAACTGAAAAATGTACAGAGAAATGCATGTGTAGGCTGGTATATCCTGCTTTTATAATGTTTGACACTAACCTGTCACAAACTGACTCAAAAAGCTTTCATACCAAGCAGGCAGGTCATATATGATAAAAGTTTTTCATGTCTACAGCGGTAAATAAGCTCACTTACAGGACGGCGACCTTGGTCAGCTTCTTACTAACTATATTCACCAAGTTCAGACAACTCAAAACACATCTCCAGGCACTCTGCTGTCTCACAGAGAGAATCAAAAAGGGCAAACCCACAATCAAAGTGACAGCTGAGGTCTTCAGCAGGGGTTTACTGCGGGCCCCCGCAGAGCCCTGAACAGAAGCCCCAGCAGGTGCTACAGGCGTCCCACAGTCCGGCAGCGCGGGCTGGCAGTGGCAGGAATGAACACACAGCCCACAGCCAGAGCGGCACAGCACCAGCCAGAAACCACTCCAGCACAAGGTTCTTAAACAGCTGCAGAGGCAAGGAGCAAAATTCCCAAGCAGAGGCACAGACGCCATCACACCTCCCACCACTCTGCAACGCACGGGGCCCATGGGTGGCCTCTGTGACCCATTCCCTTTCTTTTGAGAAAACCCACTGCACCCAGGAAAATGCTCACAGGAAAATAAGAAAAGGCAGAAAGAACAAACTGACACGTATGGAGTATGGTTATTTCTAAATATAGAGTGACATTTATTTAGACGGGGGAAAACATAGTTACAAAGTCTAGCATATGTGATATTTCACCATTTAAAAAATAAAACTATTATCTCTATTGAACAAGAAAATGAAAATGTTGCCTGCACAGGCAAATCACACTGAACACATGGAAACTTTCATCAAAGCTTAGATTCTCAGCTCTCAATACAGATATAACCTCAGAGTAAAATGATCCATTTCAAACATACAGATATACTAAGAAATATGCTAATTTCCAATACCTAAGACTTCCTTAGAATATGAAGCCTTCATTGCACTGCTCATCATTGCAAACACTGAGACAAGTTAGCTGCTAGTTAGCCCATGTCCTTATAAAACAGATGCTGTTGGAAGGCCCTTATTTTTGTTACAGGCCCTGCTTTCCACTCAATCCAGTTAAAGAACATGTAAATTACCTTTCAAGACTTCTGTACAAAAAACGATGTAAACCATGCTTAAAACACATCATGCTTCAAAATGCATTCTTAAAAAACACACATTTGACCATATGATAGTTATTTGCCCACTGCCTGATTGACAACTGTGTCCTGATACTACCTTGTCTAACAAAACCCCCTGTTTAGCACTTCATGCTCAGACACAAATCCACTTTGAACCAATTTCTAAAACACAACAAATAAAATGTTGGCTAAAGTACAAAGATTGCAGGATATTAACAAGTAGCTGCCTAAATACTACCTAACACTAGGGGATGGATTTCAGAAGTGTATGTATGCTTAAAAAAAAAAAAGCCTGGTTGAGAGATGGTGAACATATTTCTGCAGTGTTAGTCTATTGATGCACACTCTTACTGAATTTCAGGAAATAATACTGATCAAATGACTGAACACTATACAAAAGAAAACTTACTGCTGCTCTGGTGTCCCTCAAGAGGAAAAAAACCCAACACAATCCTATTGAAAATCATGTACACTAAAGGAAAGTTTCCTGGAAACCATTTTCCATATATTAAGTTATATAAACCAAAGTAAAACACTCCTACTTTAAACAGAAGTCTGCTAGCATCTAAGACAACTATTCACTCACTATTTCCCATGTATATATGCACCTAGTGGCTCTTAAGACCCTGGCTTAACACAAAGGCTATTTGTTGGACTTGCTTTGTCTTCAGTTAAGCCATCGGTATCACTTGGGATATTCTAATAAATTAATGTAGTCAGCAGCATCAGTTAAATAGTGTCCACCAACCCCATGCGTTGACTCAAAATCTAGAACAGATGAAGTTGCATTATACTAAAAAGGGGGAGGGGGAGAGGGATATCTCATTTAAATGCGCCCTGAAATGTTAAATTCAAACATTGAATTTAAAAGAACACCCACACTTTGGGTGAAATAGTTCATCGCATCTCTAAGCTCAGTACCACAAGAAGCACAGTCCAGAAAGCTGAGGAAGGCTGCTTCAGGCTTTGCTTCTGGAAAAGTATGAGTGGTAACCTAAATGTGGTGGCAAGTCTGCTCTGACTGTCCTTCCCCAGAGTCTTGTCCCCATGCCACAGGCTTTCCTTATCTAGCTCACTGCTGCATCTAGCCTTCCTACACTTCCTAAAGACCTCTCCTGAAAGAAACCCATTGAAAAAACATGCCTTTCTGGTTTAGAGATCCTGGGAAGGAAGGAATAAAGAGTAGATCTCACTGTCCATACAGGAGGCAGGCTCATGATCTGTTCACCATATCTGCTGTTTCCAAATGAATACAGCAATTGTGTGTGCTCAAAGCCTTTTGAGTATGTGAAGTACGACATTAAACTCAAATTATCGAGTCATTGGAGTTGTGGGAACTTCCCTGCCAAACACAGTAACTTCTGAGGTCACAACTTGAACAGAAGCGAGAGCTCCATGTTAAAAATTAATTAAAACCTGTATTCCCTCTCTCCATCCTTAACTTTTCATAAATGATTGCTTTGATTCAAAAAATGCGTAACATCAAGCTTCATAAAGATTTGGTAGGAAAACTTGGTTTGTATTTTAGAAAATAATAAGCACATACCTTGACCCTTCACTCCCTTAATTAAATTCCTCTTCCACCCTTCCCCCGTCCAACTTCCTTCCTTTCCTCCTCCAACTCTGCATGTCATTATTACTTACCTTCCACCACTCTGATACACGTATGTATGTATGCATGTATGTATGTATTCAGTTACTCATCTGTCTTCATTTCCTGACATCTAGATCTACTGTTCTGCTGCCTCACTGCTGTCTCCCTTAGACCTCCTCTCTTTTAAGTTGCTCTGGACAGGTACCGATGCATCTGATCACAGCAGCTAGACTGCCTTCCTTTTTATTCATTTACATTGCTTTTTCATGTTTCCAAGGTGTTTTTCTCCACTGCTCATAACAAACAGGTGCAAGACAGTAACAATTCTCTTTGCTAGTGGCCTACCAACCAGAGTTTTGGAAGTACTGTGACACCTCTGGCATAAATAATTCAAAATATTATTAAAATTTCTTTGAGCTAAAAAATTTTTTATTCCCAATATTCACTGAAACCTATCCAATCCCTTTGAAAAATCTTTAGAACTGAAACAGTGTTTAAAAACTGCTTTTTAGGAGTGACACTCCAACTATTTCATAATTCCTTTGGTTTTTTGTAGTGTAAGTTATGGAGCTGAGTAAGATTTCTTCAGGGACAATATGGATTAATAATAGATGTGGAGGAAAAGCAGAACTGGTGAGTGCACTCACACCCTCTTAAGTCTCACTGGATGTGAAAGTATTTCTAACCAGCATATTCTGGAATGCTGACACGACTACATGTACTACAGACTCATTTAAAAAAGAAGTTTTTAAAGCTTTTATACTACTGCTACCAAAATGTCTGTTACATTTTAAGCATTTCCTACACATATTCAGTTCCAAAAGCTCACAACGTGTGACCCACAGAACAAGTGAAATTTGCTGCTGGAACAATTGATAGAAGAGTTCTTAACTGTGGTGGGTGGATTTTTGAGGGGTGGCAGACCGGGAGGCTTCATAGCTTGTGTTAGGATTGCCTAGTAGCTTGGAGCAGTACTGACCGTCATGGGAAGACATGTTACCCAGGGTAAAGTAATACTGAGCTTCATTTAGCTTTCTATTAAATATACTGGAATCTGCTGTATATGAAGCAGCATGCTACATTTCAAATAAGCATGAGCATGAATATATTCCTGGGCAGGATGGCGGGCAAGCCCATCATGTTTCTTGATTCTATCCTGCTTCAAGCCTTTCCAGGTTCTCTGTTCTGTCAACAGACACAATATTCTAGAGCAAATTACCAGACCTGAACAAACTTTGCATTACAACCAAGTGTGGTGGTCCAAATATTCACATCTTGTCTTTTAGGAAGAATCAAGAAGAAGGCAGCTTTTGAGAGGGAATAAGAAAAAAATGAAAAGTATTTTTCTCTTTTCTGTAGTTTAAACTCAGCTTGACAGACAGAATTTTCACTTCTCTTCCTTTTTTCTTTTCTCTGGCCACTTTCCTTCACTTAATTCAGTTAGTCTTCTGACTGACAAAAGAACAGAACACTTAAGGAGGAAGACAATGCAGATGAAGTAAAAATACAAGGTGTGTATTTTCAGGTGTGAAAAAACAAACAAGGCTAGCGACTAGATTATAAAATCCAAGGGACTACATAAGGAATAGCAAAATTAAAGTGAATTGAAATATCTGAAAGTGTACAAGTTTACCTTATTTCTTTCTACTAAAACTTTCTGGATGCTATAGTAAACAAAGTAGGTGAGTTAATTCAGGTGATTCATTACTCACAGTACAAAATAAATATAGTTTGTCTCTTTCTGCATAAGACCCTTTAAAAAACTGCCTAGAATTCATATTAGTACACTACATAGATGTGCCCAAATACAAATACACATCTTCAAGTAAATTCAAACCCAGCCATTCTTCAGCAGTAACTACTGGCTTATGAGGTTAACACGGTACAAGTTAAAGCAAAGCCAAGTAGTTGAGCAATGTTGCAAATAATTTTCAATAGTTTCCATAATAGTTTCCATCTTCCTGTAAGCCTTGTCAATAGCCTCTACAGAAATGTCATTGAATCAGAAGAGGCAACTGCTCAGAAAAACACCTCCTTGCCAAAAAATGTTTATTATACAAAGAAGCTGTAGAAGTTAGGTTCAAATCAAATTGTGTATACCATTTTGAAAGGGTGTATATGCAATTAATATACTCTTCTGACAGTATAGTCAGATGTATTTATCAAGCGCATATATATATATATGCATATATATGCATATATTCCTGATTTAAATGCAATTACAGTCCTTTGAACAAGTAACTGGGCTAATTTTATCAGGTTTTTATAGTGCAGCCTTCCAGAAGTAGTCATAAGGGGTTAACATAACTTGTAGTAATAACACAATTATTTTTAAGTTATCAGCAAATCATTTTTCCCTTAAATAGAGAGCTCTTCATTGTGTTAATTTAGATATTTCAAGTGACTGTTGCCAGACTTTCTGATTGTGCATCTTCCAAAAAACTGGGCTGATAGAACAAATAAAGTATGTATTGATACTTCCTGAAAGGCAACAGCTTGATAAGAATACTACTTATAGTTTATAGTTCTGTCATGCAGCCCCATAGGGTACCTTGCTGAAAAGCAGAAGAAGCTGTCAGAAGGCTTGTACATGTGTGCATGTAGATGTGTTTACACAAATATGAAACATGTCTGTCAGAAAACTGTAAAGCAAAATAAATTTCAAAACCAGAAAATCACTTTTACAAACAAATACTCCCTTACGGGCATATTCCAATACACCAGACATACTTTAATCACTGCACGATAAAACCTGTGCTTCACTGGGACTGGGTAACAGCAAACTGCAGAGCTGCAGACATTTGCAAAACGGGACACGCTATTCAGAGCATATATCCAAGTTCTCACATTCAAAATGAGAACATTACAATGTATCAGATGTACAATGTTGACTATATTTAACCTTAGCTATTAGGTGACTGGAGAAACAGCATGTGACAATAGGACTACCCTGTATTTCTGTGCTTTGAAAGAATGCAAGTTATACAATGTGACAACACTATTTAATTATCTAAATTCTAATCAGACATGCATTTAAGAATAATAACATTTCTGACTGTATATAAAAATATTATATAACGGCAGTTTCAGGCTACTAACAATTGTGTTGGATATTAAAATCAGACATTAGAATTTAAAGCTAAATCTGAAGGTATCATTAACTTTCTCCTCAATCATTTAGTCATTTGACATAATTATATTCAGTTATTAAACAAAAAAACCCTCAACAACTGTATTTATTACAGGATAATTTTAGAAGAAAAAGGAAATGTTTGCCATAATTAATGATATAGGGGAATGAACAGGGCAGGCACTGCCTCTTTGAAACTACATTTTTTTTTTTTTATTCAGAGGTTGAATTTTTTAAAATTCAGAGGCCTGCACTTTCCTTCAGTCACATGAACAGATCTAAGACTTCAGATAGAGTCTTGCCGAAATGCATTAAGGAGAACCATATAAGAATATTTCACATAACAGAAAAGGGCATACAGGAAGTATGAAGTTGTGATTTTGGAAAGAAATGTTAGAGGACTAAAAGTGCAACAGAAAAGTAACAGTAGATTCTTGAAGACAAATATGAAAATAAACAATAGCAAGGGGGACCAGCCCATGGAAGGCTCTGAGTGAAGCTGTTCTTGATATTACTACACATATTCACTGAGTAAGTTTGACTAAAGTAGTTGAAGTCAAAAGGAGTCACTCCACTGACATCAGTAGTCTTCGTTCAGGCCGCTACACGCGGTCCTTCTGATCCCTCTTCCTTTCATCTAGACTGACAATCCTCCCCATTTCACTGAACACTTACTGTCTCCCATTTCTCTAAGAATCTGTCTGTCCCCTCCCTCTGGAGGTGTTTTTTTAACCAGTCACATCTATGCTTGCCTCAAACCAATAAAATTTCTGGTGCCTCTACACTCTTCTTGTTAAGGGCAGTAGCAAAATCCATTGAGTATATTAGTGCTAATGGGAAGGCCATGGAGCTCTGGAACCCTGAGTGTAAATGCAAGCAGAGAGCACAGAGACACAGCTAAAACATAAGAGAAATTATTTACTTTTGCTTATTTAAGCTACGCAGAAGGAGTACAAAGCTTTTTCATGCACATTATCTACATCCCAAATATAGCATAAGGCACACTGAAGCACAGGTCGATGTTTTATTATCTAGTGTCCAGACCTCATGGCTAAAAAGGATATCAGCTAACAGAACATTTCAAAAGCAAAGCCTACCCTCACAGAGCCTGCCATTACTGGATTTAAATATTTACTATGCTTTGAACTAGTAGTACTTTAATGTTTTTTTTTTCTGGTGCATGTGTGACAATGTTGACAGGAGTTTCTCAGTTCAGGATACTAAGTACAGAGACTAAGACATTATCAGATCATGTTGGCCAAACATTTGAAAGCAAGAACTCTCCCATTCCTTCCCTTTCCTTCAAATACTTAACATTTTTCTTTGGGAAAGAAGCTTGTCTTTTATCTTAGTAACTTCTATTTGCTTCTGGAGCATAAGTCATGCTTTTCAATTATTTTCAGTTGATTGCATAATTTTTACTGAGGTTTGGTTGGTCTTTATTCGCTTTGGGTTTTTTAATAAGAATATCAGCTTACCTTCTGGTGAAGTACCTGGCTTTTGAGAAAATGCAGAGCTTATTTTACTCTTCTTGCTGCTGTTGCTGTTGACAGACAAGGTGGACTGAATTTTCCTGTGCATTTTTTCTGAAACGGGAGCCGAAAGCTTTCTGTTGTCTGCAGGCATGTGCTTGACCCCGTTGTGAATTCCACTTCCCTTACTCAGACCCACATGGCCATTTTGGATTTTGCCACTTTCTTCCTCACTCCTTTCCAGTGCTGAAGTATTTGGTTGAGGCAAACGTTGAGGTTGTGCTTAAAGTGCAAGAAAGAAAGAGTTAATTTAAATTGTAAATTGATAACTGAACACTTTAGGCTAGACTGGGAATGCAACTTTCCTGGCTCTTATTGATCTAAAAACAGACTGACAATTTAACCTTCCCCCACTAAGACAACAAAGCAAAAAAATATCTCTAGATTAACAATAACTATTAGGTATTCAAAAAGCACCTCACTTCTGCATGAGGCCTAGATTGCCCATTCAGCAGTGCAAGGAAAGCCTTGCAAGGCTCTGTGAACTGCACAGAGAGAATAATGCAAGCAATTTGAAGAAAGGGAAAAAGTCAAGAGTGGGAACAAATGAACAAAACTGAGACAAACTTGTATTGAGGGAATGATGTATTGATGAAAAATGTGTGAAATATACCCAAATGAGAGAAAAAGTGTAGGAGTAAACATGCATACTAGTAACAGGCTAAGATGCAGGCTGGCCAACCTGCCAGCCTTCAGAAAATAACCCAGTGTCCCCCTGACACTCAGCAGTCACAGACCAGTATATTAGAGAAGAACAGGAATATCTAATAATAAACTAACAAGTTGGAGCTTAAATTCATAAAGATCATGGATTACTGAGAAGTACAAAACCTATCAAAATGTGGTTCTGTGGAGGAAGTAACCAGAAGGAGCATGCATTCAAACACCTATGGCAAGCCAGAGTCCCCCCTCCATATTCTTCAACTCAGAACCACAGTTTTAGAAATGGCTGTAATGGGCCAGTTAGGGATTAATGGCAATGCTAAAATGGTCAAAGGAAAAAAAAAACCCAACCCCATCAAGGCAAGAATCTGCAGTGATCTGACTAAGTCCCTGAGAGTACGTGTTATAAACTCATTCTAATGAGTAAGCATGAAACTTGACCATTCTGTGTTGAGCTACTGTATCATAAAGGAGAATATTTGTAACAACATGGAAAAGGGATTTCCCATGTATTCTTTAGTCTGTAACTAAAGAAAAGATGCATGATTTTTTAATGTAAATCTTTGTAATTAAAAAAAAGTGGTCTCAATTTAACAATTCTTATTTAGAAAAAAAAAATGCAGATTTTGTGGCAGAAAAGTAATTAAACTGTACACACAGTAACACAACAGGATTTCACAATCAAAAAGCATCAGCCCAATCACCTCTCCTAATCAAAACACTACTGCATCATGCTTGGACAAAAAGAGGTTTTCAGACAGTCCAATCTTCAACTATTTGAAAATGTTATGTCAAAGAAAAAGTTCAGACTCTATTAGATACTCAGTGGACAAGGAATTAGCCCCAGCAGTAAGGAAAAACATTGCTGCAGTTCATTCTCTTTTCAGATGGCTCATATCAATTTTCTGATGATTTCACAGTATAGATTCACATATAGATTAAACTGTTTACAAGGTAAAAATACACATAGATAATTATGGTTAGCTTGCTCTAAAAGAAACATCTCCTCTGATCACTTCAGGTGCAAGTTAACAAATTTTGCAACAAATACTACTGGGAGACACAGACCAACATGGTCTCTAAAAGGACTCAGTTCTAAATTTGCCTAACGAATCCTCAATGCTTTCCTTTTATTCAGAACACTAACACCATTCTCAGACTGCTTTCTCCACTATCATAAACTTTTCCAGATTAAACTTCACACAAATCTTAAACTTTATATCCTGGTCACGCTCACAGGCAACAAAGGATTCTTTTTCGTAATAATTTAAATATCAACTGGTTCATGCTTTTCTTGCCACTTGGTATTTTAGTCACTGCCACTAAGGTTTTTGGAAGATAGCTTTGACTGCCCACACCTATCTAGGTCAGCGTAACCCTGCTTGAACCTACTTGACCAAAGTGGTAATTTTCTGTTGCAGGAAAGAAACGACAGGTTGGGGGAAACATTTGTTTTAGACTCCCCAAAGATGTTACACGGAAGAGAAAGATCAAAGATCATTCCCTTCCATTACCAGTAGTAACCGCTCAGAAACCTCCAAGCCAAGAAAACGGGAGCACGTTATCTGAGACCTGAAGAACTAACTGTTGCCCAAAGACTTTTTTATTGACAATGCTGAAACTGCTTCTCCTTCAATTTTGTATTAGTGTTTGCAAAATCTGAGAACAGAAGCATAAGCAAGGCCCTTTCTTCACTTTGGAATTCAATTTCTGCTATGCATTTGGTTAACATTTCCAAACTCTCATAAAGGTCCCAAAACAAATTTTTAGTGAACTCTCTCCTATCTGAATAAGTATTATTGTAAGTATATTACCAGGAACCCTTTGCGTAGATTTGCTTTACATGTATGTGCAAAATTAATTTCATTAAAAATCAAGAAATTCCTTCCATTTTAAAAATAGTCAATGTAGACGTAACCACAGTCAAAAATCTTTGCCTATGTCAGAAATTAAAATTTACTCTCTAAAAATTCAGTGTTTATGTCCACAGCACCTCATAATTTTATCTTCATTCACCCACTTAAGTATACATTTTGTAATTAAGGAACAGTGTTTTTCATGTTTCATGTAATGAAGTTTCCTCACCCTGCACTGCCTATGATTCCCTGCTGTAGAGCAGTGCAGTTGTACTAATGAACTAGAATTGCTGGGGAGCAGTTAACCTTCCTCAATAAACACAAGCAATAGACTATTAAAAAAATTCTCTATGTCTGGATGCCAGTTTATAAAACTGACAGTTATGAGCTTTTCTAAGCCAGTTAAATTGGTGGTGGCAGATTACAAATTGTTTGTATATTTTTGGGGCTTTGCTACAATACAGTAACTTGATAAAATATCCAAAATTCAATTTTCAAAATTAGGTGTGTTTCTGTCAAACTAGGGGTAAATGGAAAGTCTTGGAAATCTAAACAAGATGTTTATGTTTTCGCTTTTATTATTATTTTTAGGAAGGGTTTAGGGACTTTTCTATGGTTTTTTAATTTTAATTTTTTATTAAGTAATCCTGTTCCCAAAGTACTCTTACTTGAGTCTTTTAGCATTAACATACAACTTTTTAGCTGACTGGCTTTACAGTATTCACATGTGATACCCAGGTCAAATCAAAATGGAATAAAACCCCAAATGGATTAGTTATCTCAATTTAAATTTATTTTAACTTTATTGATAATTTTGCACTAGGGAGACTTGAATCTTATAGTTAAAACACACTTGAAACCAATTAGGAACCATATGACCGCATTCTAGCATAAAGAACAAAAGCAATTGACAGTTACAAGATTAAACCACAACCACTCAGTTTGTAACAGAAATATTTTTACCTTATTTTTTAAAGGTTGTGTATATCTTAAAAAAAAAAAAAAAAAAAGGTGTAATATGGAGAACGACACAATGCTTCTTAAAACACAGTGATACCCAGGGACTCTCACTCTCTCTTTAATGATCCACTGCTCTCATTCAGCTGTCTTTCTTTTTTCAAATCTTTACATATGTGACAGCTCTCAAAAGTAGACCATAGACCATCTGGCATTTTCCGAGGTGTAACTTGTGCAAATTCAGCTCTACTGGGAACACAATGCTATCTTCTGCCTGCGTTATAAAAGATACAATAGAATGTAGAACTTATGAGTTGTTTTGAATTATTCATTTTTTGCCTGTATATTCAAGAAATTTTACAAACTCTGCATTTTGTACTACATAATCACATGCGTTAAAGGTACAAAGAAACTTTTTGACACCTCTTTTCTACAGAAAGATGGCATTTTGTTTGATATGTGAACATTCAGCGCCTGTTATATCATTCTAAACAGGCCATGTGCTGCTACAAAAGATCCCATTTTACACTCTATGTATGAGCAAAAATGTTATTCTTGATATTCACTAACTAATGCAATGCACATCAAAATTTCAAATGTGTGTTGGATGAACATTCAGCATCATCAAATCAGGATGGTACTGGTCACTTACTATATGTTAAAGATTTAAGAAAAAAATCATTCCTCAGACAACATAGAAAAATTGTCATTTCAAACATCTACAATGAGTAGTTTCAAAATGTCCTAAGAAACTGCTTTTCAGGTTAATATGTTTTTAATCTTTAGCAAAACCAGTAGATTTAAGTCAATATTTTATACAGTGCTAACACTAGTGGATTTTCAATAAGAATGATAAATATTAGATTAATGATTCAATAGACTGAATCTTTTTTGATAGAAAACTAGCAGATAATATAGGTAGTAATAACTGCACATGAATCTGCTGCCTGTGGAAAAGCAATAAAAAGGCAATATATTGCTATAGCATATAATCTATTAGCGTGTTTCACACTTCCTTGTAGTTGGTTTCCCTGCAAAGTGGGCCTTAATACAATAACTTCTGCTGTTATTTAACTGACTTTACAGAATAATTTAATTGTAAGGTTACTATCTGGTGAATTCAAGTAGTAAATATTTATTATGGTTTTTGATGGTTTTGAAGTAACTATGCACATTCTCTTTCAGCCTGTAAAAGCCCTAGCACACTTTAAACGAATATGCATGTATATATGCACTCTGACCGTACACTGTTTTTACACCTTGCAAAGTCCTAGCTATTGTTAAAAGAAAAATCCTGACGCATGCATTTAGCAGAAAAATGTATGTCAACAGAGGGAAACTCTCAACCAAAAGAGGACAGTCTAAGCTATCATTAGGGATTTTAGACAAAACACAAAACCAAACACACACTGAATGCAGACTCCTCTGAGTCAAAGTGAATCAAAAGAAAACATCAGGAGGGAGAGAAGAATTGAGACAGTTAATTAGTAGCCTAATCACATCAAAAGCAATTCCAAGGCAGCTGATACAGACACCCGTGGAGTTCGCTATGCTGGCCAATGAGAGTGATGGAAAAAATACTTTCCAGTTTACAGCCTGGGTTATGACTACACACCCAGAGAGGTAAGAACTATTTTTTTCTTTATGTATGACACAATAGTTTATGATGACAAATCAGGCCACAGTAACAGTATTTTGCAGGTGGATGTGGGAAGAATAAAACGCACAACTCCTGGTTGTAAAAACTGTAATGGTATTTTCAAATATTGAGAAAATGCAACATATTGTTTCACTTGACAGTATTCTTAACACTTCTCTCTTCCCAAAACAGTTCCAAATACAGTAAGATGAGCTTTTTCAGAAATACAGAGGTCCTGATCGGGTCCTCTAACACTGAAAGCCAAGATTTACATGGTGATTTGAGCAGGAAGAACTGTTTGATCTCAGTGGTCACTGCTCCCTCTGCATGGATCACATGGACCATACGTAAGGAGGGTAAGAATCAGGCCTCCGGTTTTTATCAGTGCTTCTTCGTAACAACAATTTAAGCTTAAGGGAGAAAATAAAGCAGATGACAGTCAAGAATTGCACAGTAAAGCCAGGGGCTGCCTGAATTCTAGAGTAAAATTAAGGCGATTCTAAATTACTTCTGGAGAAAACATAAATTCTTTAGATATAAAAGGCAATATTTCCCACTGACTAGCAAAAAATCTTAACTTTTCAAAGGTATTATATATTGTACGTGTTATACGCTCAATAAGAATAACATTTTAGTGAAACTGGGAGAACTCAAGTATCTCAATCCTCCTCCATCCCCACTTTCTAACTAAAATCCTGACTAGTCTCTAATATGATCTTCTAACTACATCAATAGTTTTCTCTGTCTAGCTATCCAGAATATTAACATTCAGATTACAAGATGTACCTCTGAGTCAACCTGTGAAGTGGCTTTTGTCAGCAATTATTTTTGAATATTTTCTGGGACATAAATAGCATATACTGCAGCTACCATATCAGAGAAGGCATACATTAACTAAATAACAAGGTACTATCAAGACACCATCTATCTTTTAAAATCATTTTTTTACACTGAATTTTTTATACCATGCTGACTTTACAAGGAAAACAAAGTATCAACTAACAGCATCAACCACCTTTTTAGAACTGCTTCTTGTAAGAAGTGAGGACATCTTCAAAATGAATACAATACATTATTATGAAACAGGATGTCCTTTGTAATGAAAATACTGTAGTGAAACTGCTGGTACGAGTTTTACAGGATCCACACTGAGAACACTTTGTTAGAGTACGTCTGAGAGCACATCCAGGGAACACCTGGTATAACAGAAACAAGGCTGCCAGGGGACAAAAGGAAAAGACATTTTATCCTGTCAGCTTTCACTTGGTGAAGGGTGGACAAGAATGGCAAACACATGTGTGCATGTGTGGTAATGGGTTGAGAAGCAACAAAAGTGAACAAGACACTGCCCAAAGTACTCTTACACCTGTGCAAAGACACCTGCAGTGCCTTCCTTTGGAAGTACTGCAGGGCTTTACACACTGTTTGAAGGGTTGCAGGAATTGTATAAAGATGTCTTTGACATACCCAGAAAGACGCAGTTACCACAGGGAAGCATGAACACGGCTGGTAGCCAGGGTTTACAGAGTTGATAACCATTCCAACTGAAAATATGGAGTAAATTTCTCTATTTACAAATCCTTTATCCTGATATGATTTTGGAAAATGAAAAAATGCTCACTGCTTTTCTTTAACAATCACAACAGCAAATTTTAAGCCTTTGCTAAACTGAGCAAATCCCTAACATTTTTAGTTACCTATCTTGTAACAATTATCTCAGAATCAAAATACCCTTTGGCTTCTAATTACCATTAGACTGTCTGTAAATTATTCTTCTTTATCAAACACACATCTTGTGACATTAGCAGTGTTTTTTCTGAGAATGCAAACATTGTCATCTATGATAAACTTTGCAGATGATCTGGCAATTCTTGGTAGATCACAATATAATTAAAAATAAAAATAATTCACATAATGCAATGATTGTTAAAGTACACCTACATAAAGCTGAATATAGTTCTTACTGTAGCATAGTTTGTCACTTCTTGAGAATGGACACTTCTTGGTACACAAAATACCAAGAGCCAAACACAAACCAGGGCATTCTAGGTAAGAGACACCCATACACCTGGGGAATAAATCCCTATATAAAATTTCATTCAAAAGCAGGAAATTTTACTGCAAGCTTTCCACTTGTAACATTTCTGTATCCATTTTTCTTCTCACACATTCTGCTAGGACGAGAAGAGAATTGTACTGTATTTGCTCTTATGTTTCATAGCGTTACAACTATGTACTGAAGTGGTAACAGTTGCACAGACATGGAATGGCAGGTTTCCTCATGGTCACCATTCCAAGACTCCTAGGGCATATTTATGGAATTTAATAGATTCATTAATTACTACTGCAGCTAGTTTGTTGTTTGGTGGGTTGGTGGTTTTTTTGGTTGTTTTTGTTTGCTTATTCGGTTGGGGTTTTCTTTAAGATTTTTTTTCTTTACTTAAGGTGAGATGTTTAGTTATTTTGTCCTGTGTTTTCTACAGACATAATTTGTTAAGAGGCATCTTCATCTGCTTGGGGGGTTTTTTGATTGGTTATTATTAATTTTTCCTTTATAGGGCACAGTGGCTTGTAAAAACTGGATCTGAGAACTAAATAATCAATGCATTAAGAATCAGAGAATTAGCTTTTTGCTAATTCTTTAAGTAATGAAATCAACCTATTTCTTCAACACAAATAATTAGCAATTTCCTAAATGTGAAGACAGTCCCTGAAATGATGAAGGGCACTAGGAGTGCAATACAATCCATCTCACTGAGGAACAGAATGCTTTGCTTCTGGAGCTCCAATTTTAAAAGAAAGTTTATCAACCACTAAAGGTAATTCAAACTGTTGGCATGACATTACAATAGTTATGCTATTCATACCTGCTACAACATATAGTTATACCAATGCATAAAGACACACTGGTGTCCCATGGAATTTGAGACATTAAGTTTCAAATATTTGAAACAGTTTTGATGCCACTCACCATTGTGTTACTTGCTCCCAACTAAAATAAAAAACATCAAAGAGAAGCTACAAACAACAGGACATCGCTTGCTGGGTATCGCCTCATAAGCAGCACAGCAGGATGCACCAGACAGGAGAGATAACCTCAATGTCATTAAAAGCCGTAACCTGAGCAAGTGCACAAACAGGTCCTCTTGCCTCCAGCACCTCCCGCTCCCTTCCTCAAAACCCCAGAAACCACTGACAAACTAGACTGTGTTTCACTGCAGGAAAGAATGTGGGATGGTGAGGCAACAGCTTCTCGGCCAAGCCAATTCAGCATTCACCTCTCAGTGAGAAGATATTCGGAGGTCAGGTTTATTTTCCACTGACCATATCTAACAAGTGTCCAGATGTCAAGATTACAGTGGTGTCTTGGGTGACTTTATGATGTATATCCCGTATCGCTGCCGTATGCCCAGAAATTAAACTAAACTAAACTCAGCTAAACTCATACAAAAAAATGTATACAAACTGGCTGTACTGGGTTTTAAAAAGAACTTGAAGGGAAATGCTTGGAATGAGCAATTCTGTTAATGTTCACTGCTCCCTTGATTTCTAGCCCTCAACTCATGTGACAGAATTTCAGAAGCTTCTAGAAAGTGTTCCACCTCAAATGTGATCTCCTGCTCTCAGTGCACTATCTTTTGTAATCTCTACCATTTTAAGTAATAACCAATTACTTAACTACTATTAACAATACTAACTAATTGCAGAAATCAAAAATAGGAGTGAAAACATAGTAACATCAATAAAGAGGATTATTTAAAAAGATGGCTGGGAAACACAGAACATGAGTATAAATATAGTAATATATACATTGATAACCAAGTTTTTGATTCCATTGCTGCACTTACTTTCTCTCTGCTATTCTTTCTCACAACCTATAGCTGATGCTAAGCTTGGCATCAGCTGATACAAACTACCCCAGAAAACCAAAGAAAAAAAGAAAAAAAGCACAGCTGCAAGAAAAATGTAACAGAGGAAGCAAACGGACAGTAACTACAAATAACAAGCTAAAACTTGGGATTTTACATTATTAAAACAATAGCAGGGCAAAAACATCAAAAGAAAAAGGAGCAGATAGGAACTGCCCAGAAGAAGACAGCACTGGAGGGGAAGGAGATAAAGAGAAAAAATACATTGTGAGCTGAGCCACTTCACTTCTGTGAGGGCAGAAAAGAGTATGGGAGAAGAAACAAAAAAATTCACAAGTAAAATCCCACTAGATCTGAAGTATTTGCTACAGATTTTACAAGTAAGAGGAGAATTAAATGATAGATTATTAGTTGATAATCAGTGAAATATAACAAAGATAAACACTTCATACTTATACAGTGATCTAGCACTGAAGCAATAGCTCCCCTTCTGCTCGAGGTCAGAGAGGATCCTGGAGCCCAGGCCAAAAATCAGCCATTTCAGTAACAGCAGCATAATGGAAAATGGAAATTCTGTGTCAGAAAGCAGGGTGAGGGCTTGAGGTCCACAACAATAACTCTTCATGATCCAGCTTTTCATAACTGCAGACTGCATAGTTAACAGAGAGACTGCCAGTAGGAGAAAAAAGATGTGTAAACATGGTAGAGAGAGCAGCAAATGTCCACCTATTTCCTGATCCTGAAAAAGCAAAGCGTGAGGAAAAAGAGAAACAGCATCTATCTGCACAGACAACACTAAACACACTGAGAAGATTTAGTCTCTGTTATGGATGTTCTTCAGCTGCAAGAATTCCCTTATGGCATGCAGGGTCTAGCAGATGGGTACAGGACCAATCCACCTGGCTCCCATGCCCATGGGCTGGATGAGTGGGGCTTCCCCACCCTAAAGCACTCTAGGTACCCCAGGTCACCCCAGGTCACACACGGAAAGTCCAGGCAGAGCTACCATCACCAGTGCTGTCTCATGGGCTGCTGTATGCCACTAATGGACCAGCTCGACATCAGGACGACCCGGAAATGATAGCTCTTTTTCCTCTTTTGAACTGTTTTGCTGTGCCTTGAAGTGATAAGGCACCATCTAACCCAAAATGTTTTTGTGCAAGCTGTACAAGTAACATTCTTGAGCATATGCTTTGAAAAGTGTTCTTATCAGAGTCCTTGAAAAAGCTAAATTCTCTTTTTTTCTTCGCTAGATTCAAAGCCACAAGCAACCATGGACTAAAAGGCTGAACCTCTGTATCAGAACTGTCTTTTCCCTTCCTCACCCCACCCCACCAGCAGTTTAACTTTGACTCAAAAACGGTTGTTTTATATGCTAAGGGAAAAGGAATATTTCAGAATATAAACCTTTTTCAACTGAGAAGTTTGTGTGTTAAATTCAAAACTGAATGTACTCAACATGCAATCATTGTCACCAATACTAAGCAAAAAAGGCAAATATTTTTTAGTTAACTGCTTATTTACCATATTCTACCAAAATTATCTAGGAAGACCTCTTTCTGACTTGGCTGGAAAAACCCACACACCCTGGCCAAGTTTTCATAATGACCTCCATTACAGGAATTCAACATCGTTATTAAAAAAAAAAGCTAAATGAACTTTTGCCTGTTGCTCATGGGTTCATCCCTTAGAGTAGCACAAAAGTCAGACTGCTGACCATGCCCTGAAGACCGAACTTCCTGTAAAAATGGTGCACTTGGTTTCCTGAAAGGAAGCAAAGCATAAGCTGCTCAAACAATAGACAAGAAAGCTCTGATATCTGAGTGACACAGTTACAAATCTGTCCTGTTAGAAAAATACAGTGCCACATCATTGACCAACAACTACAGGCACAAAAATTCAGAGAAACAAATGCACTAACTCAAAGGAGAAAGCATCAGATTAGCTGAAGAAATAGATAAATTGTCTTAATGGGATGAAATTACCTGTAAAACATTTTTCTTTCATTCCACAACTGAGCTAAAATTCTGATTCTCCACTCTGTTCATGAAACAAGATATAATTCCCTATGAAACTGTTGCGTCCAAATGATATTAACAGTAAAATACTAGTTTTTATCTCTAACATGCAGATAGGGATTATTCTCATTCCAACATGTTTAAAAGCATTCAACATTACCTGTGGAATTATTTTCATTCTCTATTAAAAATATTTCTTTCAACTTACAAAACTATGCAATTTGACCCGCTGAAGTTTAATTGGTTCACCTTTTGTTTAAAAATATTTTTAAGTAGCATTTGAATTAGAATTAGCTCCATGCTTTGAATCGTTGCTTCTTGCAACACAGATTTTTTTTTTTAAACCATTTGTTTTGTCTTATTTAGAAGGCATACTTCTCTTTATTCACAGAAAAAAAAAAAAATCCTTCTGCCCACTAATCACAATTACTTTTTTTAATGGAGTGCAGAGACAGCAGTGAAATCTGTGCTATGTCAGTATTATTCACAATACTGAAAAATGCCCATTTATTGATTTTAAAAACGTTTTGTTACAAGGTTTTGCAACAAGCTGAAGGATTTCACAGAAAAGAAACAGCATTTTAAGTGAAAGCATTAGAATTTATCTACTTTTTTTTGTCATTTTACAGTTCAGGAGCTTTAAAAAGTCACAGCTGAGACAGCAAGCTTCTCTTACCCAAAAAGATCCAACATACAGCATAGCATAGATAGCAACTACATCAAACACAATCCTTGCTGCTTATGTAAGCCTTCAGCCACACAAAAGCACTCATGGCATCAGCAGCAACAGCAGCACCTGACCAGGCTGGTGATGGGTGAGCCAAACTGCTGCCTCCATCCCCCTGTGCTATGCAGCCATTCCCTGCAGGGTAAACATCTTGGCCTCACTTCTTGCATTTCTTGGCCCCAAACAAAAACACTTAAGAAACCAAACAACTTAAACAACAGCTACAGGGACAGAATGACACTGTTTTTAATACTACCTTATCCACTCTGCTGAAAAGCCTGCCAATCTGCCATTTTATTTGCCATTTGGAGTTAATTCCAGCACCCTTTTCTGTCATGTTCCTTCAGTATAACTAGCTACATTTTACTGTGCCATAATGTTTTCTGAGGCTGGTAGAACTAACAACTCACAATGGGAATATTTCCCTACCACCTTTTATTTAATTAGCATTATGATAATCTAGTCAGAATTCCCTGTTTCTGTACAGTGAGGTACTGAGTAGCCAGAGTACTTGAAAATCATCAATATTTTATTTTTAAATACATCCTTTTTATTGGCATTCCCAATTTTCAGTCTTTAACTTTTTGCTTTTGTCGGTAGCTACAAACTAACACAGGTTAATTTTTTTTATTTTATGAAAATTTAAATCACATAATCACATGGCTCTAGAAGCTGATTTTCATAGTGTGTTGTAAAATTTAACAGCTGGGGTTTTTGCCTGAATTGCACAGCATCTTTACAAAATGTTTAATTCACTGTTAATTCTCCAATAGTCAGATTACTCATGCTAACAAGAAGGTTCATTGCTACTTAAAAACCAGCTTAAATGTTGATGTTAACACATGGATGCTGAAACAGGCTTTTGTACTGAAGCACTTTAAAATATTTCCAGTCAGCCTCTAAGCACAACCTTACTCATTGCTTACAGGTATGTCATTGTAATGGAGAAAGAAGCAGGGAAAAAAAGGACTGTTCAACAAATGTAAGAAAAATAGGAAAAGGGGGCACCAGAGAAAATGATGCTAACAGAAAAAATAAAAATGGCTTGGCGTCAGAATTATTATAGGGATGGGTCAGTCTTTTCTTTAGTCAGTCTTTTGCTTTATAAGACAAATATGGGAAAGAGGATACAGAATAATTTATTAAAAATGGGAACAAACCTTCAGCATTCTTCCAACTTTGACTCCACCATATCACTGATACACACCCTTTACTTTCTTCCAAAAGTACCCTAAATTCTAAAGAATTTTTTTTAAATCAATACTTTGAAGTGCCATTCCATTATAGCCATCATGAAATGCACTTCTAAGTTTTGAAAGCAAAGTGTATTATTCTATCAAAACCCTCCCTATTCTATCAAACATGCCTTCTCTCCTTTTCCATAAGGACCTGTTCCAGAAATATTCAACCAAATATTAATAATGAGACCTGAACTTCTTGCCCTATTCCAGCTATCACAGCAGAATCCCTGGTGTGGATGCAGATGTGATAACAAACAAAAGCTTTTGCCAGGCTGTTTTCTCTTGTTCAAGGAGGGAGCATAGCACAGCAAATGGGATCTTGCTGTTCTTCTCAAAATGTTAGAGTAGCAGATGCTCTGTTATAATGCAAACAGTCAAAACCAAATAGTGATTTACTTAAAATTGAGTCTGTCAACTAAATTGTAAGTAAAAGATTCCTCAGGCAAAACACTATGCTACAAATGAGAATCAGAAAATCAAGTGGACAGAGACAGGGACATCAAGAAGACAGTCAGAAGTACATCAAGAAGAAGTACATCAAGTAACAGTCAAAGGAGTGGAACAAGAGAAGTAACAGATAAAAAAAGGTACCTTTTACTAGAATTCCTCCTTTAAGAAGTGTTGTCTTTTTTCCCCTTCCATATTTCCAAAGTTAAACACTGTCTTATTTGTTGTAAATACAAAACTCACACTAGTTGCAAGTTTCCAGGATTTGATCCAGCACAGAACAGCTTACAGAAGGGCTGTACAGAAGAGTCTCATGAAGCACGGAGATCTTTACAGCTACTTCAGCTGCCTTAATGTACACTGCCAGTTACTTCATAGTGTGATTAGCTGAATGATCTATTACTATACAAAAATATTTACCAATACTGATTTTACATTATAAATATGATAGTGACTCATCACTAAAAAGTCATCACACATTAAAAAGAATATATATTGAGGTAGGGAAGTACTTCACAAAGTAATAGTTACAAAGTGACATGGGAAATACTAAATGAGATGGTGTAATTTGATAAAATCACCTGTAAGAAAACTAAATGTACATTATTCAAAGCTAGCTCTGTATCCCACCTCACCATCCAAATACTTTTCTGCATCACCTCTGTGAAAAACTGAGTTTGATCCCTCAGACAAGCTTTTCCAGGCAGGTTAATCCCAAATTTTCCACCAAAACTTGATTTCCTTCATTTTGAAATTTTAGCAAAAAGAGCATTGTTCACTGATCTCCTGTATTCCTGAATTGTACAGACCTAAAAGATGTTCCATTCTGGTTTGACACTGCCCTTACAGACAATTCTGGTCAGCATAATAATCTTTCACTGCTCTTCTGTCAAAACGTGCATTTTATTTCAACTCGCAACTTATGGAATACGGTCAAAATATGCACCTGTCCTACAAAAGGAGATGGGAAAATGTAGATATCTTCTAACTGGCTAAGAGGTTTGATTTTTGAAGCTGTACCCATACCTGAAGACAGGCTTGCCCATAGTCTGTCAAAGAATGGGCAAATAGTTTATGCTGTCTGTCAGTAGCAAAAACTTGCCCTGAAGGTCAAATCTGACTCATAGGCCATTTTTTATAGGTTTGCCTAACAGTTTGCTCTACTTGGCTTGTCTCAAAAGCAAACTTCTTAACATTTTATGCAAACATTATACAACCTTAAGTCTGAGCTATAAATCAATAAAACTCACTTAAACTTGAGGAACCTCTGCAAGAGGAAATAGCCTCTTAGTTGAAATTCTTCTGTAACTAACATTAGCATTGCTAAATTTTCTCCAAACAAGTGTCATAATATTTATAGTTCAAAGCGAAAACATGATAATTGAGATACTGCATAGCACTTGAGGGAAGATAGTTTAGAAGCAAAATTTAAGCCTCTAAAATTCATGGGTCCAGACAAACTCAGAATTTCAAAAGTTGTTGGGTTAGAATGCATGAGTTTGCATTTTATAATCACAAACTTCAAGAGCAGTCTCCACCCAAAAATATGTTTCTCACATGCCAGAACACTACAGTTCATTCAAAAAGAGTTAAGGCTCAGGTAGTAAATAATTAATCATTCTCTTAAATCAAGCTTCAATATATCTGGAGGCCTACTTCATCAGTAAAATGATTTAACAAAATTGGTATTAGAAATAGCCTGAGTGACCACAGCTGTTTGACATTTTAATGTTTTTCAAAAGGGTCCTCTGGGTTTGGATTATGAATAATTTTTTAGGGGAAAACAGCAAACCACACTACGCAACATACCAATAGGTCATAAGCTCCTGTCTTTCCTTGTCTTTTATAAAAATTCCTTCAGGGAAAGGTACTTGTGGGTACTTTTGCACTATAGATATCATATTGTCAGAATGCATAAGAAGGAAGCAGTATTCAGACCTCTCTTTCCTCCTGTGTAGCTATATAAAGAAGAAAAATGTTTAACCATGACTACTTAGCTAAGGCTGCTCCTGTGACCATGAGTCCCTCCTCCTCTTTCACTTTTTTATCAGTAAATAAAAAATTCAAAAAGATTTTAAAACTATTTTGACTCTTAAATTTTGAAGAATTCATTTAATTGTTTTGATGTAAACACAATATACAGTACTACTTTTGAGCTCTATAAACCTACTCCGTGCTTTTCACACCCATGACAATAAATACAAAATTAAATCTAAAATGGGAAAAAGAGAACTTTTGCCATGGTTTAAGTTCATGACATTTTTGCCAGCGGACAGGTTCCTAAAAGTATGTCTTAGATGATGATACTTTCTCACACTTTGTAATTTAGTGTTTTCTTTGCTAAATATGGCTAACTAAATCCTGTTAGTACTGAAAACAGAAGACTGAAACAATACTGACTCATTGGTTTGGTAGTATAGTATTTCACATACAATGCAGTCGAGTTTTATTATTCTTCCTCTTTAAGGAACTACTACAAGCATATTCTACTTTTTCCCCTATATGAGGAACTAATCAGAAAAAGAATGTAACTGTTCTTTCCCATATAGGCATAACAGCATGATTAATTCTGAGACAGTACCAATACAACACAGGAAAATATTCTGAAATTAAGATACAATTTACTTCAGGCCCAAACACAGCAAGCAGAGCAATCTTCACATTACTTAAAGAATTTCACCTTTGTCTGGTACTGATGATTACTGCCATCCAAACTTCCTCAGCCTCAGACCATAAATTCAGATAATGTTTTGAGAGTCAGAAGTAAAATAAAACAGAAACTAAAAGGCTGCAAGTAATTCTGGCTATTAGTGATATGCAGAATACATACATCTATCTTACGGCCATCTGGAATAGTTTAAAGTTCTCACTGAAGTTTGACTACTGTACTGTAAATGGATCAACAGCAGCAAGAAGTTCATTTCTTGACATGGAGTGACAACAGAATATAAAAATTCCTGATCTATCTCAGTCCACCATTAGCTGTATTTCCTTAGAGCAATCAACGTAGAGTTGAAGGGAAGATGCTACACAGAAAACACTTGCACCTCGCACCAGCTCTGTTTACAAGGGACTACTAATTTCAGCAACACTCGCATCATTTCACAGTGACATCTGTAAACACAGAATTCACAGGACCAATTAGGTTGGAAAAGACTTCTGAAATCATTGAGTCCAACATATGACAGAACACCACTATATCAACTAGATCATGGCACTAAGTGCCATGTCCAGTCTTTCCTTAAACATCTCCAGGGATGGTGATTCCACCACCTCCCTGGGCAGTCCATTCCAACATCTGATCATAGTTTATGTGAAGAAATTCTTCCCGATGACCAATCTAAACCTGCCCTGGTGCAGCTTGAGACTCTGTCCTGTTATCGTGGGAGAAGAGACCAACCCCCACTTGGCCACCACCTCCTTTCAGGTAGTTGCAGAGAGTGATAAGGTCTCCCCTGAGCCTCCTTTTCTCCAGGCTAACACCAAAGACTCAGTCAGACTCCGAAGACCGTAACTGTAATGGTACAGGTATCTGTGAAAATCCCTCTCTGCCCAGGAGAGGGTAAAATGAAAATCAAAGGGAAAGGCTTTGGTTGTGCAACTCACCAGGCCCCTAAACAGGCCTGAGAAATTTTTCAAAGACTTTTGGAGCAGCTGTAGTAAGAGAACTGCCAGGTCAGGGGAGAAACCGAAGCAACACAGGCTAGTTCTCTGCTGGGGAGAGGATTAGAAAATCTCTGGGACAAGAGTTCTCCGGGAAGACCTCTACTCCTCTATTACTTCTACTAGCCAGATTTCTCAAAGATTAATCTTTTTTAAAAGAAGGTTCTAAATATCAAATACTGTGCTGCTGTATAAATATTGAACTGATTAAGTTTTGTTCATTCATAGGTTAACAGATTTTTATACTTGGGTGTGTTTGGAACACTGTGCATAAATCACTTCTTTAACTAATAGAATACACTTTTCAAACTCAGTAATATATTTTGCATAATTTCCATTAATCTATTCTGCACAATTTCTGTAGTCACACACTGTTATGCTGCAAGAAGACTGTATTTGTCATACTTTCTAGCTTTGAAAAGAACCATTGCAGTTAACTCAAGCACTTTGCACTATTTTATAGACAGAATAAACAGGACCATTTGAAATCACAGCAATTGTAAGATGACTGTGCATCATAGAACAGACAAGAAAAGGTATCTGGATTAATATAAAACAAAACAAAGAATTCTAACAGCAGATTATCTACTTCTTGTTGGAAAAAAAAAAACCAGTTCCAAACACAAACAGTGTAACTTAAACTATAGAAATCACTCACTTAGCCAGACAAAGAAAGGAATCTCCAAACCTTAAAATTAAATAAATAATAATGTAAAGTGAAAAGGTCAACATAAAAATATAGAAAACAAAAAGATAAAAAATCTAGGTTTATATTTCAGAAGAATATAGTAAATAAAATAGTTGCCACAAGAACACATAAAATTGTTTGATCCCCACAGAGCTGAAAGAAGCATCCCTTTCTCTGAAGAACCACTCTTATCAGGAGGGTGTTCCATGGACAAGAAAGAGGCAATTGAAGCTAGAAAATGATGGATAGCAATGACCTTTCTATCTGTAAAACATGGGCATATTTTAGGTATTTAATCTTGAGAATTGGATTATTATTAATCAATTATTCATGACAATTTGAATCTATGGTAGATGTTTTTTGTTTTCTTAAATATCACATAGCTAAGGTTCTGCTTGAGAACCAGAAAGGAGATTAAATCCTCACAAGCAAATAGTGTTGAAGACTGGCATTTTATTCCCTCCTAAACATTCCTTTCCCTGCATAGCAACACACATTGAAGATAACCTAGTACCCCCTGCAAAAATCCTGCCTAAATATTCTAAAATCCATCTTTACTGCCTTTTTTTCTCTAAGAGGCAAAAAATATCCCATACCTCTTCCAGAGAACAAAGCAGAGCATTGTAGTAACACAGAGCAGCAAAAACTGCTATGGCTTCATTCCCACAGCTACAGGTTACCCTGATGCATGTTTTAACATGCACTCCTCCTCACTTGCCAACAGTGAGTGATAACAGAAGCAGAACCACTCCATTATGGGCCACCAGACCATACAATGAAAATAAGCAGAAGGTGTTTGCAGATATTTAAAATGCACTGCCAAAAAAGACAGCAGATGGGGTTATTCTAAAGCTCTTTTGAAAAGCAGAACCTCTGCAGTCAGAAATAAAATAAAAAATATGTGTGCATCTGTGAAGGGAAGGGAACAGGTCTCAATATTTTCTTGAAGAATAACTGTACTGAAAAATAGATGTATTTCCAACTGGGGGAACCACTATGGAAAGACTCTCACTCAGATCCTAAAACTGAAGGATATGGATAGCAGTTGCCACCTTGTGATGACTAAAACCAATTTAACACACATAAAATCAGCAAGTAATTGGCAGTTTTTCCTGTTCTCAAATACTCTGTTAAAAAATGTACACCTTATTCCTAGTCTAACTGAACTTCTGGACATTATATTGAGTTCTCCCTTTGTCTTGCTATAGTTGAAGAACTGTCTTACCAAATTTCTGTTTGTTGTGGTATGCTTCTTAGGGACTAGGCAAAGCCCCTCTTTACTCCCCTTGTTAACACTAAACAGATTGAATTCCAGGAGGTTTTCCACAATAAGGCATGTTTTCAACTACTCCAGTCATTCCTGAGATATTTGTGGTTCTCCCCTGACCCTTCTCCAACTGAACAGTCTTCCAGTTAACAGTTATGCAAGTGTATTCATAATTACGACAGAAAGGTAATACAACTGCTTTCTCCTTCTATAGCCCTTCTTTGTTTGTATGTCAGTATACAGTAATCTTTTGATTCTCAAGCTGTCTTCAAAAACAATAAATTCCTTGGTTGAGGCTTCCCGTAAGATTAACCACTTAGCCAGGATATTATGAACATTTTCATTAATGGGGAGAAGGGATGCTCCAAAGGAGGTGGGGAAAAGGCTAATTCGGAGAAAATCTCTGGAGGTTAAAAAAGGGAGTTTGCAAAAAGGACTGAAAGGGCAAAGCAAGGTGAATGTAAAACATCTTACTGTGGAAAACGGGGGCAGTGTTTTAGTTTATTGATGTTGCCTGGTAAACTGAGTTCACAAGTGCAAATGAGAAATCATACATAATGAAGTCATTACAGGGGCTCTAACAGTGGACTTCGTTGTTAGTGTGCCAGTAGAACTGACTGATTAATCTAATTCCATATAACAGCAGGATAAAACAGCTGCAAACAAGGAAAACCTTGGAAATTAAATGCTGGAAACATTTATAAAGTAAAAGCTAATGGTAAGACAAATGGAGTATGTATCAGCTGTGGGGATGGAAAACAATCTGTATGGGAAAAAAGGAAACTGAATCACTAAGATAGTGGTGAACAGTTGTGAAGTACGCGCTGTCTAAAACAATTTTAAGAAAGAGTTTTAAAATATAGTGTAATAATCAAAACACTGTTTATTCCAACCTCAAACTTCTTTCACTATGCAACAGTCTGCAAACTTTAGTTTGGTGGGGTAACAGATCTGGTTGAATCAAGACCATTCTGAGCTACAATACTTATTTTTTACATGAAATACCTAAGTAATGTTTCTGATAAGAAAGCTTCTCTTTGCTGCACTTGTTCTAGTTTTCAAACTTACATTACTAGGTATATTGCATTGTAAAATGTCTGCAAACTACAAGACGTATAACTGAGTCAAGCACTGTTCCTCAATTTTTAAAAGAACAAACTTCCCTACTCATAAGTCCCCCCCCCAAAAAAAAAAAAAAAACAAAAAAACCCCATAAAAACCTGCTTTGATTTTTGATTTCATAATTTTTGTTTCTTCCATCTGGAAGACTTTATACTATATATATATATATGTAAAAGTTACCTGAAGCAAAGAGAGGTTTGCATCATAGCATCTAATCAAATATGACTCATAATAAAGCCTCTACTACACACTTATTAAGACTAAGTGTTTAAGAAACTTACAGCTTTCAGCTAAACTTGCTTTTCACAAACTCAGAGGTAAAGCTACTCATGGCTCCAGGCTAAGGACGGTCATGCACACTGGAACAGTACCTTTTACCTCTACATTTTATCCGATCTTTGCCCTGCTCCCTGTTCCTTTTTTTTTATATAATTCAGCAGCACATAACCCTCCCATCACAGAGATATAACTACATATAATCATCAAGTCACTTTACCAGGGGTTTCCACTATCTGCTGCAATTTCTACTATATGTTGAAAAAAAGATATCATTTCCTCACACTCCCCAGTGCAGCCACTGCAGTATGTCTTGGTGAGGAACAGATTAGAGGATGTACAGCATCACTCTGCAGTCCTTCGTCCTTCCCTCCATAGCTCAGGCATGCTGCTAACTGCTATGAAATAAATCTGCTTTCTCATGGGTTTGGGAATAAAGAAGCTTCTATAGGAAGAAGGAATGAGAAGGAGGCCATTCCAGAAGCAGAAGATGCCATACACACCTTTCCATATCCTCAACATAACCACAAAGCAATTGTTTGTCGAGGGACAATTAGGTCTAAAATAATAATCTTTTGGAACTAAGTAAACTCTCAAGGTGTGCAGGACAATTCTCCCTGTTTGTGGTCCTTTAAAAATTATTTTAAATTGTCAGATAAATATCTGGTAAGGATCTAGGTAACTATTCAATACATTAGAGGTGTAAGTATTTACTGGGATTAATTACTTAGAAAAAAAAGGATTAACGAAGATTTGGAAAGAATTTTAAATGCTAACACAAAGTTCCAGAGAAGTTGAATGTAAAGATAAGACTAAAAAACAACTATGCAAACTAATAAAACTAACGAAAAAACAACCTAAAAAAAACCAGATAACTGCAGCAAAAAATCACCAGTTTTGACAACAGCAGGCTCAGAAATATGAATTTACCCCACTTTCTACAGTATAGTGTGCACTGTAAAGAGAGACTAACCCTGAAATGTGTGATCAGATGCCCTCAAGAGAGCTGGAGCACCACTCTGCATTTAGTCCATTTTCTTTCTGAATACACCCTATAATTAGAGAACAGTTCCTCATGCTGCCTCTCCCTTGAGCAACTAACGTTCACGCACTCACAGAATTTTAGAGCAATATTACCTCTGGCAGTGGACAGAAATATTTTTGCCTTAGGAGAGTTCAATGGATAGCATATGATCTTCAGTCCAACACAGGACAATAGGAATAATCTTGCATACCTTTTTATGTTTTAAAGCATACAGGACATACACTAGAAATGTGGACCCATAAAAACTAATTTAAAAACTCCACAGTTTTACAGCATAGGTCTAAAACCTTATCTTACAGCATTCTTCTAGTTTTGAAAAGAATAACTACTTTAGGATTCAAAACTCTTAAAAAACCTACAGCTGACCAGTACTCAGTGCATCTGGAAGCAACTGCTTTCAGCATAGTTTACTCTACTGCTTACATATATGTATAACCTGGGAAACTGAAGGTGATGACACCTAGCACAGCTGCATGCATGCAGTACTAACTATAGTACTATTAATGATAAGAGAAGAATGCAACACTAAGGCTTTGAAAGCGTAGATGCTACAGAGGTCTTTACCACACTGCACCACTCGAATCACACCTTTCTTTATACTCGTTGCTTGTGCATCCTGACAGGAGTCAATCTGGGAAATAAATTCAGTAGATGTGCATTACGGTTGCAACACAATTGCATTTGACACACATTTAACAGAGTCAACAGGCAGTATCCCATTACACTGTGAAAGCATGCCTCAATGGCAGCAATTTGCTCTGGAAATACTTACTTCTGATGAGGTCACCATCAGTGCGATTTCCCCAGATGGACTGCTCTTGTATCTCTGCTTGTATACTTTGATTACTGCAAGGCTGGTTTATGTCTTTATCTCCTGTCACAGTAGTCTCTTGGTCAGTTTTTCCTAAGTCAAAAGAAATTTCAAGATATTAGTTTCTACAGTACTTTTTCTCTATGTCAGCAAAATGAATTTTTGAAAATTAAAAGTAAGAGGGCATAAAATATAACTTGTCCTAGCATCCCCTTTTGTTTCCTTAGAATTAACTTACAATAAAGTTGATTTTCCATTTGCTTTCTGGCCTAGATCAATATAATTTCTCTTTAAGAAAGACTTTTAGTCATATTGTACCCAACTGTGCAAAATAATAGCAGCTTCTGTAAGGAATTATAGTGGGGGGGGGGGTGTTTTCTTATTTAGTTAGCTTCCACGAAATTTTCATATAAAAATTTGAATAGCTTTGTCACACACAAAAAAAACATTATTTTTTACCCACATAGTAATTTTACAAAATTTTGTTCTCTATTTTTTTATAATTATACACATAATCAAAGACAAATATAGTTGGAACTTCAAAAGTGATTAGTACAAAAAATCAGAAAAAATTATTATAACACAATTACCTATTTTTCATTTTAAAAAATAGTTTTTAAAAGCCACTGCTGATTAAAAGTCAACATTTAGCCATTAATGAAAAGTATTTCTTCTCTCCAAGTATACATAAGATGCAAGGAAAATTCCATAGTAAGGTTATTTGAGAGATTCTTCAGCTTATTTCACAATGTAACAGATATTGTTGTTTTGATGATTTTGCCAGTTATCACAAGCAGACCAGAATTTCCTCAAACCAAGGTAAGTGACGGTTTACATCTTCACTGTCATTAATGTTTTAATAATCAAAGCCACACACAGAGATCTTTTTGTTCTTGATTGCCACAGATTTTTCCTAGTGGCATTCAAGGAAACATTTTCAAATCTGGCATTACTTTGTTCATTATTCACAGCAACAGATTATCAGTTTATATTATCTTACTCAAGGGATCTGTAAAACACTACATGTTTTCAGTCTCATGTATTTCTTTTTAGTATACCTACATTTATTATTTACAGTAAATCTAAATGAGCAACTGCTGAAAAGTCTGTTAGCTCTATTTATTTGTTTCAAACAAGAACATGTTTATAAATCCCATATTACAATGAATCATACTGTATCCTCCAGTAAAGCAATTATTCCAGTCCTGAGACACAGAAAAATCACTTTTTGCTACTATGACATAGTAAAGGTTAGTTTTTCATGTAACCCACAGCACTTTGATTTTAAATCCTAACTTTCTGCCTTTGTTATCCACCCTATTAAACTGAGGCACTGAACATCACTCAAAATAATATATGCCATCTTGTGTGCATAGTAGCATATGCCTTCAAGCACTGCTGCTCCCCTTCTATCAGTTTCTACCTCTGAAATGTCTGACCTAGCTACCTCCATGGTACGTCGCCCTCAGTCCTCCCTCCCAACCACTTGTCCATATTTCCTCAAGCCCATCCTGAGAGGAACTGTTTCTCTGGGATTGGCATAGTTATTGAAATGAATGGGAAGATATTGACTTTAATGAGTTTTGCCCCTTGCACTGATGACTTAATCTTACCTAGATACTCATCCTATTAACATTAAGAAAACAAAACCAAAACCACAAAACCCCCGACAAAAAAAACCAACCCCTCCCCCCAAAAAAAACCTCAAAAAAACAACACCAAACCAAACCAAAAACAACAACAAAACCAAACCAAAACACAGAGTTTTTCAACCTCTTTGACAGACATCAGATACAAATCATTTCTGCCTGGTATCTATCAAATACAAATTGACCATATTGAAGTATGATGATTTAGTCTCTGCAGTTAAGTATTAGGTGCAAATGTGTTTCAAAAGTGTTTGAAAGTGTTCTGGAAGGGACTGAATAAAAATAAGTTGTGTCCTGACAGAGCTAGTGTAAAAGCAGTCTACTTTCCACAAACACTAAGCTTAAATGACCTATTTTAGGAGATTTTGCTCTTAAATTACTTTACTACAGCAATGACACCAAAATTATAATATGTACCCAGCAGTGCTAGTACAGACCCGCAGAGTAGCTGTATAGAATTCTCTTGTATAGGATATGACTTTGCAGAACCCTATTATTTCATGTAGTAAACAATGAACGGCTGTAAGGAAACAATAATGCTAATATTATGGGGCCCTCAGTGTTCCAGATTACATTTTTATCTAAGAAATCTGAAGGAGTGCAGAATACAATCAGTCATCATTATTCATACAAATTTATTTTTCATCCCTCTGCTTGTTTTCAGTTCAGTATTTTTTTATTTTTTTCTCACTATGTAGGCTGTATGTGTATTTTTCATGTGCACTTCTATTATTCTAACTGGATATAGTAAACGGCCAGTCAAGACCATGTAAACAATAGTAGCAGTTAACAAGAAAGAAGCAGCAATATTAAAAAGTTTAAAAAGAAACAATGTTGCAATTAAACACCAAACAATTTTTATAGGACGTTCGAAACAACATTAATTATCTCTTCTTTGATCTATTGAATTCACATGAAGACTTCCCTGTAAATGTGCACAACAGAAACCTGCACCATTAATCATGTGTTTGGTATCCTTCTTTGCATGCCAGAATTGCCCACTGGAGCAGCTGATCCTGGTAGATGCTGCTCTGTGGTGTGGTGAGCTCACCCTGGGCACCAGCTAAGGACCACCCAGCCTCTCCTTCCTTCCCCAGCCCCCAGCAGGACAAGGGGAGAGAACAGAAAGACCCAAGGGAGGAAACTCATGCGTCAAGATACAGTTTGTAAGTGAAGAAAAGAGGAAGGAAAAGTAGAACAGGAGATGCAAAGGCAATCACCCACCATCTCCCACAAGTAGACCGATGCCCAAGCCAGTCTCTAAGCAATGGCTACCTCCCCATAAACCTCCCCCTCTGATTTTATTGCAGAGCATGACATTCTATGGCATGGAATAGCCCTCTTGTCAACCTAAGCCAGCTGCCTGGATTATGTCCCCTCCCAACCCCATGCCTACCCACAGTCTAGTCACTGTAGAGAAAAGTGGGAAAAGAGAGAACCTTGACTGATGCTGTGCAACTGCTGCTCAGCAATAGCCAACCCACTGGTGTGCTATCAACCCTGTTTGACTCACTGATCCCAAACACAGCACCACAGAGGTTGCATTGAAGAAACCCATCACACCCAGACTTAGTACAATGGGGCTTTAGAAATAGTAGATCTTACGATCTCTTTATTTGACCATTTTTTCATAAATCGTTTCTGATGCATCAGACCACTGAAAACAGACAAACACTGGTGTCTTGATTCAGTTGCTTTTTCTTGAATACGTACCACATCTCAGTTTTTGTACAAAGGAATTAACTGATTATTCCCTTATAATACACAGTTGATAATGGGATCGTATTTTCTTTAATACTAGAGGTCCCCCTAAAACATACCAATTACACCCAGTCACACACGAAGACAGCCTCAAGAACATTCCCATCTTTTGTTGATGCCATTACTTTTACATTAGGTGCCTAAGAATAGTCACAACAGTAGTTTATGAAGAATCAACACAAAGACCTTAGTCTGACAGAAATACTAATGGATCTGGCCATAGACAAGTATGACTTTTTTCCACTGCATCTTCAAGTAAATTTGTAACACTTTTCTGTCTCAATCAAGCTTACCTTTAAGAATTCTTTTTGTAAAACTTCCTTAGTATTTCAGCTTCTGCTTCCTTTAGCACACCCTTCCACTCTCATGTGGCTAACCTCCAATACTGACAGCCAAGAAGAAAAAGAGATGCTCCTCTTAACAGTTCAAATAATGGAAAGAAAAGACTCATTATGTTCTGAGTCTGGCAGTGCTAAAGTATAAATCCAATCTCTCTTCAAAACCATACTCTAGGTCATGCCACAAAAGAAACACAGACTTCTTACCTACCACAGTTCAGCCCCAAATCAGCAACTTGTGTGGCTCTGCACTTCCCCTAAACTAACAGCAGTGCCAGGGCTGAAGAGCTTCTAGTCAAAAGCCCCAGGGAGTGACACCCACACAAAACACCCTGTGGTTTATCCTGAAGGTAAGCATAGACAGAAACTCTACTTGTCCAGAGATTAATGCAAGTTTAAGATTTAAATAAGTAAGAGATATGACATGCTAACAAAGTATAGAATTGAGATGACTAACAGCCAAATAATATCTATGATACAGACAACTGGTAAGCCACTTAGTGAAAAAAAATTAAAATTTTAATCACATCTCAAAATTATTGCTTCATTAAATAAGTGAATAAAGTGAATTATTGCTTTTTCTCTACAGAATTACTTAAGTATACATAAATCATTTTTATAGTACATACATTCATTTTACCATAATCGTGTTATATTTATTTTTTAAATACACAGCAATATATATATATTCCATAGAGTAGAGACTTGTTTTCACCTTTGAGACTATTGTAATATTGAATGTTAACTTTTGTTTGAGTTTGGATAATATGCCTCTGGTTACACACACTTCTTTGCAACGTGACAAATACATTCTGCAGGACTCCACCAACTGAATGTCAGCAGTCTGGATTAGCAACAAGGCTACTATTACAACAGCCCTACCAAAAAGAAAACTTAACAAGTAGTCAAAGCTGTCAAGAAAGACCTCTGTAAATTAGGCAAAAAGGGTATACTGGGCAATCTCCCCCAATTTCTTCCAATTCTATGTCTTTGGGAAGTTGCTGGAACATACGTCAAACTAATTCCTGAAAAATTCTTAGACCATCCCAGTGACTTATCTCTCTTTTCACAGCTATATTTATGTATCTTTCTCTATAATGTAGAGGATATAAAGTGGAGGTGAAATTAATACACAAAACTGATAGAAAGTACAAAAAAGATAGGTAATGGATGCGTATTTGCAAGACACACTTCAAAGAGCTCAAGTATTTGACAAATAACCAACTCCTCTTCTTCAAGTGCTCATCCATTTGTACATCCATACTCCAGCTGCCCCCAAGAGCTCCACCACATCTTCTTATTCAGAAATGGGTCTCTGTGTGTTCATACAGATGGTATCATGTATCATGAAGTAAGTAACATACACAAAACAAAAATGCAAACAAGTTCCCACAATAAGTGGATTGCATGTCCCCAGAATGTGATTGGCAGCTGATTTCTGTTCTTTAGATGACACATAACCCTACACATTGACTCAGTCATCACTTCCAAGAATGTGAATCATAAGAGTGCATGACTAGCAAAATGACAAACTGGACTTGAGAAACAGGTTTAGAGCTTGTCTATAAAATGTACGAGTTTGTACATAAAATGAATTTAATGAATTCTGTTGCAACAACTGAAGGCTTTGCTGCTATGACACATCCATTTTCTGTTCACCAGCAATGTGGTGGACTGCATTTGGACTCCAAATAGTAAAGAAAAAACAACTGCTGAGAAAGGTTTCTGGAAACCTGAGTGCATCATTCCCATCAAGGAGAGAGAAATAAGCAAAATGCACTGGCACGGTGGTCACTGTGATCTCGAAAACTGCACTCACAAACAGTTTGACAGTTTTACGGCTTAGGGGCGGGGGAAAAATTTGGAAGCATGGGGCAAAGTTTACTTAGGCACCTAAAGTTGACCCAGTTGTTGGGATGAATCCTCAGAAGGCCTGAGTTTATCCTATAACAAGCAGATGCAAATTTAAAAATACATGTGCAAAGTTCAAATCATCCCAAATGAAATTTTGTCCTTCAAAGAAGAGAAAAATTACAAAAGAAAAACAATTGTCACAAAACATAAACACAAACACATAAGAAGATCTATGAGGAATAAAAAAGTCAAAGAATGTTTCCAAAAGGAAATGTAACAATCAGTTCTCTGTCTCAAGCCTACAGTTGTTGGGAGGGACTGAAGAGCATGTGGCAAACACTGCACTTCTAACACTTCCTCTGTTCATTAATAACCTTGCTGGCAAGGAATGCTACTTCCTGCTGAAAATTCCACTGTTCACAACAATAACACAAAGAAATCCTAATAATACCACATTTTACAATGTAATCGTTAACAGTAACACCTACCATCTACTTCATGAAATGCCTAAAAGTTTTAGGCATTTTACATAACAAATAAGTTCAACAGTTTGTGTAACAGAATGCCTATTCCAGCATTTGCCTGAAACAATCTCACTTCATTAAGAACATCTAATAAACACTGATAATCCACAAATTATGGAGTTGGAAGCATCCAATTAGATGTTTGATTGTTTTAAAACTAAAAAAAAAAATTATTTGGATTCAATTTAATTTCAGTGGCTTTCCCTTAAATGTCTTGTTGCAACTTTCAATGGCTCCAGAAGTGCCACAGAAAAAATTAGTTTCTCAAAATTAGAGCAATTTAACTGAGCAGTTTTTTGGGAAACTTACAAAGAATTTTGCAGGTGCAAGCTATGGTATAACTATGAAAGTACTAGAAGTTTGACAGCTCTGAACAAATTTGAGTCATGATAAAGTAAAAATGAACAGCAATGTGAAAATAGGTATTCTGCATTATTTTAAGTGTTACGAAGGTCAAACACATAAGTGAAAACTTTTCAAAAATAATCACACTAATTATGCAGTCAGTTATGAATGTATGCCATTCATCCAAAGAAGTTTCACATGTATACAAAACCAGTTTCATGGAAGTGCTAAGCAACACTTGGCAGCTGCGGCTGTATTAGTAAAAGCATGGGCCAATAAAACTGGGCCTGTACAGCAAGAGTTAACTTTAAGGATATTCCATATTATACATGTTCCAGGGGCTTTCTACTTTGAACTAGTTCTCAGATTTAATCTCAAAGATTGAAGGCTTACTAGTGGCTGGAGTGTACTGGGCACATTCCTGCAACTTTCAGATTATTTTGAGCAAAAGGAATCCCATCCAGGTCACGCCCTAGGATCACTCCACAACGCAAATCAAAGTAGAGGCGAACAGATTTACTTCAAAACTGCATGGCTGATCCAAATAAAAACAGAAGGACAACACACTCATTGCAGGATGTTACTTATTAGGAAAAAAAAAAGAAGCGTTATGAAGCAAAGAGAAATCTAACTTCTGAGAGCCCAGAGCTGAACTGAAGAAGAATTACTGTGATATAAAATAAACCTGTGATACAAGATGGAACAAAAATATTTCAAACTCGACACAAGACCTTTACAGTCAACTCTATGAAATACAAGTCTATCACACCCATGTGGGCATGAATCACTTCACTGGAAGGGTATGCACGTGAAACTGAAAGCAGACATATACTTTCATGACAACTAGAGTCAGACACCTATTTACCAAAGTCTTAGATATTTTAGCCAGTAATATTAAATAAATGCCTCAGTACTGCCACACAGCAATGAAACAACACAGATTCTCTCAACTCTTGTCAAATAGCAAGAGACAACACAATTTCAGAGGAAATATTTGGTAAGTTTGAGCAATCTGAGCACACTGGTTAAACATTAAAATAAAAATACATTACTCATAACACTGAGGCGTTGCTGGTAAAGTGGAATAATTATTGTGATAGCAATCATTGTTGCCCCAAGAACGTCCAAACATTCCCTGCATTAAGTCTTTTGTCACCCAATCTCATGTAGCCATCAGATTCCTATAGTGCTCCTCATCATGAAAACAGTTAAGCACAGAAAACATGATGAGATTAGAATCACATTCTTGAAGAGGAGTACTTTGTACATTTTCCGAATGGAAGTATTAGTTGCTGCATATGGTTTCTTGAGATAGCAAATCAGAACTGCATCTCCATCCAGCAACAGTGAGATGATTTGCACCAGAGAGAACACTTACGGAATCTGACCCTTGATATTTCTACTATATTTCTCCATCCTCCCCACCCCACTAAAATAAAAAATTAATGTGGATTTCCATCATGTAAAGAGTAATCATAGTGAAATTATCAGTCTCAATTTCATAATAAGTTAATTATCATAATTATTGTTTTGATTTTCTTTCTTAATTGAGAAAGCTAAACATTATTCCTTTGTTATTCTAGGTTACAGTTAGTTACCAAAAAGCAAAGATAAAAGCATTCCAAATAATTTATAGATGACAGTCCTGCATTTTCTAAAATGTGGCCTGATTCTCTAAATTTAGTTCCATGTCCACTGAATTTCTCTCTTGTATTCCATAGTTTATTCAAATGCAGAGGATTTAATCAAAAAAGTCTACCCATAGTCCAGGCAATAATCACACCATAGCCTCTGATATATGAAATATTTTCCTTAAAGCAAACAGTCCAATGGTCATGAATTGACACATTCCTTCCTCAGGGACATTATTTTGGTAGCTACAAGTTGAGAAATACCTGATCACAACCAAATTAAAGTGGTCTGAGCAGAGGCATGACACTATTTACTGACTACATAATACAACTAGATGTAATCATAATTTGGTTCCAAGGTCCATGAGCTACAGGACAAGAAAGAGGGCATCACCAGGATCTTGAACAAGGCTGCACAAGTAGAGCTACACTTTTGGAAGGATGTGGCAGAAATTAACATGATCACAGAAATGGTTAAACCTTCCACCCTGCAGCGTCTCTTAGAGCAGCAGACCCCACTGACACAGATAATGGTTTAAAGACTGAAGTTGAATTTTGACATTGTCAAAAAAGAAAATGCTAGGATTTCATCTGCTCTCTCTCACAGCACACTAATTGTATAGGGGTGGTGTCCAGATTCTCACTAATATTTATGCATTTATTCAAAAATTAACTAACAAGGAAGAACAGTGATGGGGGAGATGTTGAGAGAACATATTGGTCAAAGTAACACAGAAAAATTCTTTTAAATCATGAAAGCCAGAGCACACAACATCTGTAGGCCAAATTATGCCTCAAACCAGTTTTCATCATGTCCACAACTGATGAATATCCCTGCATACTGCCTAAGCTTTATTGAGTTTGTCTGGTCTTTAACTAAGTTGTAGGATAGTCATTTTTGAATATGCAAAATTCAACTGAAATTTCTTTTCCTTTCATGGAAAAATACAATTAATCTTCAGCATCTGCATGTATATGACAGCAAGCAAAAGGAGCACTTTGTATATCTGGATTTCTTGATGGTACCTCACAGAACTACAGAAGAGTGAAAGTTTGTTCCCAGGGTATAAGGTATCTGTATCAGTTAAACAAATATACAAAGCACATTAAAGTATGCTGTTAAAAATGAGAAATTCCTTCTCATTAGACTGCACTTAATACTTTATTATACATAGAAGATAAGCCATCTTTTCCTGATTAAGGAATCTTTAATTCTAGGTCAACCCAGATTTCAAGTATCTCACTGTAAATAGATGAAGTCATTTATAGGTCAATAATATGAACTTCAATCAAAGCTTTTAAAATTATCACCAAATTCTAGAGAAGTCAATGTCATTTTGGATGTCCTGGGGGTAGAATAGAAGGATAGGGGCTGTTGAAAGTCCCAGACATACTATCTTAGTTCCTCAGCCCTGGAATATCTGAATTACCTTACCCTGTAACCACACACTGCAAAGCTGACAACAGAAATGCTGGAATATAGACTGGAAATGTTATGAACTCACCTTTTCCTCTTTCCACCCCCACTTCCCCAACAGACTTAGACTAGAAAAAAGCAACAAATATCCACATTAAGAATCCATATTATCCTTAAATCTAAGTTCATTAGAATAAATTTATGTATTTGGCTGCTGAATTCTGTTACAAACCAGCTTTGTCTATATGTGGACTGTATATAAGCTTTAAAACCATGTGCCTTGATAGGTGTGGCCAGCGCGCAAACTATAATCATAATGTTTGTTTGTACCTTACTGATCCCTAAGAAAGCTGTGAGGTTTAATTGTGTCATTCGGATTTTCTGTGCATTACTTGTCAGGGACAGATCAGTATTTCTCTGCTTTTTCATTAAAAAAAAGGGCATGTATTTACAATCATACATAGGACTTTCACTTCACAGTGAAAATTCAGTTTGAAGTGGCACTGTGAGAATGAGACCCCTTTCCATGCTATTAGTTCACTGACTTATAACTTCAGCAACTTTGATGTATGGCCTACATGCAGAATTTAACCAGTGTGGCCAGCTGACCACCTAAAAGATAAAAACACCACACTGAAAATAAACACATATCACAGGTACTGATGGTTCTGGCAAAAATGTGATTCCAGCAGTTCAGTTCCGCATGCTTGATCTTCTGCATTTAATCTTTTTTATTATTATTTTTTACTGTTTAGAAGTAATGAGTCATTCTCTAGGACAAAAAAACCATCCAACAATAAGATAAGTATAAGCCAACTTGCTGTATCTCCCTGCCAAAACATTTTTTACTTAGCTACAGATACTTTCTGGTTTCTGAAAGGAGTCTTCAACTCTGATTACACATAGCTATTGATTTTCCTAGTTACAAAAACAAGGCTGCATCTTTAATCCACAGTTGCACAACTGTGTTACCAGGCTCTGCTCCAGTTAACCAGTTATGAATAAAGTTACAGTTCTTGAACAAGATTATTTGTCTGTTTTTCAGAGACTGTTCAAACTCCTGTGAGAATTCTGGAAAACCATAGCTGTAAATGAATAAACAAAAAACGTCTCATATTCACAGACCAGGACTTGACAGGCAAACAGACTTCTCAGTTTTGAGGATAATCTGCAATATACCTTGTGAAACTTCCCTACATGAAGGTGATCAGGGTATCAATGTATTTTGTTCAAATAAGACATAACTTAAATAATTTATCTTTAAGATGAAAGTACTTTTAAACAACCTTCTGAACAGCTGATAGGAAACAAGTTATATTCTGAGAAACTGGTTTTAGCTGCAGCGTCACAGAGTAATCTAAGAAAAAACCAGCAAAGTGACCTCCAACCTCAACAATGCTCTTGCTATTGGATCAAGCCTCCATAATTTACTTCAAGACCTGGAAGGACAGCTTCACAGGAAAGAATTTCTAAACACAAACACAAAGCTGAGAAAAACAAAAGCAATTTTTAAGGAGCAACATCTGCCTCTGAATCACTGCAGTTTTTCAAGTACTGAAAATCAGTGCTGAGACTAGCGCATTTCTTCCTTCTTTTTTTGGGTTTTTTTTTGTTGGTGGTTTTTTTTGTTTTGTTTTGCTTTTTCATTTTTTTATGGGAATTTCAGATTAAAACAATAAAGTGGTGAAGTGAAAGTGCTACAGAGATACCCTAAAGAGGGGAGGGGAAAGAAAAGAGGGGTTAAAACCCACAAATCAAATCAGTAAATGTATCATTCAAATATAAGGCGTAACAATTACAGAGAAACTTTAAAGCAACTTACCTCGAGGGAGCGAGATCAAAGAGCTGTTTTCAGTCGGAGCTTGCTCTGGCCCTCCAGGCCCCGGAGGAAGAGGCTCTCTCACTTGGGACATCTGCCAGCTCTCTCCCCGAGTAACAGAGTGCCTGCACCCCCCTCCAACAAAACTAACACGCGACCCTGAAGGAACAAGCAAACGAAAGGACTCGTTAATGTATTTTAAGCAGAAAACTCACGGCTCGGGGCGAGGGGACTGAAGAGGGGACAGTAGGGAAGCGGCGGCAACTTTGCGGCGCGGCGGCGGGCGCGCCCCCCGCCCCCTGCAGCGAGCACCCGCGGGGCCGGGGGGCGGCGGCCGCGGGGCGGGAACGGCCGCGGGGGGTGGCCGGGGGGGCCCGTCCGCCGCGGCGGAGCCGGCTGGCAGCGCGGCGCGCCTACCTCCGCATTTCCTCCCGCTCCGCCGCGCCGCCCGGCCCTGCGCCGCGCCCCGGCCGCGGGAGCCTTCGCGCCGCTCCCGCTCTGCCGCCGCCGCGCCGCCTGTCCCGGCAGCCGCCTCCTCTCGGGCCGCGCCGCCCGCCCCGCGCCCGCGGGCCTTCCCCCGGCAGTGGCGCGCACAACCTGGCACTCACACCCGCTGTCCCACCGCCGCCACAGTCACTCCTTCTCCATCATTTCCGGACGACGAAACGTCCCACTCCGGCTGGCGGCGGCTGCGGCTCGGGGCGGCGGTTGTGCAGGTCCTGCCGCCCGCCAGCGACGGGCCCGCGGGCTGGGCAGGGCTGGGCTGCGCGGGGCCGGGTCTGCGGGGTCGGCCGGCCGCGGGACGCCTCGCTGCCCGCAGCCGGGCCTCCAAGCCATGGAAACTCCCCCAGGAGATCGTAACCAGTCAGACAGAAGTAGATAAGAAGGGGAAAAAAACCCAGAGGATGTGAAAGTGAGGCTTTCCCGCCTGGGCAGGGTTTGCAGCCGCAGCGCTGGCAGCGGTTGCGGGGCACGCTGCATGGCGCAGCCGCCCGCTCCCAAGTTGGCCGCGGTGTTCTGGATCGGCCGCCACCAGTTGCGCCTCGGAGTGCGGAGCGGCACGTGGAGCGCCGCAGGCCCCGCTGCCCTCCGGCCTTTGCACGCTCCGCCGGGCCCTGCTGGCGCGGCCGACCTTGCTACCCCTGCCCCTGGCTGGTAACATGCAGATATATCCATTAAAAGGGCTTCACAGCGGGCACATAGAAATACTCAAAGAACACGAAGAATAATAGAACAAGCAGTTTTTAAAAGTAGAACCCTAAAGTGCAAACTACTTCCTCTGCTACCGTCTGCCAAGCAGTGTTACCTGGACTTTCTCCATATAGGAAATACATTTCTTTCCCATGGCACAGTCTGATGTGATCATCAGTCTCATGCGCTGTTCTTGCCCACGACATGGGGTACTGCAGTTATTGCTTGCACATGTGCTGGTGTCCATAAGCTACATGCTTTGCCTTGCTTACGCTATCACAGTATGTCACCTTTCTCGACTGAAGTGTGCCCAGGCTTAAAATGCATTTTCCTTAAAATTTACAAGCAGATTTTTTTATTATGGTTTAGTAAATATGCCAGCTTTACTGGTACGTCTCATTACAGTGAGATATTTAGATATATTTCTTGGGAAACAAAAGTAGGAAGATAAAATATGCAACTTGCAGACTATCAGCATCCTAGCATAAGAGACTATAATTGATAGATATTCATTTTGATATCACACATGCTAAGGAATATGCTCAGGCATTAAAAGTTAACTTTTTAAAGTTTAGCCTTTCACTGACATGCCTGCAAAACAACCAGGATAAAGTGTAAATACCTGACTAGGAGCCAGTTCTGTGTGAACTCCACACCCTTCAGGGCTAACTTATTTCAGAAGTCATCAGTAATTTTGCACCAGTGTACAGCTTTATTGTTGTCATTGGTGGTGCAGAAGAGAAGTGTGGTGAAAGGTGCATATGCTTTACTCTGAAAAATACTATAATTTTAAAGTATTTTAGTAACCTAAGGTGTTCTTTGATGCAGCATAGTCTTTCTTTAAACATGTATATGGGAAAATGGGAAAAAAAAAGATGTTTTATATAGGAAAGCAGCTGTATAAAAAAAAATCCATTTGGGGCACACAAAGCTATTATTTTACTGTGTAATAATAATATTGTTCTCAATATCTACACTTTTCATCTGTGCAAACATTGCATAACTTTCCATAGTCCCCTCCTTGCTGTCCTGGGAGCAGAGTGATCAAGACATAAGGTAGCATGACTTACCTCAAACTCCCAAGTGAGTCAGTGGCAGAAGAAAGGTTGTGACTCACTCTCAACGTACAAGCTTGTGTTTTTCCCTCTGAAACTGGAAACACAGCAGAGAGCTGTGGGAGGAGCGATAATTTAGCCAACCACACCCTGCTTCCAAAATATTTCACTGGATAATAAATGCCTATGAAGAGTTAATACCACCCAGGGTTGGTATTTTGGTGGGTTTTTTTAACCTTATCTGTGAAACCCACATGGTAACCTCCATGACACTCAGTTTATCTTCTTTAAAAAGATGATGGGATGAGCTCACCCTGACATGCCTGAGTTGTAGAGTTAAAAGCAACTAAGTGAGTTTACAGGATCTTCAGCAGACATTACAACTGATGCAGTCAGAGGTAGTCCTAAACAAAATCAGATTAAGAAAAGGTAAGATAATTCAATACACCAAAAACACAATTCCATGAAACAGTACATTAAAAATACTGTGCAATGCACAACACATTGCCTACCAAAGGCTGTGATTGTAAAAAGATGAGTCCAGATGCGGTGCCTCTTAATGATATACCACAGATAGGCAAAGCTCATTGGCATAAGCACTTCTGACAGTACAACATACTTCTAACAAATACTCAGCAAATCTAAAATAAATGTTGTATTACTTTCCTGTAAAATACGTGTCATTCTAAAATATTATTAAAAATTCTTAGGAAGTGGGCAGTTCAGATACTAACACCAGCAGCCTTTCAAGTAGGCTTCAAATTTGAGATATACTGTATCTTACTATAGCAACTGAGTTACAGACTGTTGCAGATATGTGTTCCAATATAGTCTTCCATTGCTAAACCATAAAATTCAGGTCTTGTAGGCAATTAATGGCAGATTTTGGGATTGATGTGAAGAGAAATTCAAAAGCCTTGTAAATAGAAAGTAAATACAGTTTGTAGGCAAGTTAAAATTTCATGGAAGGAAAAAATCACCAAAAAAGCCTTAACTAAAACAACCTAAAAAAAAAATCCACAAAAAACCCAACCAAAAAAAAAAAAAAAAACACAAAACAAAGACACAAAACCACACCCCGTAAAAAAACCCATACACCACTGTCACCATGAAAAAGCCCTCCAAGTTTCTTTCTCTATTAAAAAAGATTCTTTAAAGCACACTTATATTAAAAGTGCACAAAATGTAGAATATAATCATATTTCTTCAGGACAGAATTGTTTATCATCATTTCCTAGACTGAGCTCCTATGCAAGCCATACAAAAGATATTACCTGCAGTCAAAATAGACTTGTCACTGAACAAAATAAAGTGTTCTAGAAAGATGCAAGTTGTTTTTATAAAGTAAACCCACATCATTCCAAAATTAACAGCTGCAGAGGTTGTTTGCTCACATTATTAAAAACTGGAGCTATATTTCTAGCTTGAATTTTCCAAGGCAAACTTTTAGTGTTTGTAGGTTTTTGAATTTCAGATCGTTTGTGTTGGAGGAAGTTGTGGATAGCAGAGATGCCCATCTCAGAAATGCTGTAGTAAATTGTGCATAACTCTTCAAATTAAAAATATAGTCAGTAGCTATTATTTAAGGATCAATTAAAGTTTAGGTAGTCAAATTTTCCTACACCCTAATACTACCCTTTCCTTCCCCAGGCTATTTTTTACTGATGCTGATTTCCTTCTGTCATGAAAACATTTTACTTCCCTCTTAACACCCTTAAATAGCTCTGAATAATGGACAATAATGTTATTGAATCTTTTTGTGATTGATTGCTTGTACCTTAGTACCTGTGAGTTCAAGTTATTCTTCTGTGTCTGACAACATGAACTTTGTGATATGTAATTCTACATATGTGTATTAATCTAAACTTCACCAGTCTTTCCAGTATTAGGATCATGGCAGGATCTCTGTCCTAAATATTTTATAGTGCAGCAATGCTGAAATGGAAAGACAGTTATAGTATAAAGGACTAAATAATAATAAACTAAATTTGGAGTTAAAACGAAATTATATTGTAAAATAACATAATTACAAGTGACACAATTTGGGGGGTTTTAATTTTTTTTTTTAATATAGATTAAAAGCAGAAATACCCACAATGTATGTATAAAAGGACAGTAAAAGAGAACTTGAAAATCACTGTCTTGCTTGGTTTGGAGTACTTTCGGTCTCTGGTGTTCACGACCTAGCTTGTACATTACCCCTCTGCAAAGCACCCTGTATAAAGCCATGTAAATTGTCAGGTGCCGGGGCAAAGCTGGTTGCAGCTGTGTTGTAGATAAGGATTTGTACTTCATAAAGCATGAAGTGCTGTGGGATTGATGGTGCCTTAGACACCAGATGGTCCTAACAGGGCAACCAACCCCTTTTAGGCCAAGGAAATCCACCTCGAAAGAGCACTAACATAGAAACAAATAAACAGTTGAATGTCTAAAATGAAACTAGAGACGTGCCGGTTTAACTCCTTCCGTAACCATAACTGGAATAAAGATATACATTATTTTTTAGAGAAGCAACTCATTCCAGTAATACTGTACCTGGCAGCAAGGTGTTTTTCTACCATAAACAATCCTTATCCAGGTTTGATGTTTTTCTACCATGGGATGGACTCCACAGTGGGGGGAAAGGGAATATGAGGCTTAATGCTTTCTGCTGGCTCGAGGTATTTTTCTCCATTTTGTTTTTCTGTTTATACTAAATATAAGAAATATACTAGTATAAGAAATAGTTTGTTTCTGTAAAAAGTTGTCTACCACAGGTGGTAAAGATTTCAGTAAAATTGATAAATTAATAACTAAAACAAAGAAGATTCTCTGTGGTTAATTAGTTCTGATGTAACTCTAATGAAGTTCAAGGAGTTGCATGGAGATGAATTCAGCTGAACAAGCTTTGTCCTGCTTAGGGCGAAGCACGTCACATGGCCTGGCTTATGGTAGTTTCAGCTATCCCTTAGCAAGCTCAAGCAAGTAGCTCACTCAAGCAGGTAATAGATCTCATGAAAAATAAGAGATAATATATTGAGGCATGTAAAATGATGTTTTATCACAACAAAATGTCAACTAGTCATTCACTACATTCCTACAAATAAGTCAAGAAGTGTTTGGTATACAATTACAGCTGTACAGGATTGCAACAGTTAAATTAACTTGCATATATTCCTTCAGTTATTCAGCTTTTCACTTTACAGTTAATAATTGCGCCTGCATTAATAAAAAACTTATTTAGGGCATCAGAAGAAACTTAAAATTCAAAAAAAAATTAATTTTTCAAATTCTGCACTGATTTTTAAGGCATTGAAGGTTATTTGGAACTTGTCTTGACATAAAAGATCATTGCAGCAAAGACAAGTGATGCACAGCAGCATCTTTTGAGTTAACCAGGCAGGAATTTTAAGGGAATAGTGATTTAAAAGTGTAGCTATCTTAACACAGAATATTGTAATAGGAGCTATATAGAGACTTAGTAAATTTATAATCACATAATGAATTTACCTGAAACATTTAGTCCTAATAATCCTAGAGGCTGTATTTATAGCATCCAAAAAAAAATTTAAATATTTCTGATGCTTTTCAGGTTAATGAGGCTCCTTATGCTTTTGCAGCCCAAGAAGTATCTGGATCTGGCAATATTCTACATTAGTATTTCATGCACATTCCTTACAATTGTGAGTATTCATGAAATTTACATTACCTTTTCTCAGCAGTATCAAACTAATCGCCAATATCAAATGATGTTTAAAAAAATACCTTTTCTAGAATTCTACGAAACCAAAAGTATTTCCATGTGAAAAGAATATCTAATCATCTGTTCCCAAAAATTTAAAAACTGAAAATACTAAATCAAATATGTTTTACAAATAGAATAAATAATGCAGTGGAACAGAATAGTGTATGTTGCTGTTTGAGATCACAATAACACATTCTATAAAAATTTAGTTAATTCTGGACATCTTTAATAGGAGTTCATAATACGGACTACAGATGCTCGTTTTGAGCTGCAAGAGAGTACTCTGTGAATGGGTATTAAAAATATTGTGCATTCTATCTTATATTTTCATAATATAGAATGCTCTTACATATTGTGTATTACTCCTCATACATATTCAGAGCATATATTGTAACAGCTCCTTTGGAATCACTAACATGTAAGCTGTGAACATGAATTAACAGCCAAATGCATTTGCATATTATGAGTCCATAATACTGAATGCACAACCAAATCATTGACAAAAAGTCATTGCTATACATAGAAACAGAATTTATTTTCTCATGCTTCTCACTCACAACTGTGCTGTCTTGCACAGTCATTTCTCACCTATATCTTAACAACTGAAAAAAGAAAAAAAATACCAGTACCACAACAATTCTGGGAGTTATAGTTTTCTTGAAGTAAAATATTTCGTGAAGGTTTTTGCTCTGTATCATAATCAATATTTCCTTTAATTGCCTGAATATATATGCTCCTGGTTTTTCATTTTGGTATCCATATAAATGACTGGACTAAAGTCTTAGCATCAAGTGCTCGTTCAGATAGTATATGTAAAATGCAGATCATAAAAAAAAAACCATAAATATAAACCTCTGTCAGTTCCACTAGTACTTTTAACCATCATTATTTTGTTTATTTGTATATTTGCCTAAAATAAAGGGGGTTTTTGCAGCTAGGAACATGCAATTCTCTAGATTGAGCAGAACTACACTGACGAAATAATACTACACAACATAATTACAAAACTTCATTTGGATCAAAAAGTTATTGTTTGTCTAGGTTGACAGATGAGCACTGTGGCAACCCATGCAAGTAAGGATTGAAAAAGACACCCTTTTACTTTTCTAAGACAGGGAATGAGGGAAAATAGTCTTCTGCCTCAGTTTCTTACTTAGAAAAATGAAAGTTATACAAATCTTAGGTCCAGGTCTGAACTAATTCTGTGACTTTGCTGCTAGGATGGGGATTTTCCCCAGGAAGAAAAAGAAAAGCTAAAGACCAATTGGTTTTGCCCGGTTCCCTTCCTCATCCCATAGAGTAGCTGGAATAACTGGAAAGACACAAGAAGAAATTACCTATACCATTTCAAGGACTTCATAGTCATCACACTGGCAATTAGTTTTAGAATAATTTCAGGTGTATTATTTTAATAAGCAATACTGAAAGTTACTTTATAGTTCTGATATTTGGGGATATTGGAGAGTTCTGATTTTGTATTGGATATTGGATAGTTCTGATTTTGGAGATATTAACTCCAAAAAGTACTCAGTTATGCTTTCTGGGAATTAGTGGCAATTCTAAACTACCTACCATTCAAAAACAAAATATTTACACAAGACTATAATAAACCTCAGCTAAAATACTGACAAAATCAGAAAACACAAACTAGATTTAAAGTGAATCCCATATAGCTGGTATTTTTGGATCCCATCTATGGACATGCAGTCCTTCCCAGTGAATGATGGCACAATGATATTGCTCATTAATATGTGTAATATCTGCCACATATCATTGAGAGAGAAAGAATGTATGTATGTATGTTTGTATGTGGACATAAAATCACTGGAATTTTAGTATTTTGCCTTTAAAAGAAGTTATTACATTTAAGTTTACTGTAGAAGCCTATCGCAGTGTAAAGATTCCTATATTTCCCTTTTACTTTTTCTGTGGTTTGTTTCAGGCATTTTAAAGTATTCATGAAAATGCTGTAAAAGTCATAACGTTGGAGTGTAATTTTATGTAACGTTGTTTTATATTTATAAGATCTATAAACAGGCTCTTGTAAACTTACAAAATCAGTTGTTTTGAGGTCAGAGCTGTGGGGTTTTTTCTTTTATTATTGTAAATAAAATAAGATAGTTTGTACTGAGTTGTATTATACTTCTAACATAATAGCTGCTCTCTCAGAGAATGTTTCAAGATATAAATCCCAGCAGACTAAGTTACCTTGATAATCAGTGATCAACATAAGCAAGTGAAATATTTTTCTGTAGTTTTCCAAAGTGAGATTTATATTTCCTCAATAAATTTTTTGAATTTTTGACGTAATGCAATTTATTATAGTTAAAGTAAAATTCTGATAACCATGAACTACAGCCAAGGAAAATTTAAGCAATTGTGCCATGGGTGCTTTCACTGTTAACTGTCTGGTGTTCCAGTCCTGGATCTCTGACCAGTTCCCTAGTTTTTTTGCCCAATTTTGTTATGTCAGTAATATATATATATATATATATTTTTTTTTTTAAGTCAGATTTGATTATATAATAGTGGTAACCAATCCTGACCTGATCTAATGCTCTCCAGTAGTTAGTTAAGCTTTCAAGCACTTTTACTCTGCTCTTCAAGGAGATTTGACACCTGGATTTTAGAATAAAAGGTACGTTGTTAATCAGTTTACACCATAAATATAATTAAGAAGTAAATTGAGTAGCACAAATGCTAGTGCCATTCTCTCTCATGATTTTGTCATTTGCAGTGGTGACAGGAGATTCCCCCCCTACTCCACTTTTCCTCACCTCAGCATCTGTCTGTTCTGAAACTAGGAGTGGGAATGCTCCTCCTGTGATCGTCCCACACTGTCAGCCCAAAACAATAAATACTTCTCACCGGAATTGTAAATTTCTTCTTCAAATTGCCATTTGTGAGTAATGCTGAAGAGAATTATATAAAATTTAGAAAAGGGCTGTTGAAATGCTGTCTCAAAATGCCATATTATTAACAAGGTCTTATATTGTTGAAGAAAAAAACAAAATATACACCCAGAAATTTATGTGAAGGAGTACTCAAGGCATATATTCAATACGTATCTCTTTTTGCCTGCCATTGTATATGGGATCAAATATGCTAGGAATTAAAAAAAAAATGAAATAATTTGTTACAATGGGGAAAAATATGGAAGTTAATCTTCAGAAACATAGAAGTTATCAGCCATTTAATTTTCTTGTTATAAAACTGTAGTTGGAAAAGACAAAACATGAGGGTAAGCAGAAACACGAAAAATGCTGATTTTCCCCTTTTAATACCAAAAAATAATTCTCTTTTATGGCATCCAAAGCTTCTAACATCTTACCACATATTAAGTTCTCCTCCTGTATAAGATTTGTTATTGAATGAGAACTGATGAATAGCACCAAGGTGTCATGACACAGGAGAACAGTATAATACTTCTTAAAATAAAGCAGAAGATATTTTGTCTTATTCTCAGTGTAAATGGTTGAACTTGGGAATAATAGAGTGATTTAGGCCTCACATTGATGAAAAAAAATCAGATTCTAGACCCATGGATACAGCAATTTGAAAACTACTACAGTAATTTCCTCTATAGTTTGCAGGGAAATACACGATTTGGAAATTTGGTAAAACAAAGTGAAGAAAATACACAACAGATTTCTATACATACCCATTAATGTTTGTGTAAGTATCTGTCTGGACACTCATAGTTAACTACACTCACAATGTGCATGCATAAAGGATATGCTACACTAGACCATGAGATTATACATTTATCCTCATTTGTGATGGTGCATGCCTAGAACTCATGAATGGAAAAAGATATGTTATCAAGTATTTAATCCTAATCAATTTTTATTAAAGGAGACAAAGTAACAGTAGCACAAACCTACAGTACTTTACTAAAAAACCCAGCAAGCTGGACTTCTTATCATGCAATAATTAATGAAGTTTTATGATTTATTTTAACCCTGAAGTGTTTTTTTTTAAAACTCTAATTATATTAATGTACTTAAAGAAATGCCATTGTTACTTAGTTTCATTAAGCATGACAGGTAACAGTTTCAAAGACAAATGCTGAAACTTATGAAAATTGCAAGTTCAGGTTGAAGTGATGATATGGTATCAATGGGATGGAATTGTGCTTCTCACTGCATTATTCGATACTAAAATTTATTTTTTAACGTGTGAAGGATGTTTAGATTCATTAATTTATGACTAGATTCTTTCTGCTTAAGTCTTTCTGTCTTTGGATTTCTGTCTTTCATTTTAAAATATTCTGTCTGTTTATAAATCCACAGCCAATCTCATAAAATATTACTGTCAGAAAAGAATCCGTTTTCTGCATACCATGTGCAGTTCGTGATATTGATCATATAACTAAGTTAATTAAAGGAGACATGTCTCTGTTAAAACTGGAAAAGTTTTACTATTGTCACCTGTGCTATACTCTGTGCAAAATCAGGAGATTTACATTTGTTCAGTTCAGTTCTCACTCATCTTTGCAAACCACAGGCTACAGCTGTAATCCCCTAGCATAACCTAGATTTTTAATTTTCGATTGTGAATACATAAACTACTGAACCAAGCCAGCATTATATTTAGCTTAGCAGAGCCTGTATCATAGGTCACAGATCTGAAGCTCTTGAGCTGGAACTGAGAGGATCCTGCCATAAAATATTTTCATTACAGCTTTATGGTTCAAAACATAAACATGCACACACTCCATACTGTTGTCCATAGATGGGGTTTGCTTATGTTGCGCTTTGTAATAGCCCATGTAGTGGAATTTTAGTACTTTGGGATAAGTGAGCAGTTAAAAACTTTAATTTCCAATGCAGTTAATGAGCAGTGGTAAGGTGTGTGTACAGTAGACTTTTATGGATAGCAATTAGAAAGAATGCTTACAGCACCTGAACAGAATAGAATAAACAAATACTTGGACTATCTGGTAATTGATACATAAATTTAAATTTCAGAAATGACAAGAATGAAATCATTTATTCAATCTCTTTCACAGTACTGTAAAGTCAATACATGAAGGGTATCTAGAGCAAACCATTAGCTCTGTGTTGGGATAGAAGGGCCTTTCCAAGTAAAAATATAGTTAGTACTAAGTATCAGACAGTACTGAAACCTACCCCTGTCAACAGGTCTAAGCTTGCTAGGGGCAAGACATAATGTAAACATTTGCATGTTGAATGTAAATGACTATGAACCCATTGGTAGCTTTCTCTGCTAACATCACCTATTTCTGCTCTTTGCAGGCTGTGTAAGCTGTAGGTTATGGCCTGGCAATTTATATTGCTCTTTACATCTCCTGTACATCTGGCTCATTATTCTGCTAACCTGCCAAATTTCACATGTAAGTGGGTACTATCTCTTAAACTTATTAATCCAGTATGATTAAGAGACAGCATTCATAGTGGAGGAGTATATGGGGCAATTTATTGCTTTTGAGAATGATTAAATGCTGAAATGGAGCCAAGGCATTTGATAATCACAACAGCTATTTATTGTTGGAGTATTCCAGCCACATGACTGTTTTCCCATCAGCCAGTAAGAGAAGCACATTTAACAAACAACATTAAAAAGACAGATTTTTCTGGGTAAATGAGGGTTTGAGAGCCCCAGCTCATCTCCCATGAAGCGCAGGCATAGGTAAAATTTGTATAGAATTCAGGAGTATGTTCCTCTCCCTGGGAGCAGAGCTAACGGCAAATAATTGCTCAAGGGAGTTACCTGTATAGAAAATGAGGACTGAGACTGAGGTGTGAACATATGTGATTCGAGTTAGGATTTATGAATCATTTTCATATTGCCACTGTAAAAGTATTATCATCTGTCAGACTGGCCTTTTAGCACATGTTGGAAACAAGTCCAGAGTGGTAGCAATTGTCCAGTCTCATGGGAACAAGCCTGTTTCATTTATATCCCCAAAAGTATTGATGAAGTAAGGATCGACACCTTAGGAAGAGGCCACTACAGAATTAGAAGGGAGGTTCTAGTGGAAAAATCTCCTAAGAGCTTGGGGAGGAAGTTGAAGTTGAGTTTGGGTTTCGTTTTTTTTTTCAGTTAGTTAGTGTTGTGAGTTATCAGTAAAAGGCCAATGCAAGGATATTAGTTCATATTTATTTATGCAGTGAATACCAAGAAACTCAAAACGTTCCCACACAGTAGCGTGCTATATACAAAACAGCCATGTTTGGTTAATGTGGGGGTTTTTACAAAGAAGGCATTACTGGTACTCAGGTCAAAAGGAGGTGGTGTCTTGTGCAGCTGAACTACTAAACCCAGGAATGTTAGTCTGTAACCTGGTGATTTCCAGAACAGGGTAAACTAATCTGAACGCACCTGGTGACATTTCTGATCCTCATTCTCCCTATTCCTCTGAACTCATATGCATCAGTCTAAAGCTGTATAAAATTCAACCCTCTTAATTTAATGGAAATGAAGAAGGAAAGTGGAAGACACTGAAGAGTTGTGCGGGCAGGTTTGGAGAGTCTCTCTAAGCAGGAAGCAGGTGCCTTAGCTTCCCCTGTCAAGCTGGCACTTCCTTGAGTATTAGTCAGAAAATAAATATAACATGTTTGTCCTTTCCATTGACCATTACGGAAAAAAAGAATAGAAGGCCTCATTTACCCCAACAGGTTTCTGTCTTCAGCTTTCTGATATTCTCATTTCAAATGATTCGCAGAAATAACAGAGGAAGTCTGAATTGCTGAACATACTTAATAGTGTTTTTCAAACAGCATCCTGGCAAGGACAGGAGATGGCCTATGACTGCACAGTAAAATACATGAGTACCTTTATTTGCAGTTGCTAGTTGTCTGATTTCAGTGTCTAGTTTCTTCTCCCTAGTTAATTTCAGAAGGAGGAGAAAGAGGGAGGAAGACCGAGGAAGACAGCATTCCAGAGGGCACTGATTTTCACTCGTCTTTGCTCATAGATTTTTCACTCCTCTTTGCTCTATAATTCCCATTACTCACATGGTCTCATGTGGTGAAAGGGTACTTCTGAGGAACTGCCACTCTGGAGATTCTCCTAGAGCAGCCTGTCTTAGAGAGCAGGCAACACCAGTGATTTCAGAGAAAGGTGCAAGAAAAATTCCATAGTAGAAGTGTGGAATAATTCCTTCACATCTACATGTGATGAGATATTATACTAATTTGCAAAGAGCTGCTTTTCTTTACCTTAGACATCAGACTTGGTCCATACAAGAGACCATCCCTACACATAAACAGTTTATCACGGCATTCTGTTTTGCACAAATAAATGCATAAAATTTCACTCTAATGTGATGACGGATTCCATTTTTGTTCTCTAAAAGTGACTCAAATCTCAAACTGATCTCAGTCCATAAAAAATCTGAGTCCCAGCTGCATTTCTTTAAATATAATTTCTTCTGCATCTTTTTTTTTTCCTTTTTAATGCAGGAAACCTCAACTCTTCTAAAATCTACCACAAACTTGCACTGCATCTATAAGCAAAGCACTCAATCTTTGCATGTCTCCTTTTAACTACCTATAAAATAAGAATGGCAGTATTTGCTTCCCAGGAAGGTTATATTCGCCTGGGATGCTGCAATGCCAGGTACCAGTGAATTCCAAGAAGTTACTATTTGTTAAAACTCTCAAGACAAGAATTTGCAAAATCAGTGAATACACCTGTAAATAATCTTCAGCAGGACCATGTCAGGGGTCTCCATTAGGAGGCACCATTACCAGATTTTTAGTCTTGCCTGACTGTCAGTGTTCCGGTTTGGCCGTTCTCACATGTGGTATTATTGACAGAGAAGGCTTTACACACTTTCTCAGGCAGTCAGAAAGGATGTGATGACAAAATCAGAGCTACCACCAAGATAGCAGGGTAGTTATCTCTGAAAGCATACTGGGCCACGGTTTCAGAACAATCCCACAACACGATTTAGAAGTTGACGGGCTTCTTGTCAAAGACATAACAAATCAGCTTGTTCATTCTTGGGATGATAATGACATTTCAGTGAAGCACAGCTGAGTTCCTTTTACATTTTCTGTGTGCAGCAAAAAACTCCATAACAATACTGTTGAGCCTTCTGAAATGAATACCTCTTGAAGCAATAAATCTCTTAAAGAAAATAAAGGGTTTCTGGGCACCTGGGCTATGTGTTTAAGGATTTGAACTTTCTTAATGCCTAAAATCTGGGGAAAAAGTCCAGAAAGGACACCCAATTAGAAGGATATTGACTCATCCTGACAAAGAGGTGGGGGGAGGGAGAAAGGGAGGAAGGAGGGAAGAGATCAAGGCTCAGAACAAAAGGCCTATTCATTTATAACAGCTTGGCTGTGGAACCATTCCATCATGCTTAAAAATACTTTATCCATTAGTTGGGAGCTCTTTCTAAATGACAACTTGCTGCCCACATCTGACCACAACCAGCTCCCTTTTCACACTGAACATAGTAAGGTTCACGTTGTCAAAAGCAGCTTGCCACCTCTTCTGGACGTTGTAAGGAGGTGAGGCAGAGTAAAGCAAAGGTGCCCTGAGAGAAACAAAAATCCCTGACCTCTATATAGCAAGGGGAAGAACAATGGCGTTCAGTTCCTCCCAGACTATTTTAAAAAAAGAGAACAAGTGAATACAGCATTTAACTAGAATTCTCCTCGCACGAAAAACAGGAAGAGCATTTTAGGTCAATCAAGTTATTAAAAATAAGATAATTTAATGCCTCAGTATATGAGCTCAACAATAGTCCTTTGCAATTTTTTATGAAGCTCTTTATGCTAAGCTCTGATCACACACCTGAATAAAATCATCAAACATATTTCACCAATGTTCCTACATATGAGCCAAGAGATATACATTTTTAATTACAAATACTAAATACTTGTTGAACAGCAGGATTTTTTAAATCAAATTATTCTCTCCTAGGAACACTTCCTCCTCAGTTATAAAGCAGTATAGGTGGAACTATTAATATTTTATGCAGGGGACTGTGGATACAACTTCATACAAAAGCTTTTCTTTATCTGAAACGTTGACTGTTGCTGTAAAATTGGTATTCCTATCTTTTCCCAGTATTTTGTTGCATACGCTTTCAGAGTGCAGTTTGAGGAAAATGAATGTCTGGTTTAATGTGTGTTTATTTCTCTTGACACATATGTTGCGTCCTTATGTTAGTTTGCATTGAGACTCTGGAGAAGATTCTGGGAGAATACTGTGCAGTTGATCTTCTCATCAAAGTATCAGCTTTTCTAAACGTGTCATTCAGCTACAGCAAAAAGTACTCTATATTACAATATATGCTATCTGATTCACCTTCTTACAAGGATCATCTTTGTAACCTTCTCTCATGTGGATATTCTTAATAACAGCAGCTTTATGTAAATGCAAAAAGACTACATCTGTATCTACATCATCTGTTTAAAGTAAAAATATGGGGAAAAATACTTAGGTTCTTATAACAAAGTATTCAATAATTTATATTTGGGGTTTAGATTTTAGATATAGAACAGCAAGGTTTGTGAGAATTCCTTGCTTTCTTTTCTTTGTTTAGTTGATTACTTTCAAGCTGGCATGCAGAAGCAGTGGTGAAAGTTGGCATTGTAAATAAATATTCATATGTGTCCAGTTAGTTACTCCTGAACATGGTTGTAGTGTAAAGAACTAAATGAGTGTACAATAGCTGTCTTTTTAGTTTCCTGAGACAAGATAGCGCTTAACCTAGGTTTGCTGGTACCTTGAAATATTTATGAGCAATACAGTATGGATTCTAAAATATATTTCCTTTAATGAATACTGGCGTGTTTTAAGCCACCTCTGCAGAAGGCCTAAGAAAAATGGCAGGGCAAGATCAAACATTGTTTACATCTCACCTCCAACAAAATATTTTACTTTGGCTGGCCTTTAAGTGAATGTAAAATTCCATAATGCAGCAAACCACAAGCCAAATAGAAAAGAGAGACCAGAGGTCACACTATCCAAAATGAAGAAACAAAGTCTGGGTATAGTTTTATCATAAGAAGTGTTATCTATGTTTTATGTGCAATGCTGGGCTCGTAAATGTTTCTAATTTAATGGGGCAATGTATCCAGATGTTAATAGCTCGTTTCATTTTCTAGACTACATCAAAGAGCAAGATGACCTCTACGCAATAGCAGGAATGAAAAGACTTCCTAAATTCTGAGCCCAGATGCAAGGCAATTTCAGAAGCCTGTCACTGCCTGTCTCCTGTCTTCTGATGGGTTGGCTGGTTGGGGTTTTTTATTTAAGAGCAACTTCTACTTACTGCATAGGAATGCTCTGAAGATTAATTCATTTGCATGCCATGTGAAATATGAAATGTGATAGGAAACAGATTTCAGTTATGGAAGTTAGGGTGCTGCTATCAAGCTGTGCGGGAGAAGCTACCTGGTGGTGTCTGTTGACTTTAAGGTTCTTGCTCTGTCACTGCTCAGAAAACACATCAGGGCAGAAGGAAGGGGTCTCAGGGACAGCCTCATCTTTCCCATCCCCAGTGGGAAATGCCGTGTGGCCCTCAGCCAGCGAGCACCTGTGCAGACTGCTTCCATGTCCTTATAACAGGTGTGTGTTGAGCCTTGCATAAAGTTCTCATTCCCACCTGGGCTTCTCTGTCAAAAGTACTTTTAGCTGAAGTTGGATCTTAATGCATATGCATTTGTTAATCAGAAAAATTGGACCCTCAAGCAAAACAGAGGATGATCAGCTTGTCTATATGGGTGTAGCTCATATATCATGTTCCCCTTTATTATTGAATTCTAATTTGTGGGGCTAGTGGACTCCTTAAAACAAACACTAAGAAATCCCTGCCTCATCAAACATAAGCAGTCTTAAGCCAGATCTTAGTACCAAAAAAGGCTGGATATGAGAAAAAGTTTCTTCACACAGAGAGTGGATGGGCACTTCCCCAGGGAAATGGTCACAGCACCAAGCCTGATGGAATTCAAGATACATTTGGGCAATACTCTCAGGCATTTAGTGTGACTCTTGGGGACGGTCCTGTGCTGGACTGAGAGCTGGACTCAATAATCCTTTTGGGTATCTTCCAACTCAGCTTGCTTTGTGATTCTGTGATTCTGTGATTCTGTGATTTGTACCCATCATTCTTTGTTCTATCACAAAAGTTTCTGATAAAGCATCCCTTTCCAGTTTTCCCTTTAGGCCCCCTTCAGATACTGGAAGGTTGCTATGAGGTCTGCACACAAACTTCTCCAGGCTGAACAGTCCCAGCTTTCTCAGCCTGTCTTCATAGGGAAAGTGCTCCAGTCCTCTTATTGGCCTTGTGGCCCTCCTCTGGACTTGCTCCAACAGTTCCATGTTCTTATGTAGGGATGCCAGAACTGTATGCAGTACTCCAGCGGGGGTGTCACAAGAGCAGAGTAGAGCAGGAGAATCACCTCTGATCTACCAGCCATGATGCTTTTAAAGCTGCCCAGGATTTGGTTGGCTTTCTGTGCTGCAACTACACACTGCCAGCTCATGTTGATTTTTTCATCAACCATCACCCCCAAGTCTTCCTCAACAGACTGTGGAGAACGTTATTAATTTATGTTTCCTAAGTCTATTCTACCAGGCCACACATATTTGCAGTTCATAACTAGCTGAACTTGGTAGTTGTTATTCAGTAGCTTTTCTGAGTAGCTCATTCTTCCAATTATTTTCAAGCCTTTATCAACTTTTAATACCACAAATGTCCTGTATTAACTTAATGACGTGAAGAGGATTTCTTGTTGTTTCAAACCTGCCTTATTCAGATTTCGTCTGATAGCTGCTTTTTCTCTCTGGAAAAGACAGTACAGAATCAAAGACTAATATGACTCAGTGCAAGGGACCTTCACATCAGCTCCAGCCAGTGGCAGTGGGACAATGTCCCATGCGCATTGCTGAGCTGAGGACCATTGTCAGCGTCAGTTTTCAATTCTCTGGCCCAGGGATGAACAGATGATTGCTTCCAGAGCAACCACTTGGATATTGCCTCACGTGACAACACATTCAGCTCTTTCCCAGAACTCCACTTGTTTTTGACACCTTCCTCTGATATATTTGTCTTGCCACACTGTACTGGGGCAGTCAGGTCACTGTGGTGGTGAAGAGCAGTGACGGGCAGAGGCCCTGGACAGAGCTGCTTGCTGACGTGGTGGGTTGCACACAGTGCAGAAAATACAGCTACTAAAGAGAAGTAAAGAACAGCATGTTAGGGCTGCAGCTGTTGCATTGGGCCTTTCATAAGCACAGCCAACCTGCAGTCCAGATGTCAACATGATCCTAGAAGAATCTGTATGTGGTCTCTGACCCCCACAGATGGGACAATGAATAACCCCCACAGATTACTCTGTGAAAAAGCCCAAAATATTAAACTAGATACAGTAGGCAACACTGACTGTGAAGAGGAAATTTGGATTACACTGGCAAAACTAATGGTCAGAGATGGCCATTGACTTTTATTCAGAAAGGTTAAATAAAACTAGGGTGCTCCAGTAGGATTAGTACCTGACAAGGTGCTAAATTTTACTCACCTTATAGGTACACCAGAATTTGGACACAGATGTTTGGCTGATGTGATAGCATTCAATGCTCACTGCTACAGTGTCACTCCCTATTTAGGACGACTGCCAAAGAGAAGTTTAGAATTTAGTCGGTCATGGAGTGTGTTTAACATTAACATTGGTTTACAATTTGAAGAATTCCAGCCAGGTCTGCAACAGTGGACTCTCGATGACTCATCCTTGTGGCTGTTACCTGCATCATTTGTAGTCTCAATCAGCTGCTAATGCTTCTCCTGTAAGATTATAAAATAATTGCAAATAGCTCAGATTAGGAGGTGTAAATGTCACTTAAAGCTCATTTCTGTTTCATGTTCTATCCAGCAATCTCTGTAGGCAGCAGATGAGGATCCACAGAAAAACAGGATCCTAGAAACAAACAACAATAACAAGACCTAATCAGAGTGTAATAATCTTTTGAATTGCACTTATGTTAGAAGGTAATCACTGATATTCACACGACGCTGAATAAGTAGCATTTCATATGGACTTCATAGTTACAGAAAGAAAATAAAGAATTTGATTTCCTAAAGAGCATCAGGAACAAAATATGAAGAAAACACAGGTCTGAAGTTTTAGCGCTGGCTTTCAGGAGAGCTGTTATTTTCTCAGTTACGGTATAAGATTCTGTGCATACTTAAGCAAATGTTGTGTCCATTCTTTACAAATGCTGTGCTTAAACACATTTTTCAGTTGCAATATTGCAGCAATGTCCACTGGGTCAACTGTATAGAGACAAGCCTATGTGAAAACAGGCATCTAGGTAACTTAGCTGGTGGAAACTTCTGTTAGAGAGTATAAGCAACACTCAGATTAGATGGCAGATGAGGGTGAAACGTGATAGGTTTCATGAAAAAGGGTCCTAAGAGACACCATCAACGTAAGGAGTTGCTGCCCTGTCTGTCTTGTTCCAGTGCCATCCAGAGGAGAGCTGCTATTGCCACAGCCTCCATATGTGAGCACTGAGAGGGCTTTCAACACAGACATGCAGTTAGACCCCTAGATCTGGGGGTATTACAGTATTGCCCTGCAGTGTCTCACCTCTTGTGTTTTTAAAATACAGTAATAATACCTACTTCACCAGTGAGTGCAAAAATAAACTTCCAGTTTATGTGAGGTACTTGAAGAAAGGGCATTGTTGAGAAAGAATTACTTTTTTGTTTATTTACCAAATGCAAGGAAGATGTCATTCACTATTAAGATTTCTTCACAAAATTGAGATGCTTGAATAAAGTTAGACAGTAATAGCAGAAAATTTAACACTAATTCCAGATAAAGAAGACCAGCATTTTTCACAATATAAATACAGAAAGAAAATAAGATTTCAAACTTCTGCTTTATTTTTATACACATACACTAAAACAAGAAATCTACATTATGCACAGACATAATGCACATGTCCTAGCCACTTGGAAGCTTTTTATCTGCTTAAAAAAAATGTGTCTGCAACATGATACTGAATGTATACATTTTGTACAGGTTTATTTCTTGTTTTGATGAGGCTTATTTCTTTTATAAAATTAAGATAAAAGAATTGTGCTTTGGGGTCTAAAATGTTGCAATTAAATATCTGAAAGGAAAAAAGTATCCAGTATATTATTTAGATATTTATCATATTCCATCACATAATCTTTGCATTCATAAATATGGTAATCAAGGACTGTGGACTTTAAAATCAACCATATAGCAGAATGTGAAAAGTAGTATTTTAGTGGTTCATGATAACAACCATAGTGTGATATGAGATTCTTTATATACACAAATATGATCTTTAAAATGGCCTCTATCAGCTTAAAAATGGACAATATCATGAAACTTGTTAAAGCCAAGGTGAACTGTGGCACCATATCCAAATGCAGAAAAAGACAATCACATTTTTCGACATTTCTACTGCTGATGGCATTGAAATGTCAGCAAAGCTCAAAGCAAAAGTACACAATAAATTTGATATTACACCACATGTTTGATTAAGCCCAAGGGTGAAATTGTAACCTGCAATTTTATTCTGAGTCAGTAGATTTCTGACACATTTTGATTTTTAACAAAGGGAAGCTCAGTCTTAAGGCTTCACAGAATTCAGCAGGACTGTCATTGTTTTATTCAGACTCTGCTAGAAATTGGTATTTACAAGCCCAGTGGACACAAGTACATTAATAAATTTTATTATTGTAAAAACTGCTTCCAAGGAATTGTTTCAAATAGCAAGGCTATGACTATACTCGAAATGCAGGCTATTAATTAATGGCACATGTGTGGAGAAACAGCAACAGTATTTTCTGATGAAAATTAGACTATTTTCTATTTCAGATTTTTAATACTTTAAAAAGAGTTTTATACATGTACCTGATGTAGTTCACATTTAAAATGTAGGAGTGTTGATGAATGAAAAGATCAAGGAATTTCTGGACATACTTGTTTATTTTTAAAAATCCATTAATTCGCATTATAAAGTATAGGATAATTCCAATAACATTTAAAAATACCAACTCTGCCTCACCAGGAAGACAGGGGGAAATTGTATCAGTTATTGTGACAGGTCTTGAAGAAGAAACGGCTGACTACAGATAAAAGAAATACAAATGATGAAATCCGCTCTGGTTTATGGCCATGGGAGCATGGTAATTAACTCACACATATTCAAACACTTTTTAAGAAATATCCCATTCAAAAGCCACGTGTTGTTTTTGTTGTTTCCTAATTTTTAACACACTGCTGGATGGCTCAGAACTGATACTGTCAAAGCGACAGTCAAGGACCGAAGTAATTGGAACTGCTGGGCGAAAAGACAAGCTCCATACAGGAATTTCCTGCCACTCCAGTGACTGTGACAGAAAAGCTCTGAAAGTGCCGGTAGAGATTTAGAATGATGAATAGCTGCTACGGTTAGTGAGAAATCTTGGAAGTTCAGTTTTGTTTTATTTGCTGAAATATTACCAAAGGCTTGAAGCCTGTGACTTGTAAAATGTGACTCCAGAATGACCTCTGACAGTTGGGGCTCCTGTGGATGTTATGCTTCTATTTATCTGTGAGTATTGTCAGGTCCTTTGTCTCATTTCTCAAAATAAAAGCACAACCTTTGTTCCACTGTTTGTCATTATTTATAAACTACAAGGTCACTTCCTTTATTTTGAGACCTCCTAATTTTCCTGATGTTATTTTTTCAGGCTGTCTTTTCCACCATTCGTGATAATTATCCTTGTATGCCATTCTCCAGTTTTCAGAGATAAACTTACAAGGCTATGTCCACCTAATGGACTTCAAAGTAAATTGCTGCAATGTTGAACCTAATTACCCTGCTGCTCTGTGGAATCTGTAACCCTGTGACAGGCATGTGGGCTCCTGTTACCTTGAAGCTCCTGAAGAAATAGGCTAGTGAGAATAGCATCCACAGAAAGCAGGGAAATGACACAAAATAGGAAATTCGTGAGGGTATCTACCAGCACTCCCAGGCAAGGGACCCACCTATCTCTATCAGGCTGGACACTGATTGCCTCTTTTCCCTGAGGTTCTCAGATGTGAACTCCCATCAGGTTTTTGCTTAACAGGCACCTAAACCTTAACAGGCTAATGCCTGTGACCACAGCAAAGAGCCAGCAGTAGTAAGTTAGCAGGCGTAAATAATGTCGTAAACCCAACTAGAGTATTCAGCTGCACAAAACCCACACTCAAATCCTACCTCTAAGGTAGGAACTCTTCAGTCTCTCAGGTCTTTGGAGAGCATTCCCCATGATAGAGCAAATGAGAACTAAAACAACGTCTTTGTAGGTCTTTTTCATGCAAGGAATTATTTGCTAAGTACAATTAGAGGTTATCAACATGATTATATGTAAGAATCAAAACGATGAATTTGTGAAATCTTCTGGTGTTTAACCACTGTTTGGTTGTGATATACAGAAATGTGTGCCAAGTACTTTGTAGACATCACCTTGAACATATAGAAAAGTAGTAGAGTGATAACTTTGAGGAGCTACCCAAAGTATTAGTCATCTGCAAGGTATTTGATGTGAATAGGCCTTGGCATGATTTCACCCAAGTGGATCCAATTGCAGAAATAGGGCCTGAAGGCTTACCTGAAGAGCATCTTCCAGAAGCATTAAAGCTTAAGACTGGTGAAAAATCCATCGGTACTGGAAAAGTGTCTGCTAGGCACTCAAGACATAAAACCAGTACCCAAAATAAGTGCTACAACAATTTTGTTTTGTATATGATTTTTCAAAAATGCTACAAACATCACATGAAGCAGACAAAATGAAAGCAATAATTTCCAAAGCCTAATTCCATATCCTTTTCCTTCCTGGCATAAGTATAAAAATGCAAGCTAGAAGAAGATAACTTCTTACTGAATGAAACTTTCACAGAGACCAGATCTAAACTAATTTCTTCTCTTCTGCTAGAGTCTCTTTAAAAAACAGAAATAAATTAATCTGAGAGATTGGGAAAGAAGGAGTCCAGCAAACCTAATACAAAAAGAAAGAAATATATTACATGGGAAATGTAAAATTATTGGTATAGTTGAACATAAAAATATTCTGTAAGTTCTTTCTAGAAATTACTTAGATTAACACTTCCAAAGATAAAAGTTCTTTTCAAAGGTATAAATGCAAACATTTACCATTGATAAAGTTAATTGTCAGATGAGTAAGCTCTGTCTCAGTTGTAAAATACAGAATTCTGCAAAAATATAATTTTTTCCCAAAGTCATAGTAAAATGAATTTGCAGGCCTCTAAAACATTTTTCTTCTAGTTTCTCTTAATTCTATTGTGCTGTTCATATACCATTCTCTTTCCTATACAACTTCTCTTTTCCAATCCTATTGCTAAGTATTTGGCTGTATTCCTGTTTCATTATAACAATAAACTTCTAAAGTATTACAGTAGGTCTCTAAAATTATCAACCCAATATATTAGGGAAAAAAAAAAAACCCATGTAATTTTTATCCCTTTTTGTTTACTTGTTGACTAAAAAAATAAATCCTTTCTAAATTTAGGACACAGTATCTATTGAGATGTGAGTTGAAGAGTCAGCATAGGACTTTCAGGACATTTTCATTGTTGCAGTGCTCAGGTACTTACCTTACTGAAACACCAGAAAAAGGGATGAGAACAGAAGTCATTTAAAGACAAGATTGATGCTACTCCTCAAGCTACCAGTTATGTTCAGAGAGTAACCTCCCAGTTTTACCCTTGAGACCCATGTGTCCTCACTCTCACCCATGTTTCTGAACTGACTCTGTTTTCTCCTGAGTGTGCTGAAATCATACAACTTGCCAACTTTGGAAGAGTTACTGATAAAGAGGAACTAAGTTGATATTTTTATTTAGTTGACACATATGTTAACATATGTGCATATTGTGATATGTCCTTTGCTTTTGCCTAGTCTGACAGATTGCTTAAGATTTAAAAAAAATGCCATGGTCACCTTAATCTTTCTTTCTGATCTAAGCCTTCTGCAGCTGCTTTTTGAGAGAAAGAGTCACAAAATATTGTGGTACGCTTATAAAGGTAAAGTGTTCCTTGTCCAGTGGAAGAACAATAGACAGTTTTCCATTACATTCATATAACGTCTGTAAGTTATTAAAAATGCTCTAAGGCATGCATGTCCCAGGAGAAGTGTGAATTGAAGGGAATATCATTTATATTGTGCCTATTTAAAATATGTTCAAAGAACATTAAAGTTGAATAGTCAGTGTTTCAGACAGGATTACCTATTAGGAAATGCCAGATGAAAGTTTATCTACCCAAATTTTATATATACCTGTGTCATAGAATCGTACAATATGCTGAATTGAAAGGGACCCATCAGGATAATCGAGTACATCTCCTGGCCCTGCGCAGCACATCCCAAGAATCACACCATGTGCCTGAGAGCATTGTCCAAACGCTTCTTGAACTCTGTCAGGCTGGTGCCGTGACCACTTCCCTGGGGAGCCTGTTCCAGTGCTCAAACACCCTCTGTGTGAAATACCTTTTTCCTCATATCCAACCTAAACCTAAACCCTGACACAACTTCAGGCCAATCCCTCGAGTCCTGTCACTGGTCACCTCAGAGCAGAGACCAGTGTCTGCCTCCTCTTCCCCTCACAAGGAAGTTTTAGACAGCAATGAGTTCTCCCCTCAGTCTCCCCTTCTCCAGGCTGAACAGACCAAGTGCCCTCAGCCACTCCCCATACAGCTCCCCTTCAAGTCCCTTCACCTTCCTTGTGGCCCTCCTTTGGATGCTCTCTCATAGCTTTATATCTTTCTTGTATTATAGCACCCAAAACTGCCCCCAGGACTCGAGGTGAGGCTGCCCCAGTGCAGAGCAGAGCAGGACAATCCCCTCCCTTGCCCGGCTGGCGATGCTGTGCCTGATGCACCCCAGGACCCGAATGGCCCTCCTGGCTGCCAGGGCACTGCTGACTCATGGTCAGCTTGCCATCGACCAGGACCCCCAGGTCCCTGCAGCACTGCTCCCCAGTCTCTTGTTCCCCAGTCTGTCTGTACATCCAGGGTTGCCCCATCCCAGTTGCAGAATCTGGCGTTTTCCCTTTTTCAACTTCATATGGTCAGTGATTGCCCATCTCTCTTTCGTCAAGACGTCTCTGCAGGATCTCTCTTCCTTTGAGGGAGTCAACAGCTCCTCCCAATTTGGTTTTGTTCCTTTAGTATCATTGACTCCTCAGTCATCATTATTTTCTGCTTTGTAGAATAAACTGGAACCTCATATGGAGCTTTTAAACCGCCAAAAAAACTGGACAAGTCCTTAAACAGGTATAAATGTTCCTTGTCAGTTGCAAGGCAAGCTATGGAACAAGAACAAAATGCAGATTAATTCTCATCCATTCACCAGAAAGAGGTTGATCTGCTGTCTATAGCCTCTATTAGCTAATTAAACCAACCACATTGAATTGGCACATTCATTCTGAAGTTCATTGTGCTTGCATGCAAGTCATGGCTCTTTAATATTGGGAATCAGTATTTTCCCCTTTCTGCTAGATCCCAATTAGATGGATACTAGCTGTCTCAAATTCCTGCAGTTTTACCAAAGCAAAAAGCTTATTTCAGGTTTATCTCATCCACATCCTGGTGATTTTACCTAGAACATGATCAAATGTGACAGGGATATCATTGGTAGGAAAAGCATATGAAAACTGTCGTCTCAATGCCACATACTCAGATGTGCTTACTCCTGACATTTCTTGTCCTCTTTGACTGCCCGGACTTTAGACCTTTCAAAAACCTTATCCAAGTTTTAAAAGAAAACTAGAGCTCTCGATGTTCTGTGATTGCTTTTCAATTCTCCAAAGAATTTTCTGTTTGTTTCATTTTTTCCACCTTCTCAGAGAAGGGGAAATTAACCTCCAGTAATGGTCACCCTTCGTGAATTGGTATAGTCTGAGGGACATAAGCTTCAGCAGAGGATATACTTGAACTTTACAGAGGTTACTAAATAATTTTATGATATTTTTTCTCCAAATCATCCATGTGCTGAGAATAGACTCAAAGCCAAAAGGAGAATATTTGGAGAGACACAGCTGTCATTGATTTGGTGGTTTTAATGAATGTATGTCATCACATATCATTATCACTTAATAACTTGATATGTGACAAGCTGGTGACCATAGCTACACCTGTGTCATTTCTGAAAGCAGGTAGTCTTAGGAGATGCCATAGATCTTTATGTTGATGTATAGATCACACAGCTGGAAACTGAGAAAAGCTCTTAAAATGTTCTACTATACATTTTCCCTAGTTAAAGTGAAGGGAAATTAAATATTCATACAATATGAAGATTCCTAAGCTGGAAATAGGGTTTCTCTTGCCAAAGGAAGCAAGCACCTTCTATGAATATTTTGCTTGCCAGAAATATGGAATAAGCATTACCTGACTTCTAAATTCCCCCTTTTATTTGATTTCTTACCAGACTGAAGTGAAATGTGAACTGTAGCTTTAAGGCCTCTCCCAGGCTTAATACGCTCCAGGTGTACTGGAAGCAGTTAATTGCTTCTGAAGGGGACTTAGAGAATATTGTTCCAAGAGCCTGTTATTTCTGAAAAGACACTAAGATCAGAGTTTTCTGCCTCAGTGAGTTCCTATGGTGAAAGTTATTCATGTACAGGAGCTATCTGGCTTGAAAGAGAGAGCTTTTATGGAGAACCTCTTTGTGGAAGGATGAATGCACTGAAGATTCTCTACAGAAGGTTATTTGAATTAGATGCATCTTAAACAGTGTATATTGAACTAAACCCCTCTGAATTTTATGGATGGGCCCAAAGTGGGAAGTCAGGCTCAGGATCCAGGCTTCCTTCTTATAGAGGGGCTAAATTTGGGGTTTACATAAGGCTCCTCTCGAATGCCATTAACAGTGAACTCTAGATGGCTCTTTTCAAAAGTGGACTGAAATCTCTTGATGTAACTAACATTCTTTTGAGAAAAATAAAACCTTCCACAAGAGTAACTCTGCAGCTCCATCATATTCTGACACAGTTTCTAATTTTCTAACACTGTTCAACTAAAAATGCATTTGTATTATTTATGGTAATTAATTATAATGAGAAATAAATGAAGGAAAAAACCTTGAAGACCAATTCCCTCCTTTCTAGCTTCCACATTATCACATCCTGATAACTAGCAACATCTTGCAGCCAAGGGATACCACAGTTATGCAGTTATGCTCTTGCAATTTCGCATGACTGTGTATTTGAAATGAGGTTAATATTTAAAAAAAAAAAAAAAAGAAACAAAAAAACCCCAACACTCTTTGGCAAGTGCATCTCTCCAGAAGCAGATTTTTAGTAAATGGCATTGAATTATGAAACACACATCATGTTGATTTGCAAAGAAGAGCTAACTTGTGATTGAGCCACTGTGCTACAATATCTAAGGTGCAGACTAAGAGCATCTTTTTTGATTTTCCATTGTGGCTTTGGATAAATCATTACATTTTTCAGTCTAATCTTATTCTTGGAAGAAACATATCTGTTGGAATTGAAATTTTCCAAAAATTTAGTCTGTATGGGAAGTTTTAGAACAGATGTTTCAGGCTTGGCAAAATTAAAAGTAAAGAAAACAGGCACTTATTTTGGGAATCATGAATCAGTTTAAATGATTGATGAGATCTCTCTGTTTGAGTGTAAACAGGTTGTACACAAATAGCTTTTTTAAAATAACTGTCTTTGCCTAATTTTTTACATCCTACGTACTTATCCTTATTCTGCTGCCTTTAATTCTCTGCACTCATCTGCTTACTTATAATTTCAAGATCTCTAGCACTTTCAGAGGACATGAAAATGTCATCTTCAAATCTGGCATGACTCAAATACTATAATATTTGTGTTGTTTCCTTCTTATTTAAACTTCCTAAAGAACTTTTGTAGGGAGGAGGTAAAAATTTTCAATGAGACACTATGTCCATATTTAGCTACACTTCAACTCAATTTCTTCACACTTCTTGTCATGCTAAACTTAAACATAATTTAATATAGATGTGTTTCTGAGTTATTATATATATGGCCTTTCTACATCTTTCCTTTGCACAACTTTTGACACTACTTGAATTTCCATCAAGTTAGAAATCTGTTCATAATTCCAAGAAAGTATACACAATCTCTTGTTTTTTCTGGCTCTCCTTCTCAGGGATTATTCATTGTTTGCAGGTGATTGGTGGCTGAGATATTTCTAAATCCAGGTTTCTCATAAGCATGATTAGAGTGTCATTAAATATTTTTTAATGTGCATAAATTGCTGGCTAGAAACCCCAACCATCTGTCATTGCCGTGTCCTGGCAGTTTGTAAGACAGTAAAACAAGACATTCAACCCATTTTGCTCCTAGAACAACTGTAATAATCCAACAGAAACCCAGGATTTTTTTGCCAGAGAAGTAGCATTTCGATGCTACTTATTATTATTTTAAATTCACTATTATTATGCAGTATAAATATAGCTGCAGCTTGGAAGACCTTGGTATCAAGATTTCAGACACACTCTGTAGTATCAGCAGTTTAATAAAATGCAGCCTACTCTCAAATGATATCAAAGTGAAGAACCTGGAACACTTTGGATTTCCGGGAAATTCCTAAAGAGACTTGTTCTCTGTTTATTTAGTTTTACAACTACTAAAACATGAATAGGTTCAAGAAGCAGAAAGAGTGTGCTTGGCAAGGAGTGTATAAATAGATAGCTGGAACACTTCTTTAGATAGCAAAGAATCCTTGACACCATACATGTAATACCTAAGAGCACTAAATGTGGGGATAAGGCCCACTACCTCCTTATTCCCTTCCCCATTAATAAATTAATTTTAAAAAAAATTAACTTGAAGGCCTCACCTAATGTACACATCTCTTTATCTTTTTTTTTTATTATTATTTTTATCTTTTAAAAAAAAAAAGAAAAATTCTTTAGGTGCTTCTTCCACAACAGGTATAAGGAAGTCACTAAGTGATACTATACTTAAAAAAAAAAAAAAAAAGGAAAAAATCCTACCAGTTTTCTATCATACCTTAAAGTGCTATTCCACATCATCATTTGCCTAACTCAGAACCCAAGATCTGTTTTTTCTGTGTTACCTGTAAACTGGCCTGTTTGAACTATTTCAGACTGAGGCAACAAATCAGTTTGAAGAACTGCTTTGGAGAACACCAAGTACCAGAGGCCCTGCTCATATGAACAAACTTTACACATCCTTCCAACTGCACTTTTTGGCAGTGCATCTCACAGAGAGGCAATATCCTCACAAGTAACTTGTTTTCAAACTGTTTAGGGTTGCATAACCAAAAAGTTTAAATTCTACCCAAAACCAAATAGAAACCAGAAACCAATTAACCTCCTGCTTTGTTTAACACTTTCATTTAAAGTGTATATTTCAGAGAGACTCTGAAAAGCTCCATAGCTGAAATAAGGAAAGTATGGGTTTTGGTAACATCTGAAACAAAACAAGAGATGTTGTCATTTCAGAAACTCAACAACATGGACAACCATCCTGGCACTTTTAATTTAAACGACAAGTATTGTGTCCTTTCAGGAGTCCTTATACCTTCACATTATGACAGTAGGTTGAAGTCTTAGGATGCAGCAGCTCTGTCCTCGTCATAGTATCTCTAAAATTATGCCATCTCAAATTAGTCATGAAGCCATGAATGTGCCACCCAGGAGGATTATTTTTTTTAGATAGTCATCTTGTTCTACTAAGATATTTTAAGCCCTCCAGCAAATTATTCAAAAATCTCACTGCTTTTCCATTCTGCCAAGGCTGTATTTAAATGCAAGTAACTGAACTGAGGCAAAACAGTGTGCCCAGTGGAGTCAGGCTGTGACTTCTAGCAACAGCACTGACCAGATGTGTTACAGGAATTTTACAATATAATGTTTGAAACATATGTTACTATTCAACCTGCTCTGTCAATGCTGGAATCCTGCTGAACAGTGTCTGCCTCAATCATGAAGCTTTTTTCTTCATGTCCTGTAGTGGGGATTGGTAAGAAAATGAACACTGTCTGTGATGCTAATGCTATCACACACATAATAAAGGCCAGTCTGTTTGCTGAGTTGGATGGGGTAATGGCCTTTGCATAGCACAAGAGGCAGGCTCAGAAAGCGTTTTACAGTGGTAAAATTTGTAATATTCACATTTCCATCCATGACAGTGACTACTAGCACTTTGGGACTTCCTACGGGTTACCAGGGCAAGTGACTAAGAATGAAAATCTTCAGAGTGAGCTGGTTCATAGGCATTTCTTAGCATTTGCTAAGGGTCATCCTATTCTCCTTCCATTCCAGAAAGCACAAAATAAAAATAAAGGCTACACAATACACATAGAAATTGAAGAGTTATGCCTTCAAACAAACAATGGAAACCTATTTTCTATAATAGAAACCACATGCCAAAATCCACTGTGTAAAGGCTGACTCACTGCTAAGTGTTTTTTCTGGTTTATTGACACAGAAGGTACACTGAAAAGATATATCTTCTCTGTTCCAAATGTGGCTGTTGTCCAGTGTACGGTACTGACTCCTAACTGTCTATTCTAATACCAGTTCTGTAGTTATCCAATTAGGTAGAGCTGGGAAACACATATCAGACATTCACATCCACATCTGTATGTGACAGACAGAACTTCTGATAGTCAGTGAAGCACACGGAAAATGGCTGATTAAATTCTTCCATCTGAATTTGTAGGTCGAAAATCTGATCTCAAGTTTTTCCACTCTTTCTAAAATCTGACAGTTCAACATCCACCTCCCCAACTTCAACTGATTCTTAATGTGATTTAGAATGACATGAGACTGCATTTTTGCTGGATGAAATGTGCACTGTAATTTGTTCTAAATGTTAAAGAAGGAAGATTACTTAGATTTCTGTATTCATAACCACTCAAACTAGGCAAAAAAATCAGTTATTTCTACCTGTTTAGACATAGGTAAAATATGTAAGGATTTTTTCCTATAAAAAAGCATTATAATCAATCTTTCTTTTAACAAAAGTTAAATTAATAAGCATAATAATTACACATCAGATCTCGTATGTCTTTTTATGAGAATGTGCAACCCTATTTTGTAATTGTTTTTGTTGAGGAAAACTGAGGAATCCTTTAAGAAGATTAATACATGCAATGTGCTTTTAAATGATAAAAAACCGCACAACATTTGAAACATTTTAGAGCAGAAAGCATAATAAAATCTATTAGAAGTAGTGAGAAAATATTCAAAAAGTCAATTTGTAAAAGCATTTACTTATATTTCCTATGTGCAAATCATTTTGTATGGACTACAAGGATCAGAGAATGAAGTGTCAGCAAATAACTTCTGAAATACAAGATACCCTTGTAGTTAAATATTTCATTTCTGCATGAGTGGTCGTGAACATCTATGGATTTACCAGCCTTTTGTAGCCTATATAGCAGGATAATATGAGAATACCTTCTACAAGTGAAATTGAATTTTAAGATATTCTGATAAAGTGGGTCAGAATAGTATGGAATTATCAACAAACTTAAAACACTTCATGTCAATTTTTATTACATTCAGTAGAACAGAGCTCTCAAAAATGATATAATCTAACCTTTTCAATAATAAAAAAAGAATACTCCTTCTTTAAAAATCTGATCTCACAAGTATTTTTCTTTAGGGAAATACAGCTCATCTCAGAAATATCCCTCTCTTCCTTTCACTGTCATTTATCATTGAATTCAACTGAATCTCTTTCACTGAGACTTTATAATTTCATCTTTAATACCCCCCACTAATCTCCCTCATGGTGGCCTTCAGCCAACAAATGTTCTTTACATTACAATACCCTCATTTATTCAATTCCCAAGAAACAGATCTGTGAAAGGGTTAACCATTTGATTGTCAAAAGCTTTGGGTTCTGCTGAGCTACTAAATTTCATGTGCACTTATTACCCAGGTTAGGTTCAAGCCATTGCTGGGCTGGCACAGCGTTTGCCTAACAGGGATAGACCCCTGTAGGGAAAACTAGACAATTAGATGATACTCTGCACACCTAGCATTTATTCAGCCTAAGCCATACTGGTATAAACTCAAAGGTAAACCATCTTTCCTTGATTACTCACTGGGAGTGCTGGTTCCATGAGAAAGGGTTGCAACTAAATCTAAATTAGACAGATGAAATTACTTTACCAGATCACAGCTCCTGCTGCCCCTCCATGCAACACTAGGATGACATTCTACTTTGTTTCAAAAAGGGGGTGGGGAGAAATTATTTCCATGCTAAATGGATAATATTAAAAGACTCATTTTTCACCATTTAATCAAAAGGAAATTACCGACCAAACAAGCAGATAAAATATCACAGGGTCTGAAGTGACAACAGCAATGTATTTGTCTCTTGTTCAGTCTTCCCATTTTCAGTATGCCTATCTAAAAATTATTAGGTGAAAATTAGTCTCTCTACCAAGTGACCTGCATTTCATATGAATAATTAAGCATTCTTTGGAACAGGTACATAAGTTTACTATGTCCCCAGAGAATGTCCCTGCTTCCTATCCCTTTAACCTTTCTCCTAGTCCACATTTAGTTATTTAACGCAATATTTAATAGACTTAACAGGAAATATTGAGGAAACTGTGCCTTCTTTTCAAGATGCCTGATGGTAAAAACATTAGACACATTAGACGAGGAAGATTTGGCTTCAGATTCCTGTTTTAAATTACACAATTTGCGGCATCTTAAGGAGGTCTTGCCCTCTATATTGAGACTCATGCCAAGTCAGGGTCTGTTTCCAGATATTTTCTGTTACAGTGTCTGATTCGTGCAAGGTCTGAGAACAGTTATGAAGTTTGAACCTGTGTCGGGCTCAAGATAGAGAATTTTGTTGGTGTTTAGACAGGTGCTAAGTGTCTGGACTCAGGAGCTTTAACACCCCACCCTGCTCACCAGCTGAAACAGTTACTGGCGCAGCTAACAAACAGCTACCTGTGCCAAGGATCCACAGTGCAAAATATTTCTGCATGAAGTGGATTCAAGTAGGCAGTTGCTGCTCTCGCGATATTTTTTTCACCCAGAGCAGGTCTTCATAATTGGTCACCCACAGCCAAGCAGAAGAATGGGTGTTAACTTTTTATCTTCCTGAAGAAATTGTCTGATAAACAAGGGGTTCTTAAACCCCCTTTCAAAGTCTATTAACTGAGTTTCTGACGATCTGCTCACTTTGAAATAAGAAAAGCAAAATAAGCATCCTTTGGTTTATTTGCCAGTCTGTATCATGGTGTTATGAAAACCTGAGTGCACTGTTCAATTTTACTTGAAGAGATCGCTTGTAAATACAAGGGATAACAAGCTCAGGCATTATGGCACCTGTGAGAACATGGACGTATCCCACCCATCCCTTCAGTGAAGATGAAGCAGAGAAAATGGAAGAAAAGGCTAAAACTTGCTTTCTTGTACTGGAAGATACTGGTTGCATTCTAGGCATAAAGAAAATTACTACTTGTGATACCAAATGGCATATAAAGGTTGTTTGATTGCATGGAAGAGGGACTAACAGCTTTTCCAATTTTAAAAATGGTCCTATTAGAGACAAATGAAGGGGTTCTAATCATCATTGAAACAGCTCTTTTTGATTAAGTCAGAGGAATCATTTAAGATATAGGAGACAATCAACCATGTTCAAATTTGAAGAGAGCATCTGACATAGCACAAAACAAAAGAAAGTCATAAAAATAATTTTATTTTTGAATTATCCCTTGCTTATTAAATGCACATTCATAAAAAACCATGGCATAATAATAATTGATATTTAGGCCAAGATGTGTAAGAATTATTATCTTTATAATATAGATGGTGAATTAATTAAGACAGAGAGGAGGAAAATTATCTACATAAGGTCATACAGAAAGCCGGTGAAAATAGTAGGAAGAAGCACCAGATGTCCTGTTTCTGAAATCTCTGTTATAACCATTAGATAGTAATTCCCAGTCTGGCAAGCAGTAAGGTCTTCTAGTGTGCTTCATTCCAGTACATATTAAAAAGCTAAACCCAAAGCCAACAGCAAAATGTTGCCCACAGCATATTATTTGTTTACTGTTTGGCTGATAAATGAAGCCCATTAGAGACCACTGACAAAGTGCCTAAATCTGCTTTACATGTCCTTTGCATAGAGCCAGGTTTTGACCGGTCTGTAAACCTGTCTAATGACTTGTTAGAGAGGAATAAAAGGCATAAAGCACTCAGTGTTCCAGCAGAGGAGGCATCCACTGCTATGGTCAGCGCATGGGGGATGGCAGCAGCCTCCCCGGCTTCAGCTTCAGCAGCCACCCCAGCAGCCCCCAAGCAGCACAGGGTCTCTGTTGCTCAACCACAGGCAGCACTTGCCTATGACAAGTTACTCAGAGAGATTTTCAAATAGCTGTAAGATAAATTGAAGCAAACATGATTGACTGCTTCACACTTAAATACTATTTCATGCCAACCTACATTTTTCAGCTTGGTTCATTCTGTGTGTTGCAGTACCACTGCATTAAGATAGCTAAACATAAATTATAGGCTTTTCTTTACAACTGTTTTTTCAAACTTGATTGTTGCAGTCACCACAGAAATATTAACCAAGATCCATTGCAAGAGGACATAGTTAAAAAGATGTAAAAGTTCTTCTCTACGAAGCTATTCATTGAACATTCTCAATGTGTGGAGTACCACATCAAATCATAGTACCTTTGTTTTGTAGGTTGCCATCTCTCCCAGAAATGATGGGTAATCAAATTTTAGTATTCTTGAAGTCACATGAAGGCATATTTCTTTAGGTTTTGCTATTTAATATGAATGTGAATTACAAATTTTGAGATTCTGGTTTTTTCTTACTAGAGTATCTGACGAGAAACATTCTGAAGGAAAAACAATAACCTTAGCAAGACTACTGTATGTCTGGATTTCTCTTGTCTTGGTGATTTTCCTATCATAAATTTTGCTTGGGCAAGATTTATTCTATTTCATCCAGTGTTCCAAAGATCTGGTAGCACCAGAAAGCTTGAGAGGTTTTGGAGAGTACTAATAGCCTGATGCAATCACATCCACATTCAGAGAAGAGTAAATCAGACACATTGCAGGTAAGATAACCTGATTAAGGATCTGTATTCCCATGTAGAAAAAAACTCCCCTGAAAGACTGAAATCTTATGCCTAAGTGTACAAATAATGTTGCAATTGCAGCTCTGAAAATCAGATCCTCTGGGGTTTTTTTCCTCATATGAGAGACATATTCTTTGCATCTGGGAGTTCACCCACATTACCTTGCCAATATGTCTTTAAATCTGAACCAGAGACAGACTCATTTAGCCCATAAGTTTATTCACAGAATCACAGAATATTCTGAATTGGAAGGGGCCCACAAGGATCACCAAGTCCAACTCTTAACGGAGTGGCCCATAACCATCAAACCCACAAGCTTGGCATTATTAGCACCACGCTCCGACCAAACGAGCTCATCTCCAATATCTGACACTACAGATACAGCTGGCCATCAGCTGGAAAGCAGTAATAGGCTGCCCACATGATGTGAATGGACACTAGCATAGGAAGAAACTAACAACAAAGATTCATATATTCGTGCAATGATTCTTTTAAGATAAATGAAATATAAATAAATCTTGGTTTCTGAGTCTTCCTTTTCCTTTGTCAATAGATGTTTTATATGAGATGAAAGGCAGTGATAATGAAGAACCCTGAGAAAAATGTATTTGCCCCTCATACTAGTTCTGCCCACCAAATATTAACAATTGAAATTATGTAAATGAAAGTGGACTTCCGGTTCTCTGAGAATAAGCTTGAAACTAACAGAAGGTTTTTCTCCTCTTTTACATGGAAAATTATACATTTACCTATATATACTACTACAGTTGCTTGAGAAGTGTCTTTTATAAATTCCTGATGTTTTGATAAGTGAATGTTACATATGAAGGCAACTCTCTCTTCATACATTTTAAACTGTCTATATTTGGAGTCTGCTCTGTTCTCATGTATGAGGAACTATTTAAAAATGCCTATAGCACAGAAACTGTCACTGAAAGATAACATCAGGTGGAGGATGAATGCTGTCAACGCTTCCAAAACCAATCAGTCATTAGGCTTAATATTTGAGCGTACACATATACTTCTGGAGTGGTGTGGAGAGGGAAAGATGGCAAATGTGGACTTTTTCACTGAATTTCTACCTGTATTACTTACAAAGACAGAAAATCATGTCTGAAAAGGACTGAAAACATGACAGAAGTGCTCAAAAATATCATGGTGTGAAAGTCCAAGTTTCAGTTACCTATCTGTATCTAATTCTAGTACTATCTCTCTCTCTCTCTATATATATATATATGCATATAAATGTATATATAATGTCCAGACTTTCATATATTAAATATCTGTCCTGGAGATTTACTTTCAGGCACCTGAACTATGTAATAAAATAATACATTAGACATAAAAATACTCAAAATGGGATCAGAACAAGTGTTTCATGAGGAGTAAAACAATTCATTAAGTGCTGGAGATAGATAAAGAATTTGGCAAGTCAGACACTGAGAGAAGCTGTTTACAAGATCTCCAAGGAACAGTCTGTGCCTGTCAGAAGCACTGAATCTACATTTTGTAAGGTTAGATACCTTTGACATTCAAATAAATAAGTGTTCCTATATCCTTTTCAAATGAGTCTCAGGTTGACCCAATTTGCATGGAAATGTTTACACTTCCTTTACCTTCAAGGTAATTCATCTAAACTTACTTTTTATTGCACTGAAATGAAAACTAATTTATTATTTCCCTGTTTATGGTACTGTAGTATTTACAGCCAAATATGTACCACACAAAAATATGACAAAGACAACCCGCTTGAAACTTATGTACTAAAAGCAACCTGTCAACATAGTCCCTGTCATGAGATTTGTCACTTGCTTTCAACAAACAAAATCAGCTTTTTAAACTACCACTTACCTTAAGTTTTGGCCCAGCTGTGTAAAAGAGCCGAATCAGGAGCAACATTCTTATACTTTGGCATCCAAGAGACAGCGTAAGTAGTGACTCTCACTGCATCAAGGCTGTGAGAAACAGCCTTGGTCATAACTTTGTGATAATGACCACAGGATTCACTGTGGTGAATTGAAGTACAAATGACACCACTTTCAGAATCTTTTCAACCATCTGCAGGATTCACTAGTGAGTCTAGGTTTAGTGAGACCTCCAGGACTGCTGTATGTTCAGGGCCTGTCTTCTAGGAAGAGGTAGCACTAGCAGTTTGTTTTGAGACATTATCTGTCATGGCCACAGTTGTCTGGAGAATATTATTGAAGTCATCAACAGGAGTAACAGAGTATTAGATAAAAGGTACAAAACAGATTAGGCCAAGTGCATGGGTCTCTGGGACATTGCAGCATTATTTTTGTATGGCATCTGACAAAATGGCTGTAGCCATCTTCTTGATATACTCAGACATGCAATAGGAAATAGCCAATAATATCAACGTCAGTGTCATAGGGAGCCTGGCATTCAGGGCATTCAGGTCCTGGCATTAAGATTTCCCAACACATATGCTGTGCTTCTGATTCTGCCTTTACACCTCAGCAAGAAGATATCACTGCCCTGTCAAGCCTCAGATGGAGCCAGGTTCAACAAGGCAAGAGGAACATGAACTCAGTGCAGTCCTGTCACGCAGCAGCTCTACTGCTGTCCCTGCTAGTTCCTGTCCCCTGACATAATGGAGCAGGGTGGAGCTGGGGACCACAGCAGAGCTGGCATGCAATGGGACCAGGGGTGCAGTCATTGCCCCGTGGTGGAACTGCTTTGCTGCTCCAACAGCCTGCCTAAGGAACTCCCTGCACTGCTCATGCGTATAAGCTTCATTCCTCTGGTCCAAAAGACTGTGCAGGAAGGGGAGGGTTAAGTAGGAGGCACAGCTCTGTGACATAGCTTCAAATGTGAGATTTTTGCTGCTCAGTGGAAGGCTGCCTCTGCATTTGAAAAAAACCCATAAACTTCCTAGTCAGATAGGCATGAAAATACAGACGTATGTATGTATGTATGTATGTATGTACGTATGTGTAAACACGGATGAAGTACCTTTGATGTTCAGAGTTCCTTAAATCAGGGGAGCCCTTGCTTGCAGTCATTTCAAGTGACAAAAGCCACCCCTGATAACTTCATTTGCTCACCATTTAGTAAATATATATTTCACTCACTGAAAGATGTTCAAATGCTGGAAACTGGAAAGAAGTATCAGACATTTTTATAAATACAGTGACTGATTCCATGATTTATTCATGAGGTTATAAGGTACTGTTGGGTTTAGCAATCGCTCCATAAATAGGGCAATAAAAGCACAGACCAACACCTTTCACTTACCCTAGTAAGTAACTTCATGGTCAGATTTGTATGGTATACTGAGCAGAAAGCCATTTTATATCAGATAATGAAAATATTTAGAAAACCTCTAGAGCAGCGAGAACTGTAGAACTCCTAAAACTATAATTGTTTTAAGCCATTATTAGAAATGAAAAGATTGTGGAATTACGGAAGTTTCCCCATAAATAGTGTGCTACACCAAAAATACCTCAGGTTGCCAAGAAAAGCCTTTTTGAATTGCATGAAAAAGAGGGGACACTTTTTCAGCTATCTTTCTCTACTACTTAACAATAACTATATGTATTACAATATCTCTGTTGTCATAAATATTGCATTATAAGCAAAGCAGATATCATTTGGAATACAGTGTACTTTATATTATTCAAAATGAGAAAAAAACCCCTTAGAATAAGTTATAAAAAATATAATTATGTAAGGGTCACCAAATGCAACCACACATTCACTGCAATAACTTCTAACATCTCAACTCTAAAAAATTTAAAGACAAACAATAATGTCCATTATTTTAAAAAGAATAAATTATTTGGGTTCACTTAAAAGTTGGGCCTGTCCTAAGCTGATATATTTATTCAACATATTGGGGAAATATCTTTTCTCTGAGATGAAACCTGGATCAAAGTTTTTCTCCCCATATGTAAAAGCAACAGCAGGTTACTGTGAGAGGTGTGATTCTGATTTTGAGGAATTTATGTGAACTCTGCTTGATCAAGAGCTGAGGCATCTCCAAGGAAAATCTGGGGAGCCTTGAGTGACAGTAAAATTTCATTGGCTAGTATAATCCTGCCAAATTGATTGAAATAATTTGCACTCACTACACATTAGAAACCTGTAAAAACAGATTTTATCCTGTAACCAAAAGTACAACAGAAACTCCAGATCTCAAAAAACCCAAAAAAATCCCAAAGAAAGTCCAAAAAGCATATTAACATGACCAAAATGCTCTTAGCTGAAAACATTGTTCTGAATTTCTATACTCCAGTCTATTGGAAGTATATATTCAGCGTGTCTGCTAAACCTTTCTTAACAGATTCAGCTTAACAACTATATGTAATATTCATGTCACATAATGGAAGCTGTCCAGTATTATTAAAAACAGATATACTTTGTAATAATTTATTTTACTAGTGCATTAGATCACACAGCTTGTTTTTCATGTCATATTTCTGTATATTTTTTTGAAATGTTATAATAAAATTAAATTACTTTTGAAGGACGACCACATGGCATTAAAATTATTGGTAGATTCACCAGAAGATATATTAATGACTGCAAATCCTGTGTAGGTGGTGTGGTTCATTTAAGGCCAGGCAACCAGACAGTTAGGTCTGGTAATTCCCACCTGGTAAGTCATCCCAGCCCTCACAAGTTTTGGCTTCCCAAGGACCACTGAATTGGCTTTTAAATACAGGATGGAAATATTTAGTCTGCATCTACTTACTTTATTTTGTGGGAATGAAAGCAGTGTTCCCGTCTGCCTTTAAAGCAATGATAGTAGCATGATACCAGCACCGGCTATCTCATAGCACATATGTCTGGGGAGCAAGAGGCTTTCCCTGAGAACACAGGCTTGGCTAGGTGGAGCCAGCTGGGTTTCTAGTTTCAAATAGCCAAGGTTGTTTAGTGGGTGTAAAATACTCTTGGTGACCTGTTCCAGTGGGATTCAAGCGCTAAGGGATAATCTTAACAAAAGAACAAAGTGAATGTAAGTTGGTGGTTCTCAAACTATCACCAAGGACTAGCCTTGTTCTTGGCCATCTTGGGCAGCAGACTCTTGTGAATAAACTCTGCAACTGTTTTTCCTTTTAAAATGCCGCACTTCAATATCTGTGCCTGTTAGAATGGCTCCTTCTCCTAAATAAACAAACCTGCAGTTAAGTTTGTGCTCATCTACTGCCTTCCAAATCTTTCTACCAGCAAAAATAAGAAATTTTTCATACACCAGACACCCTCCTAATTGTCAGACAAATCATTAGCAATGTGAGCTGTTTTACAACAGGTAAAACTAAGGAGGTTACACATGATTAGCCTAAAACCACAAAGGCAACCTGTGTCTGAGCAGAATAGAGAGCTGAGCTAAATAATATAATTATGGGTCCTTCATGACACCTGACTGCCTTCAGAAGCCAGTCAGCTTCATGCCAGGATGGGAGAATGTTACTGTTCACGTATTTATATCCTTTATCATATTATGCCAAAAGTAGTTCAGTCAGTTTTTAGGAGCCTGTATGGAAAATTTTCCACTGTTGCTGGCTACATTTGCACTTCCTGTTTTTATGGGTGGTTTGTTTCTGGAAGAGTCAATGCTGCAAAAAATACACAAATCCATCAAAATAAACCAAAACTGAGTGTGTGCTTTTCATGTAAAACCGAAGCACAATCTCATTACTTTGGAGAAAAAGCTTTAATTTTGTGAAACTTCAAGAATTGTTTTCAACCTTTTTGAGTATCTCACCATTTCCTTTGTTTCTCAGCTACAAAGTTTGGCTCTGGGTTAAAGGAAAGATAAGGTTATTACGCACAGTGAAAAAGAAACTCACTGCTCTGCACCATCTTTCTCCATCAGTCAAAAATATAACTACAAATAATTCATTTACAGCAAATTATTTTGCACAAGGACTTTGCAGAGTGTATCTGTACTCTCTATGGCTGCAGTATGCTTGGCTTCCCATGAAATAATCTACTCCTGTATTATATGTACTATCCTGTATGTCAAAGTGGTGGTTTTTTTAAAATAGTTGGGTTTTCTCCCTGAAATAGATTTAGAAAGAGTCAAAGATTTTTTTTTTATTGTCTGATCACCTCTCTGATGTTCCAATTTCCTCAGTGCACTCACACCTGAGGATTAAAGTGTTCTGCCAGGTTTTTTCCAAGGCAACTAACAAAAATCATCATTATTTTGGCTACTTACTAACCTTTTACCTGTTACCCTACCTACATGTTCACCAGCATCTTTCTCATAAAATTTCTGTAAGAATCACAGAAATGCTGAAAAAATTATTTTTACAGTGCAGTGGAACTGCTAAGCTTGTGCCTCGTTTTTGATTAATTTCATGCCTGACTCAGTCAGAGATTAGGCCCTGACACAGGTTATAATTAAATATTGAAATCATGAAGTGCAAGAATGTTTAATTTTTAAAATATGAGTTTTAATTTACCTCATACAGAGAATAGCTCTGGTCACCTGCAGAGATGCATTACACACTACATTGCCTAATGTAGGATGCCTGAATAAGGCTGAGCATACAGTTAAAGTAAACTAATGCAATTTACTGAACAGCAGTCAAATATTTATCCAGTTGATGAAGCAGACTTTATGTGAAACTCAGACAATAATTAAAGAGAAGCCTTGCTTAAAACATGCTTATTGCAGTTTCCACAAATATGTTATACCAAAGCAGCATCTTCCTTTTCTCAAATATTGATGTTCTCCTAACACATTATACAGTGAGCTTGTCCTTGGCATTCTCTTGACTATTTAATGAATACATTTCCTGGCATTTGCCTTATCTTTGTTATGTTGTTCTTTGGAGAGCTAAAACTATTAGTTAGCCCTTGACAGAAAAACATCAGAGCAAGCTAGTAAAAGGTCTTACGGTATCAAAGTTATTAACATGGTATTTGATTAAACCATAGAAAGATGGGGAATAGATACTACAGAATATGTCCCTTGTATTTAGGCTTTCACAGCCTTGAATGTCTTTTCATAGAACTTTCACATTTGTTTTTGTCATTTTATCTGAGCAGTAGTCTGTATAGTCACAGGCTGAATACTAATCCAACAATTATTTTGCAGTGCTCTATCATTCCAAATAGAATTGAATACATTATATATTTCCACTTCTTCAAAACAGATATTTTTGCTTCAACTTTAAGTTTTCGTAGTAAAAGAAATTTAAAACTTTTATACCAACCACAGGAAGTATGTGTTGAGGAGATATGTGTTTTACACAATATGGAACACAATGTAAACTGTTAGCATGCAGACATTTAGAAAACTATAAGTGGTCTTAATTTTTTAATTTATCACATTGAAATTTGTGTACAACATAATTTACAAGCATTATTAAATCTTCACCCTTCAAAGCTTTATTAGAATCAGGAAGCCTGAGTCCTGAGTAGTTTTTCTTCAGAAATGCCTAATGCTGACTACAATAATGGAGAAGAGAGAGCTTGCACCCCATCTATGTTCCCGAACTAGATGGAAGCATACTTCCAAAATAATCTAATGACCAGTAGGTAGTGAAGAATATGTGCTCATTGGCTGTTAAAAGTCATTAGGAGGTTCTCAGTTTTTTCACTAATGGAAAGCTGATGATATGTCTATGTCTATTGCCTTCAAAATAGACCATATTTCAAAATACACCCTGCAAATTACAGTGCACTTAATCCAAACACTCCTATCTTTCGCACACCTCTTGATAATTCAATATAAAGCGACCGTGTGAGGGTTCTGCTTCCCTGAAGTACCATTTTTGTTTTAACAGCTTGTTTTTTACTTTATAAAGTCACACATACAAACAGTCTCTCCATTTAGAAGGCTAATGGTGCATTTTTAAGAAATTAGTGTTATCTTATTTAGTTCAGAAAAGAGATGATGGCAAATTCCAGCAACACAAGTTAGTGCATGAGGAAAGCTGTGGAATAAGAGCCTAACTGGAATAAGCTACCACAGCTACTTCAGTGGAGCCATGCCAGTAAACATAAGCTGGGCTTCTGGCCTGGTATTAGAAATTGCATCCAGCCACACTTCATTTTCAGCTGCAGCCTCCAACCCAAAACAGCTGCATCCAGAAGCAGCTGGGAGGCTGCCTCACAAACTGGATTATTACTAGTCTTGAATGTGCAGTATCACCTCTGTCCTTGACATGCTTAGAACCAATATACCACAATTACAGATTTAAGTACAAGGCTGCTGTTCTTACATGTCCTAGGGTCAGGAAAATTTAGGGGATTTCTGCATGTCCAAATTCTTTAAAGTCAGAAAATTAATTCTTATTAGCAATAGGACATCACAATCAGATTGAGCTGCAGAGGATATGGTATTGTATGCTGCCATTCTCTGCAGTATTGAAGTCATTGCTCAAAGCACGTAGGAAAATGGCAAATCAAAAAGTCTTAACTGCTCTTTACTCACTAATAAACCCACTGGGGGATTAACAGCCAGTATGTTTTGTAGGGTAAGGCAAAAATCTGGCCTAACTTGTTTCCTCTTATCTAATGAGTGAGGTTGTTGTCAGTCCATCCTACTACTTCCCTATTCCGTGAAGACTGAGACACTGAGAAAAGGCAGCTGGTTTAATTTTAAATCAAACATTGACAAACTCAGTCCTATTTACCAAATGCTTTACTGTTCATATCATTCCGTCCTCCTTGATAACACAGGGTCAACACATACGAAGAACTGAAGCACCAGAAGCACAAACAAGGCCACAAGTACTGTCATCCTGTACCTGATTTTTTGGTGATTTTTAAAATCTGCTGTTGTGGTTGATTTTTACAGGGTCTTCAGATTTGTTACATTATGAGTTAAGGTAGGCTTGGACCTTCAGATTTCCAGGATTAGTTGGGTGAGTGCCCAATTAGGCAGTTAAGGTATTGATTAAACTTTAAAATATAGAAGTAAATTTGAAATGGTTTTGGCTACAGTATTTTATAAGTAAACATGTTTGAACCCTTTTAAATGCTTTTCGGTATGGTTGGGTTTGTGTTCTTCTCCCCAAAAAGTTTCAGAGCTAATAAAAAATACTTGAGTAACTTTTATGTACCACCAAACTGTTGAAACCCTGACATTTTAGCTGGAGGAAAAGCAGAGGCAGATTATAGGACATCTGACATTTTTTTGAGAATCACTTCAGTTTGTCCCCAAATATTCTTGAATATCCATAAACTCTGGATCCTATTCACTGTCAACTCTGTGCTGATTCACATTAAATGATATTACACCGATTTTTTTTTTTCTCTTCAGCTATTTTACTTTAAAGTCCCCATTTTAATATAGTAAAACTTTTTCAAGGACATAGGAGTTTAATGGCCCATTTGTCTTCCAAAGCCACTGAGAACAGACTAGTCCCTGCCTCTCTATCTGTAAACACACACAGGCAATCCCAGGAAATCACACAGTAGCTGATCAATTCACGAAACTTCCAATCTACATTTCTTTGTAGTATAACTACAGTGTTTCCCATGACCATACAAAAACTCACACTGCTCCTCCCAAAATTACTGACACTGCAAAAGATGCAATTTATTTCAGCAGGAAATATCCAATACATGTAGGTGCCTTAGGTGAAACTATCCAAAGATTCTTGTCTTTAAAACTTTTATTTTTTACACTTTTATACCTCCTCTGTGTATATATACCACGGATTTACTTTTCTGCTATTTATACCTATTTAGTCCACAGATGTGAATGAGTGTATTTTGTGTAAAAGTGTCTCATGCTTTGCCGACTTTAACATAATTTTAACTATAATCCTTGCACTTTGTTTATCAAGATCTAAGACTGTATGGCAGGGAAGCTGTCACAAGATTGATTCTGTGTTGTCAAAAAGAGAAAAAATAATGCTTGAAGTGTTTAATACTGTGGCCCTTAATTACGAGACTAATTGTACTTAATAGATCCACTCATGGGGGCTGTAGAAGTGGGTCTGAACAGATTATGTATTACCCCCTAGAAACTTGTGCTTGCTTTGCATACCCACTAAGAGCAAGGCTGATTCACGTGCCATAGCAGATGCCACTAATACAGAGGGCCGTGAGTTTAGCCTGCCAGAAAGAATTCATTTTCACATTTAACCATTCAATGCAGCAAGATACATGGGTACACACTGGCTTGTGACTGTTACAGCCTCATGCTATTTTACAGTGCATAGAACCTGTAATGGAAGAAATCATTCCACAATAAAAATTATTTAAGACGGCCTTACTTAGTCTGTATGCATCACAGGACTTCAAATTATTTTACATGGTGCATAATGACCAGCTATTGATGTTCTCCACTCAGGCTTACCAAGTGAATGGAAAACTTCACCTATGCTAAAAGAAGGTTCATAGTGCCATTGTGTACAGTGTCTTGCTTTGAAGGCTACTACCAAAGATTAAATAACAGCTAATGGCTACTCAGACTATTTCCAGTGTTCTTAGAAGTATTTCTTTCGTACCTCTAGATATGTTTACACAGATATATGTGTGTCTGTGTACATACAAATTCATACATGTAAGTTCTAGTGTTTGGGTCACTTTAGCATAGTGTAAACATTTTAATTGTCTCCTCAGAACTAGAATCCTTTTGATAATTACAATGAACCATCCTCTCAATATTCCAACAAGTAAAATTTTAAATAAATAAATAAATAAATAAATAAAGCTTTAGAAGGCTTCACACTACCTTAAATGACTGATTTTTGTTTCATGACAAATGTGGCTCCTAAAAAAGGTTCCACTCCTATAGTCTAATTTGGAGGGTATCTTCTTGATAAATCAATGTTAGATTTGTTTCCCCATCACTATATGTACTTGTGAGTAAAAATAATGCCAAATTCTTGTTTGAAGTTGTTAGATGACAATTGCTCACAGAACAATACCCTTACTTATGCAAATCACTAGAGTTCATGGTAAGCCTGACATTTGCAGAATTAATGAACTAAATAATTAAGTGACCTGGGAGTGAATTGGTAAACCACAACTATTAATCTTTTAATGAATTCTTTACTATCACTTAAATTTTTTGCATAATTTTAAAGGATTATGGTAAAGAAACATTAGAATATAAAATCCATTATGTAAAGGAAGGTTGCTTTTATAAATCTGTCATTATGTCTCATTTTATTGATTTCATTTCTATTCAAGATTTAGAAAAGTGACAATTCCTGCACTGGTGACTAACAGTCCCCAACATTTCAGTGGCAAGATTTTTTCTGGCTAAGACAAGTCTGGGATCATTTACTGCTTCAGAAAAACCACTGCCTAAAGTGAATAATTAGCATACAACTGTAATTTAAGAAATCCCCTATTTGATGGTGTGCATCACACATTTCAGATTTTCAAAGCACTAGTCAGTTAACCAGGCACTGTAAATGACGTTTCTGAACCAGTTCCTCTTAGAGATATTTTTTCCTTTCCACATGTTGTTGGCTTTCACCCTTATATCAGCTTTGCATCACATCTCTTACTTTTTCATGTTAGAGTATCCTAAACTCAAATAGTTTATTAATCTTCAACTTAATATCTTCTTCATATCCTGTCTTGGGTGGTATGTATATTTGTCTTTCCTCATCTTCCTCTCTATCAGTGTCCATAATGGAATTAGACATATCAGAGTGGAAATTGGGAAATAACATATGCTTCTGCAAGTACCATTTATTCCATTGATTTCTGTATGGGCTTGAAGTACGCTTTCTATTCTACTATGTCTACATGTATGTATGTACCAGAGATAACATATGGTATGATACCTGTGATTTATTTTTTTCCTACATAACCTGATTTGGCATGACTGCTAAAGAATTCAAGAAAGTCTTCAAAATTTATTCCCTCTTTAGCATTAGTCCCTGAAAGCAGACAGGTAAAAGCAGCAGCATGTACCCAAAATTGTTAAAACAACATTTCAAGCAATTTTTTTCCAAATTAGTACTTAACATTTAACTTTCAATTTGTCTCATGTGAAAGATGCTACAGGGTGTCACTTGTCTCAACATTACAAAACATTTCAAATTGATATTGAAATGTCATAGGGTGAAAAAAGTAATAATGAAAATAATGAAATTAGCTTCTGAATAGGATCTTTCTTTCTAAAAATTATCTCTGAAAACATTAAAAAAAAAAGCAGAAGAGCTACCTGTCATGAAGAAAAATATAGCACTTAGTGGCTCAAGAAAGAAAGAATGGAGTTCTACCCCGTTTCATTGGCACATGCCAGGTACTCAAGTGTCTTTCATTGCAAAGCAGTAAGTGGGTCATGTCCACGCAACAGTCCAGTGGGCTTTCTGAGCAACATGAAACCACCAGAGGTATTTTTAACATAATGCAAAGAGACTAAGTTTTGATCTTAAAAGCATTTCTAATGATGTTTCCTTTGTGAGTACATATGAAGGCACCAGAGACTGGCCATGACTGATGTTTACTCCATCTGGGTTTAGTTTTATGAATAGATATACTTAAATGACAGCAAATAAAAAGAGCAAGGCTGCATGAATATGCTATGGCTACAAGTGTGCTTTGGGAACTAAATCCTAAAAATGAAACCCCACAGTTGACAGAGCTTCACTCTTTGAACTGAGTTCAACATATTTTCCGGAAACTTGTGGAACTTCATCAAGAGAAAATCTAATTCTGTTGACCTATGCTGCACCCACACAGCAGGGCTTTTGCAGTTCATTATGCAGGCACAGCAACTGCAGCAGGAAGTAACACCCACAAAAAAATTTCTGAAATCACAGAGGACTATTTTATCCCACAGAACACTCTGTCATTAGGTAAAAAAGCTATAAGAAACCAAGAAGCAAAACACAGGCAGTATACCATTCTGCAAATTCAGCCACTAATTGTAGCTGATCAAAAATTTTCAACCAGATAAGACAAAGACATTTAAAAAAAACCAACAAAAACATTGATACTTAAGTTTTGAATATATTTCTTTATGAAGAGGGTTCTGTTCACATAGGTGTTTGGTCTACAGGTGTGCACATCTGTGGTTCCCTAACTCCTCTATAATAACACACATGCAGAAACTTACTCTGTGTTAAACATCAGACAAGCTATTCAGCTTTTCAAGTCAAATTAATGTCTAGAACAAAATATCTGTCATACAGAAAGGGCTTTGTATTTTGCATATGGTAATGTGATATAAGCACAGACTAGAGGATTCAAGGACTAGAGGAAACTGGAAACCAAATAGAAGGAACTAAGGAGTTGTGTGAACCATGCAACTAAGACAGACTGCTTTCAAAAGAAATTGTGTTGGCTGACATTTTTTACTTAATTATATTAAGGCTGCAGTGTAAGCCAAGGCTAGATATCAAATAATCCATATGGGGGGAAAATAGCTCAGTGACCTAATCATAGCAAGAATGTATGTCAAGATATGATCTCCAGTAGAAAATAAAGACTACACAGGACAGAGAAACATAGATGAAGATAGGATTGTTTGATTTGTAATATGGTACAAATGTCAGTTTTGTAGTTGTTAATTTTTATAAAAAGCTCTTTCCTTCTTTCCCACAGCTTAACTGTTGATTCTCTGCTGTCTAATACAAAATAAATTTCTGCAACTGCAGCTGTTTCTGCACTAGAGAAATTACCAGGTTCTGTCTTAAGTATTTTGATGAAGGTGTTAAGCATTTGCAGATAATTGGTTCAGTAGGTTTTATAGTTCTTGAATCTCCCATACATGTAATACAAACACAGTGCAAGCAGAGTCTATAGAAAATGAGGTGGAAACAAGAACAAAAGACACTAGCATAAGCTAGAACAGTGGAAATAAAGACTTGGCAGAGAGATTATCCTTGGAGATTTAAAAATGTATAGGTATATATCAAAAGGTCAGTCTTAAAGAATGGAACTTAATTTTGACCCAAGGGAGTCAAGTGAGAAACCAAGAGAGAAAGTCACAAAAACTTTGTTTACATCCCATTTAAGCTGCAGATAAAATTACTTTTCTCTGAGTACAAAGAACCGGGGGGAAGGAGTAGTGGAAATGCTGAGTAATTTATTTGAAAAGTGTTCTAGATGTCATCTAGCACAATTTTTATGTTACTCAGCTAATGCTGGTAATTGCGCTTTGTCTAGCAACCTCTGGAGGAGGTTTCAAGACATAGCAATCGCAACAGCCTGCAGGTTACTTGGAAAATAGAGTATCAGGCTATGAAGGGTAAATATGTAATGAAAAATACAGCATATATGAGTAAAAGAATTATCTGAGAGACCAAAGCAAGCATAATATGTTAGAAAGACACTGAAATAATCTTTTGAGCTCGTTATGTTAAGATCACAGATAAAGTATCTCCAAAATGGTATCGGTTTAATGTGCACTGGCAGAACCCAATTGGCAGCTCTTTGGATTGGCCACAGACCACATGTGAGAGCATTCCCCGGGCTGCTAGTGCCTTCAAACAGAAGCACTTCAGACTGGCAGCATGGGAATACTCCCTTTGAACAGCTGAATGATATGCAAAAGATGTAAAAACAGATATAAATGCTAATAATTAAAAACTAAATGAATAATACCCAATGCAGATTTTTGAAGAGGGCTGAGAAGGCTTTGGCATTCAGAGGATGTGCCAGCCAGCTGTAATAATCATCTTTAAGCACTCCCAGAAAGAAGGAAGACATTATTAGCATTAAGGAAATAAAGCAAGTACCCAATCGATGAAAGTGTGTTTCTGTAGTAAAAGCTTCTGCAGAAAAGCTTCTGTAGTAAACTGAAATGGTTATGCAGTTGAATCTCGTTGCTCTGAATGAGCAAAGCAACATTACATTTATTGGTCTGAAGAGACCCCACTGGAAACATATGGCCTTTTATCCAAGTCTACCCAGACCAATAAACTGTGAAATACCATAGATGTGTTTGTTACTTTATGGGCAACAGTGAATTAAGGAATAAATATTTTTAGCACTGTAATTTTATAAGATGGAAAACATCCAATCTCCTCTGGAACTACGTATGCAAAATTTGGCTTCCCTTTGACACTGCATGCTCCTCAGATGAAAATCTTCCTGTAATTTAAAATAACAAAAACCCAAATTAAACACCTGAAATAATTTATCTTGAAAACTGTGAACTAAGCCCGCTTTGTATGAGCTCTGAGATAAGTTTGATTTATGAGTTTGCTGTACAACTGTGTTGGGCATATCTGCCCTGCAGGTTTTTGGCTCGTGTTCCTCATCCCACTTGCTCTTCCAGGTATGTGAGTACCAACAGCTTCTGCTGGCTGTCTGGTCTGTCCCCAGCCACCCCACAGCTCTGCCCACTGCTACAAACACTCCAGGTAAATGTTCACTGCCTTGGACATAACTTCCCAAACATATTTTCAGACTACAGGTTATGACTAAAATACACTTTTTGGTTCTTTTTTTCAGATATGTCTGTACCTACATTATATGTTTTCCCCTGATGAAAGCCAAACATGCCAGACCAAATGTGAAGGTAGATAACAAAGGTAAGGCTTGGTTGGTGTTTGAATGCTAACTTTCTTTCTCCTTCAAATGCAAAGAAGCCCAGTTAAACAAGCACAAAATACAAAATAAATAAAGGTAACTGGTGGATGACTTAGGTTGTCCAGGCTGTGAATTATTACAAAAGAAGCAGAATTCAATATGAAAATGCTACCATCATAGTGACTGGAAAGAAAGTTAAGATTCACAATGGGAACTCTAATTGTGTATAGATTTTCAGCTGCCTTTTCTCTAAAAAGAGAAACAGGCTTGGCCACCAGAAAAACCCAAATTCAAGGGTACCCAGAAACCCTGAATTTTAGTGAGACTTAAAATATGAATTGACATCCAAACCTACAGATCTAAGATACACCTGCTGGTCTGACAGAGAGATAATATGTACAACATATAAGGAACAAAACCTGGCTTTATAGACTTTTGATTGGTGAAATAAAAAAAAAAAAAACCACAGACCAAAAATGCTTTTATCTCCAAAACTTGGGAAGAACTGTGGGTATGTTTTGGCATTGGTCTTGTCCTTGAATAAAGCGATCATGTCACATAGGCAGTAAAAAGAAGCACAGCTATGTCATGTTTTCTTACATTATCTAGGGATTGCTTGACTGGGAAACACTAAGAAAATCACACCATGGCCGATCAATGGCTGCAGCACAAATGTCACAGCATTAATAACTTCTCACTTAAAGCTGAGAACTTTGCACTGTGTCTGAAATACAGCACAGTGGTAGAAACCCCCTGGTCTGCAAGGTCCTTCCTCTAGCAGAGAATGGCAGGTCTGGGTACTCAGATTGTGGAGAGGATGAGGACAGGAGATGATAAGTCACTTCTCAGCCCCTTTCCAAAGGCTAATTTTCAAGCTCATATTTTATTTTCTGACCTTAATACCACTGAGAAGAGAGAGAATGTGTGCTGTTTCCTGGTCTGTGGCCCAAGCTACTTCGATGAGGACAGAGAACCAATGTCTGTGACGTAGGTGGATATTTCTGCCTTGTGGTATTTTTTAAGCACTAGTCCTGCAGCCTCTTGCTGTGGACGTTCAGCCCTCTCTTGTGCAGTTACATGAATAAAACCAAATAACTGGAGTGTTTTCATTTTTTGGGGCCTACTAAGATGAAATGTTTTAATAAGAAATGGCCAGGAATGAGAAAATTATGGGGAGCAGCAGTGCTGGGAAGTAGTTGTGGTGTAGGGCTTGCCGTACCACAGAGAAAATACACAGTAGAAGAAAACTGCTGTATCTTGACATGGATCTCAGAAACATAAACCACTACCCTTCCTTTGAAAAAAAATTAATTTTGTTTTTAGGAAGCCAAAACAAGGAAAAAGAGGAAGGGGGCTGGGGCTGAGGCTGACTCAAGACCAAACAAAAGCCCCAAACTAACTCCAGCATTTTTTACTGTTAAATTGATAAAATGCATGAGCACTCACTGCCATGAAAAGTACAGCTTACTAGCAGACCCCAGACAGCTCTCTACCGACTGGATACTCTGAGATTTTTCTTTTCCAGCAGTAAAGGATACACATGGATATCTTCACATTTTGTGGATTATAAGGGAGCTAGAGCTCTCCTCAGTTTACATTGTGTCTTCCAACCCCAGTGCAACCCACAGGGTCACCCACCCTGAGACACCCAGCAAAGTTCTGCATGTGACATGCTGCTGAGCCCTGGGGAGCGACTGGGAGGCTTGCAGGGGCCCTCCAAAATGGAAGGGGTTGAAGGGCAGCCTGTCTGCATGTGGCAGTCATTTGTACTCAGGAAAATGAAGGACAGGGTAAGCACATTTGAGGATGTGGCATCCCTCACCAAGAGTGGGAGCACTAGGCTTTTCCTGTTTAATTGATTTTGAAGTCTTATGCAGATCCAAGTATAAACTAACTTCACAAAACTAATAAAGCACCTTCCAGAGGTATCTTATGAATGTTTCCAAGGCATTTTCCTGCTGCAGGCATGATTTCCTCTTTTGAGCAGACCAGGTTGCTTAGGCCAAACACTGTCTCTTCTATTCTGCCTTCCCTTGCTCCTTGGAAGTATGTGCCTTCAGCAGACACCATCACATCCAACAACACAATACTTTCAAGGCAGGACATTCATACTTCAGGTTGGCATTTCCTGCTTTCCATTTCGTAACTGCAGCCCTTAAACCCGAAATTATTTTGTGTGCCCTGGAATTTTCCAGGGATTCATGCTGCTTAGAGACAACTTCAGCTCTTGCTGCAATTCACAACAGCATTTGATAGACTTACGCAAGCCAGCTGACTCTGAGGGCTGAGCTAGGACTGCACTTGGATCACAGGGAAGGCAGAAGTGTGTGTGCTAGGCTGTAGTTTTGGACATGGCACCTAGCAGGGCATCTTTTATCTGTCCAGAAACTATTGATAACACATGAGATTACAGAGCCAGGAAAAGGCATTGGCATTAAATGTAAATGCACAGGACATAATTCAACTTTTCAAGGAGGAAAAAATGACCTGAATTGCATCCTCAATATTCAAGACTTCACAAGTGGACTGAGGACCCATTTCACCAACTAGAAGAGAGCAACATATCAGTATACCTCCCACTGCCAGGCCAGACTGTCCAATCCAAAATGCTCCCTTGCCTACTTAGGACAGCTTTATAGTTCCTGTACACTACTAATGCAGTGCAAAGGGATTGTGATCGAATGCTTGCCTTACTGAAGTTTGCTGTGGCTCTAAGATGGTATCAATTGCAACAACTCAGCCTTCTCTTTGCTCCTTCAGGATAGCCAGATTCATAATTCTAGCATCTCAGTAGTAGAAGGCCATTATTATTATAGGTGTTTATTTTATTCTGGGGTTCAGAAAAATCCATTTTATTTTGCATTGCGAATATTTAATATACTTTCACAAATGAAAATCCATAGTCATTTTCACATGAAGAAACCTAGATCTGACTGTAGAGAGCATGCCTAGTATATGTAATGATTATAGGAAATTCCATGTATCTTATATGGTCTTTTCTTGTTAACTTCCCAGATCTCCAGATAATTTTCTGCACAGCCTTGAAGGACTGGAAAAGATCTCTAAAGTATTTCCAGTGCTCTAGTAGGCCCAAGGCAGCATTTCCAATGCTAGAAGGTGAACAAAGGTCTGTATTAGCCTGTAACCTAACCTGTGATGACTAATGGCAGTATTGTGAGATGAAAAAATAGTGTACAAGACAAGGCTCAGATAAAACAGATTATGACTTATCTGGATGGTCTAAATAATTTAAAAGCACAAAGCATACACAGCTAGCTTGCTAGAATGAGTAAAGCACATCGTGCTGTGAATAAGAACTACATTTTTTCAGTTTAATGTTTTGGACTACAAGAAAAGATATTGGGGGGTTCAGAGTAGTGCAAGGATAATATATTAGTACTTGCTCATATAGCAAGAAGCAGCTGCCATTTTGGAGTACTCAAAAGATGTGGCACATCAGTCATTATTTCTGTCACAGTGGTCTCCTGAAACTCTTCCCAAGGCTGAAGTCTTACCCAAATGGCAGCTCCCACCATTTTAAACAAATGCACTGTTAGACAGGCAGAGGTATATTCACCACCCTCCGTCATACAGGCAGCAGAGACACTGTGATCTTGCACAAGATGATACATAACTGGCAGGAGCTGTTGACTTCCTTTGAAGGCAGAGAGGCCCTGCCCTGCAGAGAGACCTCAACAAATTAGAGGGCTGGGCAATCACCAACTGTATGAATTTTAATAAAGACAGGTGCCAGATTCTGCACCTGGGATGGGGCAACCCTGGATGCACGGACAGACTGGGGAATGTGATACTGGAAAGCAGCGCCGCAGAAAGGGACCTAGGGGTCCTGGCCAGTGGCAAGTTGAACCTGAGTCAGCAGTGCCCTGGCAGCCAGGAGGGCCAGGCTTGTCCTGGGGTGCATCAGGCACAGCATTGCCAGCCGAGCAAGGGAGGGGATTGTCCCGCTCTGCTCTGCACTGGGGCAGCCTCACCTCGAGTGCTGGGGGCAGGTTTGGGTGCCACAATATAAGAAAGATATAAAGCTATGAGAGAGTGGCTAAGGAGGGTCACAAAGAAGATGAAGGGCCTTGAGGGGAAGCCGTATGAGGAGTGGCTGAGGGCACTTGGTCTGTTCAGGCTGGAGGAGACAGGGGAAACCTCATTGCAGTTACAACTTCCTCATGAGGGGAAGAGGAGGAGGAGACACTGATCTCTGCTCTGTGGTGACCACTGACAGGACCCAAGGAAATGGCCTGAAGTTGTGTCAGGGGAGATTTAGGCTGGATATTAGAAAAAGGTTCTTCACCCACTGGGTATTTGGGCACTGGAGCCAGCTCCCCAGGGAAGTGGTCACAGCATCAGCCTGATTGAATTCAAGAAGCATTTGGACAATACTCTCATGCACATGGTGTAACTCTTGGGCATGGTGTTGTGCAGGACCAGGAGCTGGACTCAATGATCCTTGTGTGTCCATTACAACTGAGCTTACTTTGTAATTCTGTGAAGTATCAGGCTACCAATGTAAGACTATTTACTGTCTCCTGTCTTAGTACTTTACTCCATTATCATTTCCAAACCCTCCATAACCTATAAATTCTGTCATTCCTTCTTTATAAAAAGCAGAGAATACGTTTATGCCTCTCCTGGCCTAGGTGTGTACCTTCCAGCTCCCTTGATCTCTCCCAAGGAAGGACAGCTACGTGCCTCCATTCCAAACCTCCTTTGCCCCCTTGAGTCTGCCAGACACCAAACTCCTTACTTCACAACTCATTCTTCTGAACAGCTCATAGATGGGTAGTACTATCTTTGAAGCTTTCCATGCTGCCCTTTTCCTACCAGTCCAGCCCAGCCCTCACAGAAATTGGCTATCCTGATCATCAGACACTCTCTGAAAGACATTAGTGAAGTAATTTCCCAGGGATGTACAGCAGTCTGCCCACTGGTGCTTTACTTACAAGCTCATTTTGATCATTAATGATGCTAAGCACATAAGGGTTTCTAACTAAAATAATGTACAGAGCAAAGTTACTATATTCTGTCCATGGCCTTCACCTCCTAAAAACCTCTACAACAATGATGAATAAAGGAACCTCTGAAACTAAATATGAAAATATTTGTATTTAGAATTTCAGCTGTGATGTGTGTTTTACTGAGTTGTTGTACATAAGTATTTTTATAGAATCATTGCCAAAAGAATGTATTCCTCCCTTTCCTGTTCAAAACTTTCCTAGAAAAAAATACAAATTTTCCCTGTTAAAGATCAAATAAGGGATTTATGATTTATTGCAGACTTCACAAAACTCCTGTGATGTAGTTAAGATATTATTTGTGTTTTCAAAGTGAAGCAGTACATGAAGTAGCATGAGTTGGTTATTTTTTAATTTTTAAATACAATTAATTGTTCTAGTTACAGTACCACTAATTTTTATCTAGCTGATTAACTAGAGAATAATCCAAATACATTTCAAATTATAAATCTTTCATGATTTGGGGGATTTTATACTAATGTACATTTGACAGTGCTAATTTAAAGCAAATATCAAGCTTGATTAAACATTCCCAAGATAAGAAGGATAAACGATTGAATTATTTTATAGATTTAACTACTATTGATATGATGTTATAAACAGAAATATTTTGATGTTCATCATTAATTTTTAAAAATAATTCTTTGGGTAACAGCCAAGAAGGACTGGAGAAGTAGGTCAGAATGTATGCACAAAACATTTGTGTTCTTTACTAAATAAACACTAATTTATTTATTGAAATAATACACTGTTAATTATTTATTAAAGAAATTACAATTTTGCTGAGCTTCCCTCTGAAAAAAAAAATCATTAAAATGTGACTAATGCAATGGATAGTTTTACATCTCTGCCTCCCAACTGTTTGCCAAGTGTTTATTGGCAAATCACTATCTGTTAAAACATGATCTGCCTCAGAGCATCTCCAGCAAGCAAGTGAATTACGAAGCGTTTTAGTAAGCTTTAAGTACTGTAAAATAGTCAGCACTCGCCATCATAGTTTCAGTCCCCATATGCATATGTGGGAGACTATGTATATATGTGTGTGTATGTATATGTATATGTATATATATATGGGGGAGAAAAACTCTTTAGGCATTGGTTTTCTGTAATTGTTGCTAAGGAAGGTGAATTTCACAATACCTCTAGCTATTTCCCCAGATCCAAGCTTCTAAAAATGCAGATATACCAAACAGTATTAAGTAATATCAGAAAAAGAGAGAAAGGCCTCTTTGTGAGAAGTTACATTAAACACATAGAAGCTTTTTTCTGGTTTTTTTTTTCCTTTTTCTTTTTTTAACCAAGGAACATGCCTGATTCACCAAAATGTCTGAGCACAATCTATCATCCATCCAGAAATTAGTAGACTTCATGCAAACACTCAGGTAAACAGAGGAAGTAGAAGCATGAAAACACCGATTACCAATAAAAAATTGAGTAGATGTTCCCAGCTGGAGAGGGAGAAGAACCCATAGTCAACAGCACAGAAATATGCACCAGCACATTGTTCTCCAAGGCAGTGCTGTAAATGAGACAGTGTCCAGGGATGAGTTGCCTCTACTAATCTCAGCTGGCCTTTCTAGTCAATACATTTAAACAAAAATGTAGATTTTCTGGAATCTATTACTATGTTTGATTAATTTGGGCAAAGGGGTAGGTAACTATTTTTCTCCCATTTTCCATATGATGCACTTAAAATAAACATGTTTTTCTAATGGTGTAATTTCATTTTCTTTCATTAGTTCTACTGAAAAACAAGCAATATTGTGTCCAGCTAGAGCATTAATAAATATAACATGAAATTGGTTAATGCAACATACATTTCCCTCAACATCACTTAGCTCTATATTACTGTGCAAAACAAAATTAAAGTGGATACACTTTACTTTTGCTTTTTCCAACAGTATGAACTGAGTCAGTAGGGGGAAAGAAGAGCAGGTTGCTTCTGGGTCAGACTTACTGTATTTATTCTTTCTTATTTTGAGGAGCCTGGTTATATGTATGTTGCTAAACTTCATTGAACCACTTTGCAAGTGGCAATAAACCCAAACCTTTACTGAACTCCAGATAGTTTAGACCTACTGCATTTCCCTCATCTAAGTAATCAGTTATCAAAGAAACAATGAATTTAGTCTGGGAACACATCCCTTTGGAAGGTCCAAAAATGCATTTTATGTTTTACCCCTTCTTTCTTAATTTCTCTTTCAAGACTTCCCCTATAGCTTTGTATAATACTGGAATCAGACTAATTTGGCCTGCAGTGTTTAAGCTACCCTATGTCCTCACCATCATCTAAAATATAAGGACTCTGTTTGCTGATCCCTGTCAGGAGTTTGGTCACTCCACTTGATAGATGCACTCAGATTGCTGCCACTGTACCTGCAATTTCATGCACTTACTTAGTTGATTATTGTTGGGATGGAAATTGTTAGGCCTATGTGATATAATTGCATTGGTCTTTTAGTCTTAATTTTAGCCTGGATATTCTAATTTACAGCCCATCCTCACTTCCCATAGTCAGCATTTCTGTCTTTACAGAAAGTAATATATTAGATTTAAATTTGATGTCACAGATGAACCATTTTATTCTTGACCCCCTATTCGGTGCACTGTGGTTGAGTGTCTCTCTCTGTGTTCTATTTTACATTTATAGATACATTGCTGGGGGGAAAAAAAAAAGCAAAAAACAACAAAACCCCTCAACTTTTTGCTGTTTGTCTTAATTTACAAGGTCTAATTCAGCTTTACATTTGGCACTTATCTCTATTTTTCTGTTTCCTGGCCTCTCAGACATAGAATACTCCCTATCCCTTTAGGGGAACTGCTTATTTCTTCTGCCCTTTCAGAAGTGGATATTTATCCAGTCAGCTCTGGAGCCATTCCCTACAAGATTTTCCCCTTGATTAAGATGCTAGTTCCAGACAGTTTTCACACCTTTGATTTAAAGAAATTTCACGCCTTCTCCACATTAAAATCCCTGAGCTCTTTAATCCAGTTGACCTCATTAACTAGTTTCCTTAATTTTTCAAAGTTTATCTTTTTGAAATTGAGATCCTTTACAAGCTTGGTTGCAGCTGTGTGGGTGGGGGTGGCAGTAGCGTTGCAGTGCAGCTGCTGCGCTGGCACGTTGGTTGGTGCCCATGTCACAACCTGTGGTTCTAATGGGAAAGGATGCAGCGCCCCCACCCCCAAGCTACTGCTCATCTGCTTAATTAGGCTGAATAAATTGATGATCATTTACTACTAGGTTATTTTCTACCAGCCCTTTCTTTATGCCCCCACTGCAAAAGCCCAAGATACAACTAAATTATTTGTTGCCTGGATGGAAGAGGACTCTGCCAGTATTACTGATACTTTTTAGCCAGCTGTATTACCTTGGTCATGACTGTAATGTTTTTATTTATTTGGTTTTGTCTTCAAAGCCAGGTTTTATGCTGTGCTTTAAAGGACAGTTCAAACACTTCTGTAGTTGGCTCTATACAATCAAGGAAATTTCTTCCTTACCTGCGATGCAAGTTCATTATCTTATGATTCAAGTCACTGAAGGATTGTATTAGAAGCCTATTCAAAGTGGAAGTTTTCACCAAAATAGTCTGGTATTTGGAATTGAAAGATGACTATTACTGCTGACTTGCCACTCTACCTGCTAATACTGAGAAAGTATGTAATCTCCTCAAGAACTAATTGCTTACAAGATTCTTAAATCTAGAGATACACAAATAGGAACTAACATCATAAAGCTGGAAGATGGAGAAGGCTTATTTTTGCACATAGGTCTTCCCAAGAGTTGAGAATGATTCATTCTTACATGTTCTCTACTTTCTAAACCTACATGTTGCAAGCAAAGGGACTTGTGTTGTTTCTCTTGGGAGGCTACTCCATAACTTAGAAGGTTTCAGCAAGTACAAGATTTTCACTGGCCTTCAGCAATATTGTTCTTTTCTTAACTTAGTCTCAGCCTTCCATCCAAGAAAACACAACTGGAGCACTCATGGACATGCCTATATACCAACAGTAATAACAGAAAGACATCACCTCACAAACTTCCCTTCCCCTTCACTAGCTTTTAAATGGTTCAGCCGCTACGCGTATGTGTTTGCTGGATCAGACTTGGAAATGGGGAATGTACACCATCCATTAACTGCCAGGCTCCCCTATGTTAGATACCAGCCCCAAGGGAATAAGTAAAACACAGCAGAGCAAACCTAACAGCAAAATGAAATGCACTTGTGAACTTGCCTGTGAAGATGCGCACACAGTTCAATGGGTATAGCCCTGTTTTGCAAAGAACAGGGTAGTAGGATGTTGTCCTTTATGTGGGGCAAGCAAACAAGAACATTTATGTATTGATGCTGCTCTGAGTCTGTGAAGTATAATGAAAGATAGAAGTACACAAGGCAGAGCATGTGTCTCCTAGGCACAGTCATGCTGTGGAGAGAAGTAATTTATCCCTGCTGGGTACATCCATCATAATCCAGAGTCTGGAAATATCTGTTATTAGAGTGCATTCATTCCAGAGCTTATACTATATATGCTTGCTATTTAAGTTGATCTGCTGCAATGGTGTTGTCAATTAGTTTCTGAGATCCCTTCCTATGATTTTTCCAGTAATGAGCATGTTCACCTGTAGAAAGTTAAGAAACTATATCACAATATCGCAAATGTGGGCAAGTGTGAAAGTTGCCCCTGTGCTTCATCATAGCTTAGGGTCTGAGCCAAAAGAAAGAAAACTAGAAGAAAAATGGCTCCTAAGTTGGAGTTAATACATTCCTCACCTGTAACTCCTAAAAATCTAGACGCACACATCATGAAGTTTACGACGGCATGTACTCAGAATTTAGCTAATCTTACCAGAAACCATTAGGAGTCTTGGGCAACTGAATGTTTTTACTTGAGAGCTCTGTGGGAAACAAACGTGCTAATACTTACTTCTTAGTTATGAGTTACATTTGCAGACAGGAAAATTCATTTTATCTCTTCTTTTTTTTTTTTTTTTAAATCTATGTCTTGTTAAAAGTTTTTCAACTGGGTCTCAAATAAGTTTAGATCTCAACTTATGCTGTGAAAGAGAATAAAAAGACTGAAACCCCAAATCTATGGTTTTAGACTTCCTTATTTCAGGAAAAGAGTGTGAATTTAAAAACAAAAATAAATAGATAAGGAAAATATTACAGTTTTGAAGCAGAAAGAGAAAAAAATAACCTCCTATGTCCATTAAAAAATAGACACAAATGAAAATTTCCAACTGTCTTTTTTGCACAATGAAACATATAAGTGAAGAGAAGAATTAAGTGCAAGTAACAATGGGGGAGAAACGTGATACATCTCAGAATTCTGAATTCATAGAAGCTAATCAGGGCCAAAGGCTCCTCTCTAGCAGCAAAGAGGAAGGTGATATTGACTTCGGACGGGGAAGTGTTGAGGAGGGAAATGCTGTTTCTTGAGAGTGACGTTCCTTGCAGCTTTGAATTTGGCAGGGCTCAGGGGTAAGTGATCTGCAGAATGGAGACAGTGTCAGCATTGGGAGCTACCAGTTGGGGATTATTCTCTGAAAAACACTGTCCTCTTGTCTGCTCAACAAAACAAACCAATCAAAATCATAATTATTCTTTTTTCTTGATTCCTGGGACTCAAAATACAGTCAACCCCTTCAGATCCATTCTATCCGGTTGTCCGGTGATTCAAATGTCCAAACAGCAGAAGTTTTCTACCCAAATAGAAATGTCCTGAAATATGCTGGTATTTTTTTTACTGTATAGCTATGTTTTAATGCTGACTCTGAGTAGCAGAAGTATTCATGAAGCTAAGGTTTTGATAACATGATTAATATTTTTGGTTTGACAGTGTAGAGGTAAGCATAGCCAATAGTTAAATAAGCAACTGGAGCTCATTTATGCAATATTCTATCACAGCTTTTAACTAATCATTAAATAAAACAGAGCTAGTGCATTGCTGTGAGCAAACTAATCTTTCTAACATGACTCTTAAACAACTCAGTAAATCACTCTTCAGTAATTTCTTTATCTAACTGGCTCAGTATCCTTGATAGATCCTCGATAGCCCTAAGAAATATTTGATCAGTGGGTTGCCTATGTGTATAATCTTTACTTATTTGCTACACTAGTTTATCTCATTTTTTCCTAACTGAAATCCCATTTTATTATTTCATTGTGAAACATTTTCTCCATGCAAAGGGTGAATTTATTAGATGTCTCAGACTCCTTCAGCATTCTGAAGGGTTCAGTCTTCCATGGTGATTATGTGACAAATTAGACAAAAGAAATACCTGTGCCTGGTACTGCATAGTGGTTAAATAGCTACATAGCACAGGAGAACACATGAAGCCCAGTCTTTAAATAAAAACATTGCTTACTATCCCATTTACACAGCAAGGAGGAGGAGCTGGAGTGAGTGATATGTGGGTTATAGTGTTGCACAGTTTGAAATCAGCATGGCTGAAGCCTTTTCAGAGACATCAGTTTTTAAAAGAATTGCCTAGATGCAAGCAAAAGTCCCTTGTGGCTAAAATTCCCAAGTGTGTCCAAGCAGGTTAACTCTTTGAGTGATGTAAGATTTCCAGACACTAGAGATCAAATAAAAGGACAAGCCTGTGGACTTGTGCACACAGAGTGCACTGGACTTGGCCCCTGCAACTTTCTAATGACAACATCCTAATACCTTAAAGTGGCTACCCCAGGGCACATCTGTGTGGCAGGAAAAAGGCTAATGTTGCATGTAGTAGTTTCTGTCTTCTGTCAGTACTTAGCAGTTTAGTCTCAATAAAAATTAAACAAAATTGGCATCCAGTTAATGGCCTGGGTTTCAGATGGCCTCTGGTATTTTGCTTGTTTGAGAATTAAATCTAACTGCACTGCTAAATCTAATATATCATTGATCAGTAGTTCAGAGAGAAATTATTTGCTGGAAGATTGTTTAAGATTAAGGTTAAGTTGCAAAATGTAAATAGTTTATTCTTTAAAATACGGTATCTTCTCAAAATTATTTCGCGCTTTAAGTATCAAATTGTACACATGAAGTACAAAGATCCTGGAGAAATGTATGGCTTCTAAAACTCAGAATACCAGAATAAGGAAATATGATAATATTATATAACTTTTTCCTGCACTCTTATGTCATTCAAAAAACCACACTCTTAAAGTACGGTGCTAGGTTAGTGAATTTAGAAAGCGCTTAAGGACCTGCATTCATGGTTTTGGTTACATTCTTGTACCAAACAGATGGAAAGTAGTGTGCAAAATATAACTACAGTTTCAAGTAGAAAAATCTACATTTCTTCATTAATTAGATAGTGAAGTTAGTAATAATAAAAGTATTTGTTAGCCAAACATACACAGGGTTATTTACCTTTTAAAAAAAAAAATTGTATGGATGCACAGGATTCAGATAACTAAAACTCACTCATTCATATCAGTCAATAGGTCTTTTGACATGAAAAGGAGATCCTGGATGAAGGGCCTCTGCCCATTGTCTAAAATAGGGTAAAACCACAAGCAAAACCTGAAACTTCTACTTCATTCTAATTTTAATAATTAGTAATTTTAGTTCTAATGTTCTTTTCTGATACATTTTGCTTCCAACAAGAGGAGAGATTAATGGAAATCCCAAGTTGTTAAGAAAGGGACAACCCCCTTAATCAAGCTTAGTTTTCCAAATGAGGTTATCAGTCTCAGAATGTTTTTCTAGAGCTCCCACTGGGCAGATTTCAATATTGCATCATCTGAAGAGCTCAACCTACAAAAAAAATTTCTAAGGGGAATCCACAAAATATGTCCTGCGGCTTGCAGTGCTTTCAATTTTTTCAGTTAATCCCAAATCTTGTGGTATTTGGCCCTTTTTCTTAAGACCTGTACTTCAGACATAATAGTACACATGTATATTGCACTCATAAAGGTAATTTTTTATGTTCTATTCCTTCTTTTCTTTGAAGAATAAATACAAGCTACAAAGCCTCATGAACTGACTGCAAATAAATTCCCTTGTATTAGGAAAAGGTATTAAATTAAAAGAAATAGCCAGCTCCCGGCTATTTCTTTTTATTTGGGACTACTATTATTGCTTTTAGACCTCTTTTCTGTTGTGGAGAAACAAGCCAAAAATTATCCCAGTATTTTTAGAGTTGTACCTATCAGCTTAGTTTTCCAGGTGCAGACGTTGATCCCCATATGAAGAAATTTACTGCGTGTCTGCAGCCACTCACATGTCCAAGAGATGTTATATTCATGGGAACTGCCAGATACAATTGCTGTGCAGGCTGTGGCTTGTTGAGCCTGATGTTTTCTCATGGTAGAAAAGGAGTCATAAAGGCTGAGGTACAGAAAGGCTCACAGATTGATGGAGTCAGCAGAGGCTTAGGAAGTGTGAGCACATGAGCAGAATGAGAGTCATCCAAATGCTAGTGGGTACCACCATCTTCTCCAATGGTGTCTGCAAGGAGTCAATGCTTGTGGCTCCTAATTCTCTGCTGCCACTTCAGTGCTAGTTTGTCTGTCCTCCTTGGATTTTATGTCATTCACATTTCAAAAAAGATTTAAAAATAGATAAATCTTCAGTCTGGACCACTGCCATTTTGTTTGGCATTCACAGCAGTGGATTCTAACATAAATCAATTTCTGCTTTACACTGATTATTCTAAATGTCTATCTCTCTATCTACATAGAAATAGAAAAACAGAAAGAAAATGCAACAAAAGACCTAATGAAGCTGGTCTTCTACAACAAAAGTAACATTTTTAATTGCCACACTAATACAATAAAATCCATATTTCCCTTTCTCTCCTGATGATCTGATCATCACCACATCAAAAATTTGTTTGGTTGTGGCTGTGCTTATAATCTTTTTTTGACATTAAGATCTTCAGAGATGTTATCTGGGGTTGTGTCAAAAGGACAAAGAAACATTAAATATGCTGTCTTTGGCAGAATGAGTTCCAGCCTTTACACATCTATATCAATTAGGCTTTTCATTTCAAGGAACAGAAAGATTTTAATTCTGACATGTAGAGACCTCATGCATCAGTGCATTTACACTTGCATTTATTACTGCAAAGCTATTGCACTTGGAGTGCAAGAACAAACTTCTAAACAACAACAACAACAACAAAATAGAAAGGGGTTATTTATCATTTTACAGGGCAAGTATCACATTTATTGCTTTTGTGCAGATAAAATGAGTTTTTTCCTAGTGGGGTGGTATACAATCACTTACCATGTGGTCTACAAATACAGGTCTCAGCTTAAAATACCCAAATTCTGTTGCAGGATTGTAGGATGAAGCATAGAAATATAACCTATGTTCATTTTTAGCATAATTATACTTTTTTTTTCAGAAAGTGCCCATTTCAAAATTATTCTGCTATAAAACACCTGAATCTCCTAATGAGGTTTGAGCTATAATGTGGTTGTACATCTTTTAGTGTCATTCTTACTAGCTAAGATTTGCTCTTATTTGTTATTTTGTTATTACTGTGTATATATATACCACATACTGAAGCCACTCCAGTTTTCTCAGTTTAAACTGCACTGAAAATCATTGCCTTAAAAATTTTTAGAAGTGGCTGACTTTCTGAAAAACATAGTGATGTTAAGTCTAGATGGTTTAAATAAATTTCACTATGTGAGTAAAAGCACTTGAAGAAGCAGTGTAATGATGAGACCTATGGTAATTTTTGGAGACATCTCTTGCACATCTAAATATTCCAGATAGGTCGGAGCATCCTCTTGGATGGGATGGTAATAGTTGACAGAGCACAGCAGTTTTAATACAGCACCAGAAGCAATAGGACTCTGAGGAAATGATAATGTATATTACTTTGTTTATTGCAGCTAACCAAATATACTTGCAGTAGGAATTATAGTTTGTCAAAAAGATATACAATATCTGCCATTTCATGTTTTCAACTATTTAAAAATAACAAAATTCAGTGCCATTTAGTTTTCAACAGAAAATAAATGAAATCTAAAGTTATGGGTGTTTTTCATTAGCTGTTAGATACAGCGGCTGTGCCAGAAACCATTATCTAGTACATTTTGCTTTCCAGATAAAACTTTCAAATGCTTACATTTCATTGCACGTTGGTTGATTGGATAATTTGAACATCAAAGGAACCTTTCATTTAATTTAAGCCGAAAAGTTGTCTTTTGCTTTATTAACTTTCGATCAATAAACAAGCAATTTGGAAATGTAATCAGGAAATGCTTCCAATTGGCTGACAATGAATCAAAGCCAGTGCTTGAAGGCAAGAGCAAGCTGTAACAAGCAGTTTATTACCAGTAGCTGTTACTGACATTAGTCAAAACCAAGAAAGATAAAATGGAATAAGAAATGTAATGCTGGAAGAGCCTTGGGCGCTGTGTTCTCTTCTTCCTTTTGAAAACTGCAAGCCTGTCTTTGATATGATAACAAATATAAACTGTTTAAAAACACCAAATGCAGAAAAACTGAGACTAGCCTGTCATGGAGTTAATCCATTCTAGAGTGACATACAAATAGTGTAACATCCAGCGGATATATGTTATGGAAATATTTTGAATTGGATTTACATGTAGTGAGCAAATTGGAACTTTTGATTTTATGTGATATTGTAATGTACATGTTCTCATATTAACTGAGTGTAATCCTATTTGAAGATAATGAGTTCTCAATAGGCTCTCCAGTCTGAAACTGCATCAGAACATTTTGATTTTGGCTGGAGAAGGCCCAAATGGACTTACAAAAAAATCCTCAGACTTGGGGGTAACCCTCATTTCTGAGGGGAATTTGCATATATTTTTGGCCAACACATCATCCGTAAAACTAACCGAATGGTGAATTTTTCTAGTTTGTTTTGACAGTGTACTATTTGTTTTGCTTTGTGCTGTCTATAGCCCAAAGCAGAACACTGGGCTTAATTTCAGCTCTGTTTTATTGAGCATGTCACTGAAAGCATCTTGTAGTTATTTCACAATCATCCGTACATATTTTTAACTCAATTAGCAATAAATAAAAAGGAAAGAAAGGAAAATTTGTTTGACTGGAATGGATTTGAGAGGTGAGTAATGAGCATAGTGTAACAGATTTAATTTCCCTGTTCTACAATGAAACAAAGTCACGGAGACTTAACACAAAGGGATTCAGGAAAAGAACAAAGAGGGAATATGTTTTGGCTGCTTTGTGAAAGTTCTCTGTGTTGGCACACTGGGCATGCTGAGCACATCACAAGGCATGCTGACACACAAGTCACATATTTCATCACCTCAAAGGGAAGCAATATTCCTATGGTAGAGAATTATTTTTCTGGTCCTTCCAGTTAACTGTTTTGCAGGTTTCATGAAAGTAGCTACTCTGTGTGGAACAATAACCATAGACATATACAAAAATTAACAGGTCTTAATTTCATCTCATTAGTGTATTCCAATAACACCTTAAAACTCCCTTTTCCCTGGGGCCTTGAAACTTGGACACTGGTTACGCTGAAGATGCACCAGCTGGCTGTGCTGCTACTCCTCCCTCAGACAGGGAGTGCAGTGCTCTTAGGTCAGGGCTTCAGTCCTCACTGCTCACCGGTTTATACTCCACATGCCTTGATAACCTTGCCCTTGACCAGTATTATGGTTTTTCTTGAATTCCACCATATCTGGCGTGTTTGGTATATTTGACTTGGAACCATTGTGGAGTACTGAGGAATTCCAAGTAGCTGTATCTTATACAGCCAGACCTCCTATAAACTTAGTAATACTAATGGTCACTTTTTATAAGCTCAGAAGCATTAAAACTGGTATGTTCTGGCCAAAAATAAACCAGAAAAGAGAAATTAAGATACTGTGTTGAGGAAATGAACCAATGTAGGTCATGATGTTATACCATCTTATGCCAGCTGAGATTCCATCTAAAGTTTCTTTGCATAAGTTCCAGTATTGTTCTTGTAATATTTCTGAACACAAAACATCTAGTGCTGAAAGACAACCACCCACTAAATCCAGAGAGTAATTCTTGTGTCAAGCATGTGTACCTATCACTACACCAAAGTTTCATATCATTGATCACATGCATTGAAATCATCATACAGATATGGTCACATGAATAGATATGTTTGAGTGATTTCTTATTCATCAGCCAAAATTAAAGAGGAGAAAAAGAAAACCATCTAATTTACAGGTAATTTCCATTATCACAATATTTTGCCCATCTAAAAGAATTTTAAAAATTAGACAGCCCTCACACCCATCTGAAAGTCTGGGGGAAATACTGCAATCACCCTCTTACATCATACCAAAAGTCAGAGAATCGTAGAATCACAGAATCACAGAATAACAAGGTTGGAAGAGACCTCCAAGATCGAGTCCAACCCATGCCCTAACACCTCAACTAGACTATGGCACCAAGTGCCATATCCAGTCTTTTTTTAAACACATCCCGAGATGGTGACTCTACCACCTCCCTGGGCAGACCATTCCAGTACTTTATTATTCTTTCAGTGAAAAACTTTTTCCTAATATCCAACCTACACCTTCCTTGACGCAGCTTGAGACAGTGTCCTCTTGTTCTCTCAGTTACTGCCTGGTGGAAGAGACCAACCCCCATCTGTCCACAACCTCCTTTCAGGAAGTTGTAGAGAGCAATAAGGTCACCTCTAAGTCATTTCAGTCTTCCTTTATGATTTACTAGTATTGAAAAAACCCCAACCAACTACTATTATAGGGACAAGAAGAGAAGAACTTGTACCTGAAAGAAACAAAAAAATTTACAATGTCTCTTCCTATCTAGGAAGATCATGTATTTTTACCCCCGTCTGTTTCTGCATGCTTAATAGCGTATCTGGAAGAGAAGGGATTTGTTGTGAGATAGGAAATATTTGTGTTAACCTTATCTGCAAAGAAAAGAGCAAGTTAGACTATTCAAAGCAGTGGATACAAAAATTACTGGTAGTGATCTCCGGCTCTACAATTCCAGTCAGAATGGAGTCTTCCTTTGTATTCATATATGCATTTTAAAAAAAAAAAGTTTATTTCATTACTTTATACATCTGTATGCATCTGTATTGATCAATATTGAATGATCAATAATTCACACAAGTCCTGCTTAGTAGTCTCAAAAAATATGCTCAGTAATTCATCTGAACATAGATTGTCTTGTAGTCCTAAGTGTAGGTTTCGGATACTTTGTGGAATTTCCAATGGTACTGAATATCTAGGTGAATCAAGACTAGCTCATCCCAAAGCAGATATTTAGTGTTTGATTTTGCTGTCTAAACAGCAAGCATCTAGTATCTTTTTATAAGGCTTCTGTGGTTCAGCTAAAAGAGGTGCAGGTGTATCTGCATGAAGTCAAGACCATCCATGTGCATTATTGCCTGAACGTTGAACTAAGTGCAGCTTTCACATTGAAGCTGGTTTGTGCTTAGCCAGTTTGGAAAAGAAGCAAAACAAGTTTGTGACGTCCCAAAAAATACAAAGAGGATATGATCCGAGAAATATCCATTACACAAAAAGTCTCTAAGTATTAAGTACCTAGCCCACAAATCCATTAAGTAGTTACGTGAGGACTTTCTGAGTGAAATGAATTAGTTACCATTACAATACATCTGGTATGCATATATATATATAGATATATGTGTGTGGCAGATGTTTACACTGAAGCACTGTAAACATTCTCGAGTTAATCAAAAGCTGCCTTAAAAATAGCTGTAAGAGCAATATTCATAGGCATGTTTCAGTTCACCATTCCAATATGTAACTGTTTCATGGATAAGACATGAACTAGGATAAGCTGTGGACAGCTGATTGATTTAGAGCTATGCTATTTACTTGTCAAATAAAGATGACTGATGTTTAAATTTAGTAGACTACAGGTTATTCCCAGTTTATGTCTCTAACTAGTAAAAAAAAAGATGATTGAAAAATTATTACAGCTCAGTTATACAACTTGTGGTGCAAAAGCAAATATTCTAATTACACCACACATGCCCAACATTCTGTAATCACAGAAGAAGGTGTAAGGTAATGTTAACACAGTTTGGAATGATACAGTGCTTTATTTTACCATTCTGCTCATTTTCGCACACAATTTTGGTAAAATCGAATTCCCATCTTAAGATTACATTTTTCTGGTAGAAAAGTGGGAAGAATTATGTGAGCAGATTATGCAGTCTGTGCTAACTCAGTACATTTTAGGTGAGTTGCAGGGTAAATACTGCAAAATTAGAAATATCTTCTTTTTTCATGCACACAAAACTATGAATAAATAAAGACTCTAAATAAAGATTCTCTGTGAAGGTCTTGTACAAAAAAAAACCCCAACACGCCCAGACTATCCATTTTCAGTCTGAGAAGAAAATTATGGCAGTTCTTGCTCAGGCCCATTCAGCGATGTCTTTTTTAGTTAGTCAGCAGCATCAAAATGCTCTCTAACATAAGAAACACTCCTATTATTTATCTAATTTTTATCATCAATTTTTAAGAGATTATGTATTTAAAAACACTTTTTAAATACATTTTTAACAGACTGCAATGCCTATCAATATTTCAGTATCAACTTTAATAATCACATCCTATTTGCAATAGAAAATTCAATTTCAAGCACAGCATATCTTGAAAGTGTAAATCCTGAGTCTATGTAAAATCTTCATTGGTCACTGCTCTCTTTTATGTAGATTTAATGCACCACTACTCCACACTGGGAGCGGAGGGCTGCATCCTACAAAGAGTGTAGGAGATGGTTTCCAAATTCTCTGTTGACTTATGGAAGAGATTTGGAGAGGCAGTTATACCTTCTGACACCAAGAAGTTTCACAAGAGCAACAACAGCTTAATCATTAGATGCAACCTCCAGACAGTCCTAAGAGTGTTTCTGTGCTGCTGTGATTGGGATGAAGCTGTGCAGGCAGCCAGGACTGCGGGTGTGTGTGATACCAGAGGGCGGGGGATCACCAGGAACAGGGCTGCTCTGCAAATACTGGGGAGCCGGGAGCCAGCAATGACTCCAACACAGAAACAGTGTCAGTGACACCAGTGACTGCCGCAATGGGATGCCATCTGTCAGCATCAGGGCAGGGCAAGCAGAGAAGGGGACAGTGAGGACTCAGCAATCTGGCAATGGCAAGGTGACAAGCCAGGTCTCAGGTCAGTCAAGGAGAGCCAAACAGCAATTCAGGAATAGCAGGGAATGGGACAGGATTCTCCACAGCATCTCTTGGGCAGGGAAAAATGGCCCCAGGCTCAGCTGAGCTGGGGTACTGGGCCATGGGTAGGGGTGGGAGAGACATAGGGGAGGATGTTCAGTGATGCTTTTTGGTGCCCTCTGGACACTGACAAAAAGCATGGTTTAGAACTTCTGCAGAATACAGGCTTCAGAAACAAAAATTGTCATAAATGTGAAACATAAGAGGAGGAGGGTGGCTGAAACAAAGCACAAGCAGGTGGATATATCTGTACATGTAGATGTGTACATTAAAAGGATGGAGAAATGGCTTCCATGCCCCACCTATGCCTTGCTCTGCTCACCTGAGAAGTAGGAGAATATTTGCCCTTTAAAACTAGCACCTGAGCATTGTATTGCCACCTGCATTTGCCAAGTACCTGCTGACAACCGTGAGACCTGTTATCTCTCAAGAAGGAAAAAAGAGGTAAAAATAACAATAAACCAGGGATATAACAATTTTAAAACCAAAGCTTTTTCTCTCTTTTTTCCTCACTCTGTCTCCAAGTACACCTTTCCAGCTCATTACTGCAAATCATTTGAATTCCAGCACACAATGTCACCTGCACTGTAATCTGATTACTTTATGGAGGAATTAGTATGTATATTTAATGTAGAAAGGTTTTAATCTTGATGAAAATAATCCTAAGGAACTGTGATAGGGCTGCTCATATGTCTGGCAGATATGCCAGTAACATGCTAATAAATGACAGCTGATTTATGTATCTGGATTCTTTTATTTATAAAAATAGCAAGTGGACTGATTTTTGATATTAATAATACAAGTGAATCCACTTTGATTAGACTTCTGTAGAGAGCTGTGCATATTCGGCATTACAATTAAATCTTATGATGTGGAATGGGAATGACATGCTAATGAAGCAAGCCAGTGAGCCTGAACCAAGAATGTCCAACATCATTATGGGATATCTTAGATGAAGAGTAATTATAAGAGGAACACTGAAATGTCATTAAAAATCTTCAGTAAGAGATTTAACCTACTATTTCATACTAATGCTGGATTTTTACAACATAACTGAACACAAAGTTCCTTTTCAGAATTTACAGAAAGGGCTTTTAAATAGGTCTGGATTTAAGAAAAAGATACAATCTAGTGTCCTAATTTAATTTGGTACATCAAAATTCAATGGTAGTATGTAATTGAAATCTCTTTTTAATAATTTCAGATGAATTAGCAATTACAGCTTGATCCGATTTCCATGAAATTTATTAAAATTGAGGGCTGAAGCCCTTGAAAATTTTTATTCTTTTCACTCCATTAGCACAATACATCTAGTCTAAGTGACTCTGTCAGTTGGTACTGTGCATTCCTTGTTTATTTATGAGAATTTGTTTCATGGAAGTTCAAAAGAGGTAACCTTATGCATATTCATAGTAGATGGCTCATAATACATGAATCAAGAAAACTCTCAGAGCCTGAGCTGGTTCTTACCTCTGAAGCAAGTTTACTAACTGTTTTTACCTTCACAGCTTCTTACAACCCCATTATATCTGTATGTGCACTGCCCATAGCAGTGACCTTTTAGAGACTGGTGGCAACTTGCCAGGCCTCTTTTTGAATATGACACAGGAAAGGATCAAACACTGTGCTGGCCTCTAAAAATATATATATATAAAAAACATGAACTTCTGAAGACCACTATGAAACAGGAGCCCTGGAGAATGGGACAATGAACAAGAAAACCAGTACCAATCGCACTACCACAATACCCTAAAAATAGTGTTTCTCTGTGACAGCTATAAATTACACACAGAGAGACTGAAAGGTTACAAGAAATATGTCATGCAGAGGTTTTTTGGAGAGGTTGGCTTACTTTTTTCACAGAACCTTTATGAAAAGCAATTATGCTTAACAGGAAAAGGCTGGAGCGCAATGGCCTCACTCCATGACAGCCATGTATTTCAATTCTAAGTGTGCAGCATTCCCTGGCTGTTTGTCTGTATTGCATGCACTTTATTAAAGATGCCATTCTGGGAAAGGCTGGCCCTTACTGTGTCATTATGAGAAAGGCAAACAATATTTCTTGTGAAAGAAGGGCTGCATGTGGCTACATGAAGGAAATATTTATTACTCTTCATGAAACATAAAAATAAAGGTGCTGCTAGTTTGCTGCCATGAAAAGTGCTTAATTATTAAAATAATGAGACTCCATAAGGAAAAACTGCAAGGAGAAAGTAGAAAATTTCTTTGTATTTGTTTTTGACAGAGAGGATCGTAAACTACTTTACCCCTACAGCCAGTAGGACTTCTAATGAGAGATAAGCCCACTTAGTGACTTCAGACTGTATTTATTATTCTAGAAAATATCTATCGATTGATAAATATAGTATAGTAGCATCATTAATTCAAAAAATAGATCAGGATTTCGTATGCTTATAGACACATATGTTTCTGACATAAAAGTATTGGATTACAAATCAGTGTCAATGATCCAACAGATTTTTTCAATTTTCTGTCAGAACCGATGCATGAGAAAATTATTTCTACAGGATTTCAATAATTTTTGGCATTCTTCTTTGACTTTGTATGATTTTATGTAGAAACAAATAAAGAACCTCTTTTTGTCATGCACTCACTATTTCATTTAGCAGAGGTATTTCTGAACTACTTTGGTTTAATATCTTTTTCCCAAAGATGAGGAAAGAAGCTTACCTTTGTCCACAGCAGGTAATGATAGAAAACAGGGAAATGTGTCACCTGTTAACCAGCTTAGAAAGTAAGGTGGTATTGCTGTGGTTTGTGTCAGTAACTTCCAGTATTAAGATTGATTTTTATGTGGGCAGTATCTCACCCTATAGAACTTGAACAAATACCCAGGTATTGCACCCCACCATCTCCCATTGGCAAAATTCCAAGTAAACCAAATTGGTGAGCTTTATAATGTGACCTGAAGGTAAATGACCTTGTGGTGGTGAGATCAGCAGGGAAGTGAATTAAGGGTCCTATAAACAATCATTAAGAACACATTGCTTCCTATTCCCCAAAGCTTGAAACTAGGAGCTGTTAAGAGAAAATGCTCCAGCAGAACCAGTAACTACTCATCCCTTAAGAGTTCTCCATTGTCCTGTGAAATGTGCAAGCATGCTTGGCTGTGCCGCAGCTGTGGAGACGGCACAAAGCTCTTAGTTGCATTCTGATCACTCTGCGAGGCAGAAGTCTGTGCAGCGCCTGCCCAAGCTGTTTGTTGTCTTGTTTTAGATGAAGAGCGCTGGGGGCTCTACAAGCCTTCCTTTCTCTGCTGTGTCACTTCAGGATCTGAAGATATGCAAATAGTTTGGACAAGCAAACATGGTGCCAAAGCTGTATGCATAGCAAATCATGGTACAGAACATGAGTTACTGTTGCATCGTGACAGATTTTCTAAGAAGATAAGGATAAGCAGACTAAAATACAGAAAACTGGCCTCTCCAAATATTTCACACTTAGTTTGCCAGTTTGTTAATAGAGAGGAGCCTCAAAGGCAAAACTACTCTAGTCTAGAAATCTCTGTCTGAGTTAGCAAGGCACTGTGTGCAAAGTAACATGCCCTACTGGGGGGCTGATTAGGGCCGCCTCCATATGCTGGAAGATGGGGCATGTTACATTGAACACTGTGCAGAGCAAAGCCAGTTACATGGCTGCCAGCCTGGAGCTGGCTTCCATTCAGACAGCTTGGAGCACAAGAAGAGAAGTTCAGGTTTGTATGCACCCATCTGTACAGATGTCTTCCTAAATCGTCATTTACAAGTCAAGTCTGGAGCAAGACTCTGCTGAGTTTTGAAATGTTACTCTTTTTTCCAACTGGCCTCAAATATCTGAAAATACTGGCATTGGTCAGCCATGACTGAGATAAAACAGTTTCCCTTGCTTTCCTCTGGCATTTTGTGTTTTACTCAGGCAGGAATGGTAATGACAAAAATGGATAAAATGGTAGTTTTTTTGAGGAACTCCAATAACAATGAAGTCTCTTAAGGAAAAAGAAAGTATCAAATAGAACATGATAAAACTATTGAGTTTCTCTGGTTAAAAAATAAGTCCATAACTGATTCTGTTAAGAAAGAAAACATTCAATGTATTAATATAAAAATGTAAACTGGAACCTGCACTCTTCTTCAAACATTACAAAAATGAAGCTTTTCCTCCAAAATCTTCCATGTAAACAGCTCATTTCCTCCCCCAGGCTACATTTGTATACTTTCATCTGTTATGATGCTTACAATGGTCTTTCTAATCCTTCCATAACCAAAACGTGTCTCTGGAAGTGCCCATAGCAGAGCTTTCTCAGAGGGCCATGTTCACAACAAGACTTTTCTTCTGCTTAACACAATGGGCCTCTGTTGGAAGGACATTCCCCAGGATCCTGAAATGCCTCTCTGTTACACTGGTGAGCGCAGTTCTTTCTGTTTGCTGACCACTAAGCATTTTCTTTCTATCAAAAGACACATCAGATTTTTTTAACTGTTGTCTTTAATTTTTGCCTTTTACACTAAAGTGCTTGGAGGAGAATTAGGTTTTAGTTTACTTCCATTCTTTTAAAACTTCAAAGTGTGACCAGCACTCTGTTTATCTATTTTCTATTTTATTATTCAGCTATAGTATTATAATCAGGAAAGCACAAAGCTTAATTTTTAAATTCTTGTTGGTAATTACAAACATTTAAAATAGCACTAATGAATTAGTTTCCCAGAGTTCCATCAATGTGATTACTTTAAAGTTATATTAAAAAAAGCAAAAATATTTTATCATAGTGGAATAATTTCTGATATTCACTAGATGAAGTAAGATCAGACGCTTTCAAGACCTATGATATTACTTTGGTACCCACACTGCATTTTCAACGCTGCTCTACAGCCATTTCTTAGACCAGACTTGTACACCTCTGTGTGTGGCAAAGGGAGGAGCTCTGAAATGGGATTTTCCTTTCCTGGGGCAAACTTGGTGTATCATTAACCAAGAAAGTGGCAGTCGTCAGGATGGCTGCAAATCAACCAGATAGGCAGGAAGTGGAAGGGCTGTGACATGTGCCACTCATATCTTTCAATTGCAGCATGAGTTCATCAAGAGAGCATCACCTCTAATTCAAAAACCCTGCTCAAACCTCTATGCAGTATGTGGATATGGTCCTTCATTTCTCAGACATTCCCTCCTGAACACATTTCCTTATAACTGAAAACTGCCAATTTATTTCTTGTTTTATAAATTGCTGTTGGAACAATGGGATTCTTCAGTGTCTCCGTGAATCCAATGTGACTGCAGCAGAGGAGGTGCTCATTCAGGCTTTTGCAGAATGGAGAAGAAAAGACCAAGCAGAATTCTTGCTCTCTTAGCTTCAAATGCAGTTCAGCCATTAATTTAAATAAGCTCTAAATTTCACCCCTCAAACCTTTAAATACTTATTAGAGTGAGTGAGTACAGGTCTTGGTGAAACCTGTTAGCTGTTCAGCAGGTTCAAGGCTATTTCTTTAAAAAGCAGGTATGGTTGAAAACAGCATTCCCCTTCCTCCAACACACTGATTCTTGATGACATTAATGTCTAATTTGGCAGAATGACAGCTTGAATCCTCCATAGTGTATTTTTTTAGCTAAAAGAAACCATTGGCAATATCTGTCCACCTGCATGCTAATAGAGTACACCTAAAATGAGTGTCATGAACACAGGGAATTTTTACCTGTCAATAGCTGGCCTAAGATGGGTTCATGTGTTCTACACAGGTTGATGAATATGAACAGCTTATGGATACATAATATCCTTATATGTGAATCTATAATGTATTCATAAACAATGTTCCATACTAAAACAGCAATCTTCATGAATGGCATTTATTTTCAGGGAAATATATGTTGAGAAAAGAGTTTTACAGGGCTGTCTTTAAACAATACACTTACTGTTCCACTTCCTCCCCTTTTCAATAGGACTTCTATATCCAACAGAGTGTTTTAGACTTCAACTGTGGAGTTTTCTAGGAGAAAATATTTTTACTTGTTAATAAAAGATTTTATAAAAGTAACATAACATTTCCAAGATGTGTAATTTTCGTATTCAAAGAGAAATGGCACTTCATGCAAGTGTGAAATTAAAAAATTGCAATTTCTGCAATGAGCATTGTGTCAGTAAGTAGTTAACATTTCACACTGAACCAATAGCATTGATTAAAATTTTGATTTACAGTCCTTTTACAGTTAATGTAAAATCTACTGAAAGAAATAGGTGAGACAAATAAACTTGTGTTACAAAAATGTCTGCATTTCTTTACCACAAATAGTAATTGTTTTTTGGGTCAATGCTTTATTTCTGTTGAAAGTTGTGGTGTTTTTTATATTGTTTATTGCACAGTACAGCTTAGAAGATCCGAGTAAAGAGTGATCTCTTTTGTACTAGAAATATTTACAAATTAACATATGTAACAGAAAATAGATTCTACCAGTGACATTTTGAAGTGGTGTCAGACTAGTACTCAAACTGGTTCCAAGAACAGGTATGTTAGGCTTGGGAAGTGGGGTAAAAGGAGATGATATTTATCAAAGTTCCTACAAAGAGACATATGCAAAGCCACCCTTGAAGTGGCTCAGATAAATATATCCAGAAAAGCCCTGAGCAAAGTTAACATGACTGACTGAGAACAGTGAGGGTGAGGAGAGAAAGGGATGGGATTTGTAAGGGAACAACAAATGTTCATTGTCTCTTATGCACCGTACAGAAATGCCTTTGAGGCACTAGCCTTCTTTCATTGTGGCCATGGCTTCTCTAATGAGTTCAGTGAAGAGTCAATGCACCTCAAATGCCTATAGTTTTCTGGCCAGTCCATTCTCTTATTAAAAATTAAATGTTTTGCACATTTCCCAGCTCACATCCATACCCTGTGTACCTTTTAGTACACAGATAGCCTACTAAATAAACCCAGATTAGTTTACCTGTGTAGAATATGTTGATACATCTGCTACCAGCTAAAGCAGGTTATTCATTGGCTGTCTGTCCCCAGGAGATACTTGGTGGTCTCTTCCCACCGTTACTATGAATAAATCAATCTGTAGTTTCAGTTGGTCCTAGACTGTTATTTGGTGTCTGCTTACTACACATCTGCTTCCAATACTCAGTTTCTACATACTGTTCTAACAGTGCCTTCCTCTCATACAGGGGTTTCTTCCTGGGCTCATGTGTTTTCACAGTCCTCCCTCTTAGCCTTGAGGCCAACCAGGACAGCCAGAAGAGGTGAGGTAAGGTACTTTTCACTTGGCTGATTCATTGCACATCATTATCAGGTAAGAAAGTCCAACTCAATCTGATATTTCTCTAGAGGAAAAAAACCCGATAAAATCTTAGATGAGAATTGTCAAATTCACTCTGTGTGGATGGATGTCTGAGTTATATTAAGAAGTGGAAAATGTGTAGTCAGAACAATGAAGAAAACTACATTAGGCAAAAATGAATAAGGTGCCAAGGATCTTACATGAGGACAAATCATAACCAGTGCTCAAAGTGCAATGGATCAGGGATATTGAGTAATAAGAAGATAAGGATCTAAATACAGATATTTAACCTCTGAAGGCCTTTGAGGGGCTTGTTCTGTAAAAGCTAGATTGTAGCTATAAAAGACTTAGACATAAATGAACTCTGGCATTGTCAAAGAGTTTTTCTTTTCTTTTTTGTTTTTTAAGGTTAAGTAATTTTTATGAATACCAGTTGAAAAATGAAGCCAGTTCAGCAATAAGATGAAGTGAATGGGATGATGAGGTGGTCATCTTTCCAAGAAGACCATTGGGAATAAAAGAGCTGTATTGAGGTTAATTTCTTAAAAATGGAGGTTATAGTTATCCATGAGCAAGTTCAAGGACTCATAAATAAGCAGTTTCTGCCCTCCCAGAACAGTGAGATGCAGCAAACATCCCAGATATTAAGCTAGTGACTTAGTACAGCATTTTTTCTCTACATATGTTTAATTAGCCCTTATTATCACAAAACTTCTTAGCAGCTCATTGACTATCACACAGCAGAGATAGCAGACCTGTTAATAGCTTTGGTACAGCTCTGCATGCAGACCACCCTCCTTCTGGGTGTGACACAAACTGAGTGAGTGAAGGTATATGGATTTACTGGTGATCTCCTGTAGAGCAGATTTAGACAAATTCAGATGCCATGCATCTCTGAAGATGTGATCAAGGTGTAAAAGGGCTAAAAATACTCCAGCAGGTGCCGAAAACAACAAGGCTTTGGTAAAAAGCAGTAAAAATAAGAGGAATATGAGTACCTCAAGAAGAATCATTCGTCCAGAAATTTGTTTGGATGCTAACAGCTCCAGTTTTACAAGTATGAAAAATATGGGATGTACATCATACAAGCCTCCTAGTTTGCTCTATCCTTATTACTTGATATTTCTCTGTTGTAAAACCCTAATCCATATTAGGTGTAATTTCTTTTCTCACAATAAAATTACTTCAACATAAGAAAACAAAAGTGCATCTAATTTTCTTTTAAAAACTCATTTTTAAACTATAAACCAAAGAGTTCTAAACATGAAAAAGGTCTAAAAAAAGGTAAAACATAAACTTTTAAAAAAAAATATTCCAACACCTATTGTTATTTATGTAAAGGGATATAAATTTGGGTTTTTAATTCACAAGTTCACTTGCTTGAACACATATACTGCAACTTCTCTGTGACAGCATTCCTCTGTCTGTCAAAGTAAAGAGCATGGGCATAATTTTCTTTATGGATAGCATACTGGGGTTGGAAACGAAGGGAATCCCTATCATTCCGGCTTGTGAATTCCCTTGTGGTTGTAGAGATCCTTCTGCTTTCCCTTAATTTATGCAAAGTGCTGTTAAACAAATTACTACACATGAAGATAAGATAGCATAATGCACTAACATATTTTTGTTGTGATTCTGAACATTACAGAAAGTAATGGTATAACTAATATGTTATAATTTTAAAAATTAAGTATGATTTGTAATTACAAATTGACATTCCCAATCCAATCTCTCTCATGCTGATATTCTCTCGTGTTTGATACCAAAATGCTACACAGAATAATCTGCTTGGCACTACTGATATTCTTATCTGCTGTGAGTTACATAAGAATATTTTCATGCTGAGTAACATGAATCTTGAGGAACATGCAATAAAATGTAAATTTAAAGCATGAAAAATTAGCAGCTGAAAATAGCAAGTCAAAGATATGTAACAGGGTTTGTGTCACACATATCTTAAAGATCCATGTTAAAAAATGTTGCATTTTTTTCTTGAAAAACTTGAATTTATAATGTTTAAGCAGGGATTCAAATCTAACTCCAAATGTTCCTGTCCGAGCACAACAGAGTTTCTGAAGTAAAGTATAGTAGTGCTCTCAGGCCTACTGAAGATTTAACGTTTGTTGCACTTGTGCTGTCCAGCCTCTCTGCTTTCCTAGACTGAAGTGGCTGAAGCAGAACTTTACTGTTAGCAGGTACAGAGCTACAAGGAGTGGGAGCTTTCTTGGACATCCAACATTAACATGTGGAGTTTTGGTGCAGCTGACCTGTGTTGCCTTCCCTTTTCCTGTAGACACGGGGAAAAGCCTGCTTTTTTCCCACTCCACCCTGAAAGAGGGTATTGTGGGCAAGAAGTAAAAATTGTTTCAAATTATTATTTTCCTCTTCCTCATGTTGTAGATCTGAGGTTTTTAAAGTTCCCTTGCTCTAATTTTTGTCAAATTAAAAGACAGTGTGTGAAATTAAAATCTCTAGGACATTTTTATTAGGGTTTTCCTAAGGAAAACCTGAGTAATTTCCATCTTAGAAATTTGGAATCCCCTCACAGAAGAAGTGTAAAGTCTATGAAAATGGTCCTTGTAGTAGAAGTAATACTTACTTTTAGGACAGTGTAACTATAATGGATGGATTCATTTTTCCATATTGGTTTGAATTCTTAAATATGAGACTTACAAAAATACATGCAGAATGCCTGATACCAAAAGGCACTGCTCCATTTTTATCAGATGTTTTACGCGTATTTATATTGGTGCTCAGATCTCATTTTTGGAGTTTGTATGTCAAACCTTCTTGCAACTAGCAGTTTACCAGGCTTGTTTTGATCTCAGTATCATAATTACCTATGGAGAACCTGATCTGGTAAAACAGATGGTTATATACTTAGAACATGTCACCTTGTAGGACTCAAATGCAGTTACAAAATAATGCCATGTGAAAAGAGATTGGGGGTTTTCCCTTAATTTTACCTCATTTCAAGAAGTCATATGTATAAGCATGGTTTGCATAATGGTTTGGTGACTTAGTAACTGTCTGAATGAGCAGGTGTACAGCTCGAAATGTAAGCACTGTGAAGATAAGCATGTATTTTGTTGGTCACACTTTAAGGAAACTGGTTTAGATTTGTGAGGCCTTTTTTGCCCAGCTGGATGTAAACATTGACCAAGTGACCTCATTTTTCTTTCTCTTCTGTCCTTGCTGCTATCTTATTTAGGGAGAATTTGAAGGCTGTAAAACCTGTCCCCAAACACTTTCTTCCTCTCTTGGTATTGTCATCTTCATCAGCTGCCTTTCTGCTTCCTTATGAAGAGTTCCTCTCCTCCCACCATAGACCTCACACCCTTCTGCACCTCTTGTACTGATCACTGTGTTCATATTCATGTACATTCTAAGTAAGGCAGTCACTGGCTTTCAGTACCCACTGTGGAGTACTTAGTTGCAGCATAAGAGGAACTTCCAGGGAGTGGGGAGAAAGCATGCATGAACAGGCAGTTTGGGAAAAAGGAGACAGAGGGAGGGATGCTTGGCTCCTAGTGGGAGAAAGAAAGAACCGCTAATATCAGTCTGATGGCCTTCACTGCCACTGACTTAAACCAAAATACTAGAGAAAAGAAAGGTTTTCACAATGCTGGGAAAAAACTGTGAATTAATTTGAGTAATGTTTATTAGTCAAAAAAAGAGGTAAAATCCAACAATATGTTGGGAAAGTATAGATATGATTATTCAATAGGAATTTGAGGAAATTATCCTAGCACAGTCTAAGAGACTAATGAGTCCATATTAAGAAAATGGCACAGTGCAGGTCACCCTATTATAAAACAGGATATTACAGAAATGGAGAAGGTGCAGTTAAGGGCAAGCAGAGAGCCACAGCAATACAATGATCTTTGTTATTCAGAAAGGTTAGAGAAACAAAATCCATAAGCTAGGGAAAGGAATTAAAATTAAGATAAACCCTCAGCAAAGTCTGCCAGAGTATTTGCATGCAAAAGGTGTGACAGCTTTGAAGACAATACTTACAAGAGGGTATCTGAACTCCTATCGATACAAAGGGCATTGTCATTTAGATTTGTTGGTTTGGTCAATGTATAGTGAGTAATACATAGAGTATGAGTAGTGATAAAATGGATTTAAGTGACATAAAATATAGACTAAATTAAATAGACACTTGAGGAACTCATGAACATTTTTATAACATTTCTTAAAAGTATTTTTAAAACCTATGTGGCCTTATATATTAGCCAAACTCACAGTCAAGTTTGGCATTGGGATAGGCCAAACAACAAGACAGCAAATGTTGCACAGAGAGGAGTTAAGCAGAGAGGCTTTATGATGACATTTGTGTAATTCAGCTTTTTATAAAATAATAATATTATCCTTTTTTAAAAATAATGTAGCAGACAATGGATTACTGCAAAAACATTACCTTTGAATATAGATTTCGTTGTAAATATCCTGTAGTATTGAGTCAACAGTAAAAAAAAAATCCTACCACATTGCTCCTTTACAAGGCATGAAAGGTAATTTTATTCACTAAAGGTACTGCTGTTTTCATGCATTACAACAATTGAAACTTTTATGAATATAAAAACTTTCATGAGAATATTGATTAGTTCAGATTATTGTCTACACCATTTAGAACAGCAATTGTTACACATAGGAGGCTTTTAATCCATGCTTTTTAAACGTGTCTGTACTTTGGAGCAATGGTAGTCTTCACTTGATGGAGAATACCCACAAAGGACATAGATATGTAATCCTAGAAACATGTCAGCTCAAAGGATAAGGAGCATTCAATACGTAGTTTCAACATTGCCTTTTCAGCAAGCAAGTTGCATTCTCTGTACATGCTAGATCCCTGATAATTAGTCTCATCTATCTGTATTATGATCAAGCTACAGGGACTGAGTATGACCTCTGGTGTGGAGAGAATACATTTAATTTGCTTTTAAATGTGTAAAATTTTACTAGTATCATTAAATACAAGATGTTTAGTTTATAAAATAAGTTTTTTAAGGAGTGAACGAGACAGCATTGTATTTAGAGAAAAACAGATTAACTCATCTATTTAGATGTTTCTGTAATTACTGGCATTGAAAAAAAATCAGATTAAGAAGAATTACCATTTTATTGTGTGCTTGGGAATTAGGCACCAGAAGGGTGTAGAAGTAGGTTTGAAAAAGAGCAAACTCATGTATTTGGGGAGAAAAAGTGATCACTTTAGAATCCATGGTGTGCATCTGAAAATCCCATTAGAGACTGTCAAGCTGCATTGGTCAGACAAAGAGAATATGAAATGGGACCAATTAATACGATGCTGTTGAGTGCATGGCAATAGCTTCTAGTTCCTGATTTACAGAGGAGAATACAGTTGAGTGGAAATGATTTTGATACATTTGCATCTATGGCTATAAGTCAAATTCTACATAAAGAGATCTAGCAACCACTGAGAGGTGACTATAGCCCTAGATTCCCAGCCCAGAGCCTGGGATGATATTGCTGGTTCTGCAACTGATCTTTGTGATGACCTTGAGTGAAACACTTCTCTTTGTAAATGTTTCATGTACTGAGTTTTGTTATATCTTGTTATATTAACATGCCTATATACGTTGATTGTAAGCCTTTAGAGTCTTCTGAAGAATGGCTTACTTACTGTGTTTGTACAGTCTGCAGCAGAATGAGCCTGTATTCTCTTGGGAGAATTTAAATACCATAAAATCATGCAAGCAGCAGAAGGACCATGACATAGAAAGGGAGAAAATCAATGGGATTTGGGGATCAGGGAATTTTAAACTAAAGGACTTTCAAATATATAGTTTCCTCGCACTGAAATAGCTCCTAATCTGATTCAAAATTTGATTTATTTGCTCAGCATGTTTCCATGTCCTTGAAAAAATTCATTTGTGACAGTTACACGTTTTCATTGAATTTTTCCAAACACTGAATGGTAGGTCTCTAATGCTACTAAAATCCCTGATATTCTCGATTCTTAATTAAGGAATAAATAGTATTCTACCTAAACAGAAGCAGTCTCATCTTCAGAGCTGTGTAATCTTCTGCCAAAAAACATGGTTCAGAGGGCTCTGTCCTCTAGCATCAGCAGAAAGAAATTATCTGTTAATCCTCTTCCAGGCTGCCTGGACCCTTCTTCACATCCTTTATTTTCTTCATCATTCTTTATTATCCAGTGTGCCCAAACATTTGGTCAGTGTTGAATTACCTCTCTGCAAGGCTTAAGGGGCTATTCAGCCAAAGATTATGGAGCTACAGGCACTGTCTCCATATGTACATTATGTCCACTGTACAGTCCCTACTGTTATTGTACTGTAGAGCAGGGAAGCCTCAGCTAAATAGCACTCTTGTTTCCATAGTAAGGTGCCCAGTCCTGAACAATGACTGGTATATTTAAACATCTTCTTTAGCTGATTTCCAGGGAGCAAGTTCTCCCAGACACCCATCCCATTGAGATGTGTGCCATTCTACCTACCGGGCTGTCCCTCTTGGGCAGGCCTCCTGCTTTCCAGTACATAACTCTCAATCCTGCATGGGCACTGCCATTCAAAATTCCCATGGGGTGGCACCTCAGCCTGGTGCTCTGGTAGAGCCAGACTGAGATTAAACCATGTCACTTTCAAAGGGTTTAATTTTAGTAACAGATAAAGAACCTTTTGCTAGGGCAACATACCCCATTTCTTTATTTTATCTTCTCTTTTGAAGGGTTAGTGGATGAGGAGAGTTGCATCCAGGCTTTCACTTATCAGCGAATAAAGTACTTTCCTCTGCACTATCATAAGTGTTCAGGGACAGCAAGCCAAAGGAATGAAAACCAGACTGCAAGCAGTGCTTTCCCAAAAGGCTATTCCCCATATTTATAGCTTCTTCTGTTGACTTGTCACTACAATACGACAAAAGATCGTTTTGGTCTTGACTTATTAATAGAGAAGAAAAAGGGATTTATATGCTATCTGGTTAAAAAATGTTCTAGTATTTATCAGCCAGCAGCAACTTTTAAATTCTCTGCTGAGAAACAGTTTAGTAGGCTGAATTTATCTCTGTTATTCAACACTCAAAGTAGCCTAGGAGAGCCTAGAAGCAGTTAGGATATGTGAAAGAATAATTTTTGCATTAGTAGGTCTCAGGTGATGATCAGACAGATAGTCTACAAGCACTTTGCAAAGAAAAATGAAACTCTGACGACTATATGATCAGACATCATGCTCTTTCTGCTTGGCTAGTTAACATCCTATTTTCAGTGCATAAATTCTACATGGTACCCTTTAAAATGCACTCAAAAGCATGTAACATTCATTCTTCCCTCTTCTCCCCATGTTTATAGACCAGCTTGTTGATTCTAAACAGCTTCTTCGAGCTGAAGCGAAACAAGATTAATTTGGAAGAATGAAAAACACAATGTGGTTCCAGTGGTTCACCAGAGAAGTAATTCATATCTCACTAATGAGCAGAGGTATATTCTGGGTTCTGCCATCAGCATGAACCTCTATGTTATTCACACTCATTTCATGGCTATATGTTTTGATGCTCAGACTTAGGGTTTTTCCATCTCATTAAGTTCCTTATATACATGTGAGAGCCCATTTACACTTCCAATAGGTGACCCTTATTTCTCTGGGTAAGTCAGCTGAACAACAGCGACAAAAAACCAAACCACATAATCCTATAGTCCTAAACCCCAAACAGATGCACCATGGTGTTTTCAGATGTACTGCTCTAATCTCATAAACGAGGCTCTGTCTTGCCATACTAAAGCAAAGCAACAGTATGACTGTGAGAACAAGTGTCCAGACTCAGACTGAGAACACCTGTGTTGGCACAAGACGTGTTTTAAGCCTCACTGGACAGCAGGTTGGGTCCGCACTCAAAAATATCTGTCTGTAGGGTGTCATTATTCACTTCTTGCACATTTAATGAAGAAACACAGTTTACTCTCCAAATAGTGTTTCTTTTGACTTTTAACTTTCTTTTCTAAGCAAAGGTTAATGGAAGATCTTAATGTTAAGCCTCTGACAAGTTAAAAATATGACCATTGTACCATAGTTATGAAAGCACAGTCAAAAAGTGAAATCCCAATACAATAAATCATACAATAAATAAAAGAAAAAGCTGTGTAACCCAAAGAAAATCAACCACAACTAAAAAATCCAAACTACTACTTTATCACGACTTCATAATTTTCTCTCCTGGTGTAGGCTTCTCACACGTATGCAAATTTGTTTTCAACATCTGCGATTGCATAATACTGATTTATTCCAACTGGTGGATCTAGATTAAGGTCTTCCTAATTCTCTAATCACTAGGTTTTTCCTGTATGGAGAGATACTGTCCCAATTACACTGGGTGTAAGGCCTGTAGAAAATTGTGCTTGGAGGTGAAAAATGTCAGCCCTTGCCCACTCACTCCATTGGGCTTAAATTTGCTTTTCCTGCTATTCTCTACTGCTTTGCCATCATTTGGCCTTATTAAGTGCAAAGCATTGGATCAAAAAAATCAATTTTTTTTATTGCATTTTTTAAGCACAAATATTTTTGTGATACAATTTCTGTTTGAATGAAAGGGAAAAGAGATGTTAATATCTTACTGCACAAAGGAAAAAAGTTATATAGAACATGCATCTTAATGACCAGGAGGTGTTGATTAGCATCATACTTTTATTTCACACAAAGATGTGTGAACCTTTCATAACAAAACTTGTAAGAAAGCAGAACTTGTCTCATTTACGCTTTTTTTTTATAAAAGTGAAACAGTCAGCAGTTTGCCTAAAGTCAAACTAACAGAACATCTCATAGCCTTGCTGGACAGGGCAGATGAGTTTGGGATCACACCCTTCTCCTCCTCCCCTCACCCCAGCCCTGCCACCAGCCTGCCTGCTGATCATTGCAGTACATATTTGGCTACCTATTAAAATAAGCACCTTTGGAATAAGCAGATTGCTCAGATCTCCCTCAGCCCACTGGGGTACATCTGGTCGATGGCTTGGCAAAGGGTGCCTATCTTCAGCAGCCAGGAAAAGCCTGAGTCAATAAATGGCTCTGGAACAAGCTGGGGAGGAGAAGCATCAAAATAATTCAAGGAACTAAACCATTGAGTTTTGAGGAAAAAGGAATGCCACTCACATTCAGAAATTATTTGATAAAGGTGGACTTTTGAAATAGTTCTCTTTGTTTTGCATAAAAGTAAAATTGCTATCTCAGCTCTACTTCATCCTCACTTTGTGCCTGCCCAAGCCGAGTTTGTTTCTGTAATTGCAGGAAAGGCTTTTCAGAGGCAAAACTGAGAGCCAGCTGGAGAAGCTGAGGAAAGGAATTCCTCTCCTTGAGATTAAGTGGGCAACTGTGCTGGTAATGGGCATTTCAGATGAAATGTGTGGTTCTGCATGCTTGTTTATGCTGTGTTGAAGATCCTGTTATTGCTGTTGTTGGTGGATAATTTCATTTGACAATGTGCTGCAGATTCATCTTTATGTATGAATTTACAAGTATAGAGTGAGAAGCATAAAAAAATAATACAGAACTGCTCATGCAGAGTCACAGCACACAAATTAGAACATTCAGTAGTTCAAAATTGCCAGGATAGACAACTTTAATCTTTCATAGCACCTCTGTATTTGTAAAGCTTCAGCTTTTGTTCGTGATGATGAATATGAGCAAATCAAACTCACTGAAGAAGAGAATAAGAGTAGTTTCAAAAACCTGGTTGCATGAGAAAGCAGAATATATTGCCCACATTTAAACCGTATTCCTTTAAATGTGTAATTTATTACCAACATCTGCATTTTCTGTTCTAACTTTTACTGTGTGGTTAAGGACTAAAGTCTTTCTGTAGTACCCACCTATGTCTGGGCTAAGTTAAGTGTTTGTATGACAGGTGAAGGGCCAGGGTGAAATGCTGCCACCTCCCAAATCCTTGATAGTGCCCAACAAGTTTTAAGAGATATTGATTAGTTTGGTTTAATAAGTTGTTTTATGCTGTCTCTAGTTTTTGGAATATGTAGCACTTACCAGACACCTGAAGAAAAACAGCATAATGAAAACATAGAAGATTTTTTATTTAGAGATTCCAGTATATATTTCCCAAAACATTTTCATTAATATGATAATATCATCTGAAGGAGGAGCAGAGCAAAATCCCACAACGTGATTAGAATTTTTTCTCTTTTCTCTTTAGATTCTCAGGTAAATGAATTTTCTTCTGGTTCATTGTCTTAATTAATTGGTCCTACCACCTCTACTAATCTTCAAATGCTACTTCTGATTTTTCCATCCCATGGTCACTGCTTGCTCTCAGCAATGTGGCTTTCCTTCTCCTGGAAACTGGACTTTATAGCTTTATTCTAATATTTGAAATTATTCAATCTGCTGTCTCTTCTCATCTGATTAATTTAACAAGTATTCCACCTCCTGAAAGGGGGAGGAGAAATATGCTGGTTCATATCCATTCTGAATCAATGCTGCAACTGGGCATGCAGTTTTACAATAATTACCAGAAATCAACGCATGTTGGGATGTGTTTGTTACACATTCCAGTAATCAATAAGATAATGTTATTAAAATATTTATTACCTTATAGGACATGAAAATTGAAGTAAATTCTGAAAGGATTACTACACATTTTAACTAAGATGTATCCACTTATCACCAAGTAAAATTATATTAACTGGCTGTCAAACATAAGAATTATCTAAGAATGGAATTTGGAGTGGCTTCTTAAGCTACATAAAGATGGGAAAACCAGAACAAGTTGCCGGAACAAGTCTTGAGGTAAGAACTTTACCAAATTTCCGGAGTTGCTTTTTAATTCATATAAAATATGCTGGCCTTTTTCCCATCTAAGAACATATTTAAATAAAAAAGGTGGCAGAAATAAAATGAAAGGAGTTCTCCCCAAGAAGAAAACCTGTAGAGGAATGATGCCCTGAAGCTAAATGGAAAGTCTAACAGGTAGCTGGAAAACCTCTACCATGGCCCCAGTACTCCAGCTTGTCCAGAGGGAAGTCCTGCAATTAGTGGTCATAAATAAATACCCACAGATGGACTCTGGCATCCATTGAATCTTATTAATTACCAAGTGGTTCTGCTGGATATGACGTTTACCCAGAGGTTACGAGTTGTGGACTCAGGTATAATGGTGATATGGCAATAAAATACTTGGGTTATTCCTGACATAAGAAAATAAAAATGGGACAAAAAGGTTATTATGACACCAACGCTTAATTTCAGTGCCTGGCCTATATTCTTGTATAATAAACAAATAACAATCCTGAAATAAAGTCCATAGATCTGGTTGTCTCATGACATACAGGTTTCCTCACCACACTGTACTGGATCCAACTATTCATTGTACAGGAGACAAGAAATATGACAAAAGAAGCAACAGAAAGACCTTGAAAATCCTAATCTATTTTTCCTTTTGCAGTAAGAGATTTCTTTTAAGACAGGAAAGATGCTACTGAAATACAAAATGAGCCATAAACCTAGGCAGTGTTGCTTGATCTTGTTTTGACTCAGACCCAGACAAAGTAAGTTATTGTGAAGCTACTTATATATTTATACACACACACATATATAGAAACTGTTATTAATGCTCACTGTATTAAAAAAAGATACAATCTCAGTTTGATAGGGACTAGGGAAAAATGAGATAACATGACAATGTTTATGTGGAAAATAGGAGTTGATTTCTGTTAAAAATAAAAAGCATATAAAACATTATAGCATGACTTTATTTTTTTGTCAGACATTTGCTGTAGGAATGTGAAAAATATATAGATGTTGCAGACTTTGGTAAGTAGCACCCATCCTCAGTTACCTGTAGTAGGTGTTCTAGAACTCAGACAATTTGGAAGCCATAAGAACCTGATGAAAAACTGGTCATGACACAACTCCTAACACAAAAAATAAAATAAAAACTTACCTTTAGCTTTTATTTGTGCTTAAGCTTTGATATGACACAGGTGGAGAGAAGCTAATGAGAATATTAGACTTTGATACAGCAACTTAAAAATGTTCTTAACCTTTAGTAGTATTTTGTCCTTATTTTCTCACAGAAGTATTATTACCATTTGATTTCCTCATTCTGATCTAAGGTACTTTCTACCATTTAGCCGCAGACTATGTCTATGCCATGAGAGACAAACTTCCCTTTGATATATTAGTTGACATATTAGTTTATTTGCCTACATACTCAAGGTTTTTTGCCTTCAGGCATCTACAAAAATTTTACCTAAATGAAGAGTATTCACTAAAATTACTTATAGCTACTGTGTGCTTTTGATCTGTATGAATGCTTTCCACAGATTTCACTGATGTCGAAGGTGTGGAGTGTTAAATTGGACTGTAACAATAAATGCATCCCCTTTCATTACTACTTGACTAC